>NW_026970278.1:0-337399 GCF_028390025.1 Pseudophryne corroboree | reverse complement strand
TCACTGTGTGATACCAGCCCAGAGATCAGACCAGTCTCCTCCCCACACTCTGGTGTATATCATACATCAGGAGCCATCAACCCCTATTATACTCCTGCTCTCCCCCTCACATCATGTCACTGTGTGTTACCAGCCCAGAGATCTGACCAGTCTACTCTCCACACTCTCTGGTGTATCTCATACGTCAGGAGCCATCAGCCCCTATTATACTCCTGCTCTCCCCCTGACATCATGTCACTGTGTGTTACCAGCCCAGAGATCTGACCAGTCTCCTCCTCACACTGTCTGGTGTGTCTCATTCATCAGGAGCCATCATCTCCTATTATACTCCTGCTCTCCCACTCACATCATGTCACTGTGTGTTACCAGCCCAGAGATCTTACCAGTCTCCTCCCCACTTTCTCTGGTGTATCTCATACATCAGCAGACATCAGCCCCTACTATACTCCTGTCTCCCCTCACATCATGTCACTGTGTGTTACCTGCCCAGAGATCTGACCAGTCTCCTCCCCACACTCTCTGGTGTATCTCATACATCAGGAGGCATCAGCCCCTATTATACTCCTGCTCTTCCCCTCACATCATGTCACTGTGTGTTACCAGCCCAGAAATCTGACCAGTCTCCTCCCCACTCTCTCTATTGTATCTCATACATCAGGAGCCATCAGCCCCTATTATACTCCTGCTCTCCCCCTCACATCATGTCACTGTGTGATACCAGCCCAGAGATCAGACCAGTCTCCTCCCCACACTCTGGTGTATATCATACATCAGGAGCCATCAGCCCCTATTATACTCCTGCTCTCCCCCTCACATCATGTCACTGTGTGTTACCAGCCCAGAGATCTGACCAGTCTACTCTCCACACTCTCTGGTGTATCTCATACATCAGGAGCCATCAGCCCCTATTATACTCCTGCTCTCCCCCTCACATCATGTCACTGTGTGTTACCAGCCCAGAGATCTGACCAGTCTCCTCCTCACACTGTCTGGTGTGTCTCATTCATCAGGAGCCATCATCTCCTATTATACTCCTGCTCTCCCACTCACATCATGTCACTGTGTGTTACCAGCCCAGAGATCTTACCAGTCTCCTCCCCACTTTCTCTGGTGTATCTCATACATCAGCAGACATCAGCCCCTACTATACTCCTGTCTCCCCTCACATCATGTCACTGTGTGTTACCAGCCCAGAGATCTGACCAGTCTCCTCCCCACACTCTCTGGGGTATCTCATACATCAGGAGGCATCAGCCCCTATTATACTCCTGCTCTCCCCCTCACATCATGTCACTGTGTGTTACCAGCCCAGAAATCTGACCAGTCTCCTCCCCACTCTCTCTGGTGTATCTCATACATCAGGAGCCATCATCCCCTATTATACTCCTGCTCTCCCCTCACATCATGTCACTGTGTGTTACCAGCCCAGAGATCTGACCAGTCTCCTCCCCACACTCTCTGGTGTTTATCTCATACATCAGGAGGCATCAGCCCCTATTATACTCCTGCTCTCCCCTCACATCATGTCACTGTGTGTTACCAGCCCAGAGATCTGACCAATCTCCTCCCCACACTCTCTATTGTATCTCATACATCAGGAGCCATCAGCCCCTATTATACTCCTGCTCTCCCCTCACATCATGTCACTGTATATTACTAGCCCAGAGATCTGACCAGTCTCCCCCCCCACACTCTCTGGTATATCTCATACATCAGGAGCCATCTGCCCCTATTATACTCCTGCTCTCACATCATGTCAGTGTGTGTTACCAGCCCAGAGATCTGACCAGTCACCTCCCCACTCTCTCTGGTGTATCTCATACATCAGCAGACTTCAGCCCCTATTATACTCCTGCTCTCCCCCTCACATCATGTCACTGTGTGTTACCAGCCCAGAGATCTGAGCAGTCTCCTCCCAACACACTCTGGTGTATCTCATACTACAGCAGACATCAGCCCCTATTATACTCCTGCTCTCCCCCTCACATCATGTCACTGTGTGTTACCAGCCCAGAGATCTGAGCAGTCTCCTCCCAACACACTCTGGTGTATCTCATACTACAGCAGACATCAGCCCCTATTATACTCCTGCTCTCCCCCTCACATCATGTCACTGTGTGTTACCAGCCCAGAGATCTGACCAGTCTACTCTCCACACTCTCTGGTGTATCTCATACATCAGCAGCCATCAGCCCCTGTTATACTCCTGCTCTCCCCCTCACATCATGTCACTGTGCGTTACCAGCCCAGAGATCTGAGCAGTCTCCTCCCCACACTGTCTGGTGTGTCTTATACATCAGGAGCCATCATCTCATATTATACTCCTGCTCTCCCACTCACATCATGTCACTGTGTGCTACCAGCCCAGAGATCTGAGCAGTCTCCTCCCCACACTCTCTGGTGTATCTCATACATCAGGAGCCATCAGCCCCTATTATAATCCTGCTCTCCCCCTCACATCATGTCACTGTGTGTTACCAGCCCAGAGATCTGACCAGTCTCCTCCCCACTCTCTCTGGTGTATCTCATACATCAGCAGCCATCAGCCCCTGTTATCCTCCTGCTCTCCCCCTCACATCATGTCACTGTGTGCTACCAGCCCAGAGATCTGAGCAGTCTCCTCCCCACACTGTCTGGTGTGTCTCATACATCAGGAGCAATTATCTCCTATTATACTTCTGCTCTCCCATTTACATCATGTCACTGTGTGTTACCAGCCCAGAGATCTGACCAGTCTCCTCCCCACACTCTCTGGTGTATCTCATACATCAGGAGCCATCAGCCCCTACTATACTCCTGCTCTCCCCCTCACATCATGTCACTGTGTGTTACCAGCCCAGAGATCAGACCAGTCTCCTCCCCACACTCTCTGGTGTATCTCATACATCAGGAGCCATCAGCCCCTATTATACTCCTGCTCTCCCCCTCACATCATGTCACTGTGTTTTACCCGCCCAGAGATCTAACCAGTCTCCTCCCCACACTGTCTCGTGTGTCTCATACATCAGGAGCCATCATCTCCTATTATACTCCTGCTCTCCCACTCACATCATGTCACTGTGTGTTACCAGCCCATAGATCTGACCAGTCTCCTCCCCACACACTCTGGTGTATCTCATACATCAGGAGACATCAGATTCTATTATACTCCTGCTCTCCCCTCACATCATGTCACTGTGTGTTACCAGCCCAGAGAGCTGACCAGTCTCCTCCTCACACTCTCTGGTATATCTCATACATCAGGAGCCATCAGTCCCTATTATACTCCTGCTCTCCCCTCACGTCATGTCACTGTATATTACCAGCCCAGAGATCTGACCAGTCTCCTCCTCACACTCTCTGGTGTTTGTCATACATCAGGATCCATCAGCCCCTATTATACTCCTGCTCTCCCCCTCACATCATGTCACTGTGTGTTACCAGCCCAGAGATCTGACCAGTCTCCTCCCCACTTTCTCTGGTGTATCTCATACATCAGCAGACATCAGCCCCTATTATACTCCTGTCTCCCCTCACATCATGTCACTGTGTGCTACCAGCCCAGAGATCTGACCAGTCTCCTCCTCACACTATCTGGTGTGTCTCATACATCAGGAGCCATCATCTCCTATTATACTCCTGCTCTCCCACTCACATCATGTCACTGTGTGTTACCAGCCCATAGATCTGACCAGTCTCCTCCCCACACACTCTGGTGTATCTCATACATCAGGAGCCATCAGCCCCTATTATACTCCTGCTCTCCCCCTCACATCATGTCACTGTGTGTTAACCTCCCAGAGATCTAACCAGTCTCCTTCCCACACTGTCTGGTGTGTCTCATACATCAGGAACCATCATCTCCTATTATACTCCTGCTCTCCCACTCACATCATGTCACTGTGTGTTACCAGCCCATAGATCTGACCAGTCTCCTCCCCACACTCTCTGGTGTATCTCATACATCAGGAGCCATCAGCCCCTATTATACTCCTGCTCTCCCCTCACATCATGTCACTGTATATTACTAGCCCAGAGATCTGACCAGTCTCCCCCCCCATACTCTCTGGTATATCTCATACATCAGGAGCCATCAGCCCCTATTATACTCCTGCTCTCCCTCTTACATCATGTCACTGTGTGTTACCAGCCCAGAGATCTGACCAGTCTCCTCCCCACACTCTCTGGTGTATCTCATACATCAGGAGCCATCAGCCCCTATTATACTCCTGCTCTCCTCCTCACATCATGTCACTGTGTGTTACCAGCCCAGAGATCTGACCAGTCTCCTCCCCACACTCTCTATTGTATCTCATACATCAGGAGCCATCAGCCCCTATTATACTCCTGCTCTCCCCCTCACATCATGTCACTGTGTGATACCAGCCCAGAGATCAGACCAGTCTTCTCCCCACACTCTGGTATATATCATACATCAGGAGCCATCAACCCCTATTATTCTCCTGCTCTCCCCCTCACATCATGTCACTGTGTATTACCAGCCCAGAGATCTGACCAGTCTACTCTCCACACTCTCTGGTGTATCTCATACGTCAGGAGCCATCAGCCCCTATTATACTCCTGCTCTCCCCCTGACATCATGTCACTGTGTGTTACCAGCCCAGAGATCTGACCAGTCTCCTCCTCACACTGTCTGGTGTGTCTCATTCATCAGGAGCCATCATCTCCTATTATACTCCTGCTCTCCCACTCACATCATGTCACTGTGTGTTACCAGCCCAGAGATCTTACCAGTCTCCTCCCCACTTTCTCTGGTGTATCTCATACATCAGCAGACATCAGCCCCTACTATACTCCTGTCTCCCCTCACATCATGTCACTGTGTGTTACCTGCCCAGAGATCTGACCAGTCTCCTCCCCACACTCTCTGGTGTATCTCATACATCAGGAGGCATCAGCCCCTATTATACTCCTGCTCTTCCCCTCACATCATGTCACTGTGTGTTACCAGCCCAGAAATCTGACCAGTCTCCTCCCCACTCTCTCTGGTGTATCTCATACATCAGGAGCCATCAGCCCCTATTATACTCCTGCTCTCCCCTCACATCATGTCACTGTGTGTTACCAGCCCAGAGATCTGACCAGTCTCCTCCCCACACTCTCTGGTGTATCTCATACATCAGGAGGCATCAGCCCCTATTATACTCCTGCTCTCCCCTCACATCATGTCACTGTGTGTTACCAGCCCAGAGATCTGACCAGTCTCCTCCCCACACTCTCTATTGTATCTCATACATGAGGAGCCATCAGCCCCTATTATACTCCTGCTCTCCCCCTCACATCATGTCACTGTGTGATACCAGCCCAGAGATCAGACCAGTCTCCTCCCCACACTCTGGTGTATATCATACATCAGGAGCCATCAGCCCCTATTATACTCCTGCTCTCCCCCTCACATCATGTCACTGTGTGTTACCAGCCCAGAGATCTGACCAGTCTACTCTCCACACTCTCTGGTGTATCTCATACATCAGGAGCCATCAGCCCCTATTATACTCCTGCTCTCCCCTCACATCATGTCACTGTATATTACCAGCCCAGAGATCAGACCAGTCTCCTCCCCACACTCTCTGGTGTATCTCATACATCAGGAGCCATCAGCCCCTATTATACTCCTGCTCTCCCCCTCACATCATGTCACTGTGTGTTACCAGCCCAGAGATCTTACCAGTCTCCTCCCCACTTTCTCTGGTGTATCTCATACATCAGCAGACATCAGCCCCTACTATACTCCTGTCTCCCCTCACATCATGTCACTGTGTGTTACCTGCCCAGAGATCTGACCAGTCTCCTCCCCACACTCTCTGGTGTATCTCATACATCAGGAGGCATCAGCCCCTATTATACTCCTGCTCTTCCCCTCACATCATGTCACTGTGTGTTACCAGCCCAGAAATCTGACCAGTCTCCTCCCCACTCTCTCTGGTGTATCTCATACATCAGGAGCCATCAGCCCCTATTATACTCCTGCTCTCCCCTCACATCATGTCACTGTGTGTTACCAGCCCAGAGATCTGACCAGTCTCCTCCCCACACTCTCTGGTGTATCTCATACATCAGGAGGCATCAGCCCCTATTATACTCCTGCTCTCCCCTCACATCATGTCACTGTGTGTTACCAGCCCAGAGATCTGACCAGTCTCCTCCCCACACTCTCTATTGTATCTCATACATGAGGAGCCATCAGCCCCTATTATACTCCTGCTCTCCCCCTCACATCATGTCACTGTGTGATACCAGCCCAGAGATCAGACCAGTCTCCTCCCCACACTCTGGTGTATATCATACATCAGGAGCCATCAGCCCCTATTATACTCCTGCTCTCCCCCTCACATCATGTCACTGTGTGTTACCAGCCCAGAGATCTGACCAGTCTACTCTCCACACTCTCTGGTGTATCTCATACATCAGGAGCCATCAGCCCCTATTATACTCCTGCTCTCCCCTCACATCATGTCACTATATATTACCAGCCCAGAGATCAGACCAGTCTCCTCCCCACACTCTCTGGTGTATCTCATACATCAGGAGCCATCAGCCCCTATTATACTCCTGCTCTCCCCCTCACATCATGTCACTGTGTTTTACCCGCCCAGAGATCTAACCAGTCTCCTCCCCACACTGTCTCGTGTGTCTCATACATCAGGAGCCATCATCTCCTATTATACTCCTGCTCTCCCACTCACATCATGTCACTGTGTGTTACCAGCCCATAGATCTGACCAGTCTCCTCCCCACACACTCTGGTGTATCTCATACATCAGGAGACATCAGTCTCTATTATACTCCTGCTCTCCCCTCACATCATGTCACTGTGTGTTACCAGCCCAGAGAGCTGACCAGTCTCCTCCTCACACTCTCTGGTATATCTCATACATCAGGAGCCATCAGTCCCTATTATACTCCTGCTCTCCCCCTCACATCATGTCACTGTATATTACCAGCCCAGAGATCTGACCAGTCTCCTCCTCACACTCTCTGGTGTTTCTCATACATCAGGATCCATCAGCCCCTATTATACTCCTGCTCTCTCCCTCACATCATGTCACTGTGTGTTACCAGCCCAGAGATCTGACCAGTCTCCTCCCCACTTTCTCTGCTGTATCTCATACATCAGCAGACTTCAGCCCCTATTATACTCCTGTCTCCCCTCACATCATGTCACTGTGTGCTACCAGCCCAGAGATCTGACCATTCTCCTCCTCACACTATCTGGTGTGTCTCATACATCAGGAGCCATCATCTTCTATTATACTCCTGCTCTCCCACTCACATCATGTCACTGTGTGTTACCAGCCCATAGATCTGACCAGTCTCATCCCCACACACTCTGGTGTATCTCATACATCAGGAGCCATCAGCCCCTATTATACTCCTGCTCTCCCCCTCACATCATGTCACTGTGTGTTACCCGCCCAGAGATCTGACCAGTCTCCTTCCCACACTGTCTGGTGTGTCTCATACATCAGGAACCATCATCTCCTATTATACTCCTGCTCTCCCCTCACATAATGTCACTGTGTATTACCAGCCCAGAGATCTGACCAGTCTCCTCCCCACACTCTCTGGTGTATCTCATACATCAGGAGCCATCAGCCCCTATTATACTCCTGCTCTCCCCTCACATCATGTCACTGTATATTACTAGCCCAGAGATCTGACCAGTCTCCCCCCCACACTCTCTGGTATATCTCATACATCAGGAGCCATCAGCCCCTATTATACTCCTGCTCTCCCTCTTACATCATGTCACTGTGTGTTACCAGCCCAGAGATCTGACCAGTCTCCTCCCCACACTCTCTGGTGTATCTCATACATCAGGAGCCATCAGCCCCTATTATACTCCTGCTCTCCTCCTCACATCATGTCACTGTGTGTTACCAGCCCAGAGATCTGACTAGTCTCCTCCCCACACTCTCTATTGTATCTCATACATCAGGAGCCTTAAGCCCCTATTATACTCCTGCTCTCCCCCTCACATCATGTCACTGTGTGATACCAGCCCAGAGATCAGACCAGTCTCCTCCCCACACTCTGGTGTATATCATACATCAGGAGCCATCAGCCCCTATTATACTCCTGCTCTCCCCCTCACATCATGTCACTGTGTGTTACCAGCCCAGAGATCTGACCAGTCTACTCTCCACACTCTCTGGTGTATCTCATACATCAGGAGCCATCAGCCCCTATTATACTCCTGCTCTCCCCCTCACATCATGTCACTGTGTGTTACCAGCCCAGAGATCTGACCAGTCTCCTCCTCACACTGTCTGGTGTGTCTCATTCATCAGGAGCCATCATCTCCTATTATACTCCTGCTCTCCCACTCACATCATGTCACTGTGTGTTACCAGCCCAGAGATCTTACCAGTCTCCTCCCTACTTTCTCTGGTGTATCTCATACATCAGCAGACATCAGCCCCTACTATACTCCTTTCTCCCCTCACATCATGTCACTGTGTGTTACCAGCCCAGAGATCTGACCAGTCTCCTCCCCACACTCTCTGGGGTATCTCATACATCAGGAGGCATCAGCCCCTATTATACTCCTGCTCTCCCCCTCACATCATGTCACTGTGTGTTACCAGCCCAGAAATCTGACCAGTCTCCTCCCCACTCTCTCTGGTGTATCTCATACATCAGGAGCCATCAGCCCCTATTATACTCCTGCTCTCCCCCTCACATCATGTCACTGTGTGTTACCCGCCCAGAGATCTAACCAGTCTCCTTCCCACACTGTCTGGTGTGTCTCATACATCAGGAACCATCATCTCCTATTATACTCCTGCTCTCCCACTCACATCATGTCACTGTGTGTTACCAGCCCATAGATCTGACCAGTCTCCTCCCCACACTCTCTGGTGTATCTCATACATCAGGAGCCATCAGCCCCTATTATACTCCTGCTCTCCCCTCACATCATGTCACTGTATATTACTAGCCCAGAGATCTGACCAGTCTCCCCCCCACACTCTCTGGTATATCTCATACATCAGGAGCCATCAGCCCCTATTATACTCCTGCTCTCCCTCTTACATCATGTCACTGTGTGTTACCAGCCCAGAGATCTGACCAGTCTCCTCCCCACACTCTCTGGTGTATCTCATACATCAGGAGCCATCAGCCCCTATTATACTCCTGCTCTCCTCCTCACATCATGTCACTGTGTGTTACCAGCCCAGAGATCTGACCAGTCTCCTCCCCACACTCTCTATTGTATCTCATACATCAGGAGCCATAAGCCCCTATTATACTCCTGCTCTCCCCCTCACATCATGTCACTGTGTGATACCAGCCCAGAGATCAGACCAGTCTCCTCCCCACACTCTGGTGTATATCATACATCAGGAGCCATCAGCCCCTATTATACTCCTGCTCTCCCCCTCACATCATGTCACTGTGTGTTACCAGCCCAGAGATCTGACCAGTCTCCTCCCCACACTCTCTATTGTATCTCATACATCAGGAGCCATAAGCCCCTATTATACTCCTGCTCTCCCCCTCACATCATGTCACTGTGTGTTACCAGCCCAGAGATCAGACCAGTCTCCTCCCCACACTCTCTGGTGTATCTCATACATCAGGAGCCATCAGCCCCTATTATACTCCTGCTCTCCTCCTCACATCATGTCACTGTGTGTTACCAGCCCAGAGATCTGACCAGTCTCCTCCCCACACTCTCTATTGTATCTCATACATCAGGAGCCTTAAGCCCCTATTATACTCCTGCTCTCCCCCTCACATCATGTCACTGTGTGATACCAGCCCAGAGATCAGACCAGTCTCCTCCCCACACTCTGGTGTATATCATACATCAGGAGCCATCAGCCCCTATTATACTCCTGCTCTCCCCCTCACATCATGTCACTGTGTGTTACCAGCCCAGAGATCTGACCAGTCTACTCTCCACACTCTCTGGTGTATCTCATACATCAGGAGCCATCAGCCCCTATTATACTCCTGCTCTCCCCCTCACATCATGTCACTGTGTGTTACCAGCCCAGAGATCTGACCAGTCTCCTCCTCACACTGTCTGGTGTGTCTCATTCATCAGGAGCCATCATCTCCTATTATACTCCTGCTCTCCCACTCACATCATGTCACTGTGTGTTACCAGCCCAGAGATCTTACCAGTCTCCTCCCTACTTTCTCTGGTGTATCTCATACATCAGCAGACATCAGCCCCTACTATACTCCTGTCTCCCCTCACATCATGTCACTGTGTGTTACCAGCCCAGAGATCTGACCAGTCTCCTCCCCACACTCTCTGGGGTATCTCATACATCAGGAGGCATCAGCCCCTATTATACTCCTGCTCTCCCCCTCACATCATGTCACTGTGTGTTACCAGCCCAGAAATCTGACCAGTCTCCTCCCCACTCTCTCTGGTGTATCTCATACATCAGGAGCCATCAGCCCCTATTATACTCCTGCTCTCCCCCTCACATCATGTCACTGTGTGTTACCCGCCCAGAGATCTAACCAGTCTCCTTCCCACACTGTCTGGTGTGTCTCATACATCAGGAACCATCATCTCCTATTATACTCCTGCTCTCCCACTCACATCATGTCACTGTGTGTTACCAGCCCATAGATCTGACCAGTCTCCTCCCCACACTCTCTGGTGTATCTCATACATCAGGAGCCATCAGCCCCTATTATACTCCTGCTCTCCCCTCACATCATGTCACTGTATATTACTAGCCCAGAGATCTGACCAGTCTCCCCCCCACACTCTCTGGTATATCTCATACATCAGGAGCCATCAGCCCCTATTATACTCCTGCTCTCCCTCTTACATCATGTCACTGTGTGTTACCAGCCCAGAGATCTGACCAGTCTCCTCCCCACACTCTCTGGTGTATCTCATACATCAGGAGCCATCAGCCCCTATTATACTCCTGCTCTCCTCCTCACATCATGTCACTGTGTGTTACCAGCCCAGAGATCTGACCAGTCTCCTCCCCACACTCTCTATTGTATCTCATACATCAGGAGCCATAAGCCCCTATTATACTCCTGCTCTCCCCCTCACATCATGTCACTGTGTGATACCAGCCCAGAGATCAGACCAGTCTCCTCCCCACACTCTGGTGTATATCATACATCAGGAGCCATCAGCCCCTATTATACTCCTGCTCTCCCCCTCACATCATGTCACTGTGTGTTACCAGCCCAGAGATCTGACCAGTCTCCTCCCCACACTCTCTATTGTATCTCATACATCAGGAGCCATAAGCCCCTATTATACTCCTGCTCTCCCCCTCACATCATGTCACTGTGTGATACCAGCCCAGAGATCAGACCAGTCTCCTCCCCACACTCTGGTGTATATCATACATCAGGAGCCATCAGCCCCTATTATACTCCTGCTCTCCCCCTCACATCATGTCACTGTGTGTTACCAGCCCAGAGATCTGACCAGTCTACTCTCCACACTCTCTGGTGTATCTCATACATCAGGAGCCATCAGCCCCTATTATACTCCTGCTCTCCCCCTCACATCATGTCACTGTGTGTTACCAGCCCAGAGATCTGACCAGTCTCCTCCTCACACTGTCTGGTGTGTCTCATTCATCAGGAGCCATCATCTCCTATTATACTCCTGCTCTCCCACTCACATCATGTCACTGTGTGTTACCAGCCCAGAGATCTTACCAGTCTCCTCCCCACTTTCTCTGGTGTATCTCATACATCAGCAGACATCAGCCCCTACTATACTCCTGTCTCCCCTCACATCATGTCACTGTGTGTTACCAGCCCAGAGATCAGACCAGTCTCCTCCCCACACTCTGGTGTATATCATACATCAGGAGCCATCAGCCCCTATTATACTCCTGCTCTCCTCCTCACATCATGTCACTGTGTGTTACCAGCCCAGAGATCTGACCAGTCTCCTCCCCACACTCTCTATTGTATCTCATACATCAGGAGCCATCAGCCCCTATTATACTCCTGCTCTCCCCCTCACATCATGTCACTGTGTGATACCAGCCCAGAGATCAGACCAGTCTCCTCCCCACACTCTGGTGTATATCATACATCAGGAGCCATCAGCCCCTATTATACTCCTGCTCTCCCCCTCACATCATGTCACTGTGTGTTACCAGCCCAGAGATCTGACCAGTCTACTCTCCACACTCTCTGGTGTATCTCATACATCAGGAGCCATCAGCCCCTATTATACTCCTGCTCTCCCCCTCACATCATGTCACTGTGTGTTACCAGCCCAGAGATCTGACCAGTCTCCTCCTCACACTGTCTGGTGTGTCTCATTCATCAGGAGCCATCATCTCCTATTATACTCCTGCTCTCCCACTCACATCATGTCACTGTGTGTTACCAGCCCAGAGATCTTACCAGTCTCCTCCCCACTTTCTCTGGTGTATCTCATACATCAGCAGACATCAGCCCCTACTATACTCCTGTCTCCCCTCACATCATGTCACTGTGTGTTACCAGCCCAGAGATCAGACCAGTCTCCTCCCCACACTCTGGTGTATATCATACATCAGGAGCCATCAGCCCCTATTATACTCCTGCTCTCCCCCTCACATCATGTCACTGTGTGTTACCAGCCCAGAGATCTGACCAGTCTACTCTCCACACTCTCTGGTGTATCTCATACATCAGGAGCCATCAGCCCCTATTATACTCCTGCTCTCCCCTCACATCATGTCACTGTATATTACCAGCCCAGAGATCAGACCAGTCTCCTCCCCACACTCTCTGGTGTATCTCATACATCAGGAGCCATCAGCCCCTATTATACTCCTGCTCTCCCCCTCACATCATGTCACTGTGTTTTACCCGCCCAGAGATCTAACCAGTCTCCTCCCCACACTGTCTCGTGTGTCTCATACATCAGGAGCTATCATCTCCTGTTATACCTCTGCTCTCCCACTCACATCATGTCACTGTGTGTTACCAGCCCATAGATCTGACCAGTCTCCTCCCCACACACTCTGGTGTATCTCATACATCAGGAGACATCAGTCTCTATTATACTCCTGCTGTCCCCTCACATCATGTCACTGTGTGTTACCAGCCCAGAGAGCTGACCAGTCTCCTCCTCACACTCTCTGGTATATCTCATACATCAGGAGCCATCAGTTCCTATTATACTCCTGCTCTCCCCCTCACATCATGTCACTGTATATTACCAGCCCAGAGATCTGACCAGTCTCCTCCTCACACTCTCTGGTGTTTCTCATACATCAGGATCCATCAGCCCCTATTATACTCCTGCTCTCTCCCTCACATCATGTCACTGTGTGTTACCAGCCCAGAGATCTGACCAGTCTCCTCCCCACTTTCTCTGCTGTATCTCATACATCAGGAGCCATCAGCCCCTATTATACTCCTGCTCTCCCCTCACATCATGTCACTGTGTGTTACCAGCCCAGAGATCTGACCAGTCTCCTTCCCACACTCTCTGGTGTATCTCATACATCAGGAGGCATCAGCCCCTATTATACTCCTGCTCTCCCCTCACATCATGTCACTGTGTGTTACCAGCCCAGAGATCTGACCAGTCTCCTCCCCACACTCTCTATTGTATCTCATACATCAGGAGCCATCAGCCCCTATTATACTCCTGCTCTCCCCCTCACATCATGTCACTGTGTGATACCAGCCCAGAGATCAGACCAGTCTCCTCCCCACATTCTGGTGTATATCATACATCAGGAGCCATCAGCCCCTATTATACTCCTGCTCTCCCCTCACATCATGTCACTGTATATTACTAGCCCAGAGATCTGACCAGTCTCCCCCCCACACTCTCTGGTATATCTCATACATCAGGAGCCATCAGCCCCTATTATACTCCTGCTTTCCCTCTTACATCATGTCACTGTGTGTTACCAGCCCAGAGATCTGACCAGTCTCCTCCCCACACTCTCTGGTGTATCTCATACATCAGGAGGCATCAGCCCCTATTATACTCCTGCTCTCCCCCTCACATCATGTCACTGTGTGTTACCAGCCCAGAGATCTGACCAGTCTCCTCCCCACACTGTCTGGTGTATCTCATACATCAGGAGCCATCAGCCCCTATTATACTCCTGCTCTACCCTCACATCATGTCACTGTGTGTTACCAGCCCAGAGATCTGACCAGTCTCCTCCCCACACTGTCTGGTGTATCTCATACATCAGGAGCCATCAGCCCCTATTATACTCCTGCTCTCCCCTCACATCATGTCACTGTGTGTTACCAGCCCAGAGATCTGACCAGTCTCCTCCCCACACTGTCTGGTGTATCTCATACATCAGGAGCCATCAGCCCCTATTATATTCCTGCTTTCCCTTCACATCATGTCACTGTGTGTTACCAGCCCAGAGATCTGACCAGTCTCCTCCTCACACTCTCTGGTATATCTCATACATCTGGAGCCATCAGCCCCCATTATACTCCTGCTCTCCCCTCATATCATGTCACTGTATGTTACTAGCCCAGGGATCTGACCAGTCTCCTCCCCACACTCTCTGGTGTATCTCATACATCAGGAGCCAACTGCCTCTATTATACTCCTGCTCTCCCCCTCACATCATGTCACTGTGTGTTACCAGCCCAGAGATCTGAGCAGTCACCTCCCCACACTCTCTGGTGTATCTCATACATCAGCAGCCATCAGCCCCTGTTATACTCCTGCTCTCCCCCTCACATCATGTCACTGTGTGTTACCAGCCCAGAGATCTGAGCAGTCTCGCCCCCACACTCTCTGGTGTATCTCATACATCAGGAGCCATCAGCCCCTATTATACTCCTGCTCTCCCCCTCACATCATGTCACTGTGTGTTACCAGCCCAGAGATCTGACCAGTCTCCTCCCCACTCTCTCTGGTGTATCTCATACATCAGCAGACATCAGCCCCTATTATACTCCTGCTCTCCCCCTCCCATCATGTCACTGTGTGCTACCAGCCCAGAGATCTGAGCAGTCTCCTCCCCACACTCTCTGGTGTATCTCATACATCAGGAGCCATCAGCCCCTATTATAATCCTGCTCTCCCCCTCACATCATGTCACTGTGTGTTACCAGCCCAGAGATCTGACCAGTCACCTCCCCACTCTCTGGTGTATATCATACATCAGGAGCCATCAGCCCCTATTATACTCCTGCTCTCCCTCTTACATCATGTCACTGTGTGTTACCAGCCCAGAGATCTGACCAGTCTCCTCCCCACACTCTCTGGTGTATCTCATACATCAGGAGCCATCAGCCCCTATTATACTCCTGCTCTCCTCCTCACATCATGTCACTGTGTGTTACCAGCCCAGAGATCTGACCAGTCTCCTCCCCACACTCTCTATTGTATCTCATACATCAGGAGCCATAAGCCCCTATTATACTCCTGCTCTCCCCCTCACATCATGTCACTGTGTGATACCAGCCCAGAGATCAGACCAGTCTCCTCCCCACACTCTGGTGTATATCATACATCAGGAGCCATCAGCCCCTATTATACTCCTGCTCTCCCCCTCACATCATGTCACTGTGTGTTACCAGCCCAGAGATCTGACCAGTCTACTCTCCACACTCTCTGGTGTATCTCATACATCAGGAGCCATCAGCCCCTATTATACTCCTGCTCTCCCCCTCACATCATGTCACTGTGTGTTACCAGCCCAGAGATCTGACCAGTCTCCTCCTCACACTGTCTGGTGTGTCTCATTCATCAGGAGCCATCATCTCCTATTATACTCCTGCTCTCCCACTCACATCATGTCACTGTGTGTTACCAGCCCAGAGATCTTACCAGTCTCCTCCCCACTTTCTCTGGTGTATCTCATACATCAGGAGCCATCAGCCCCTACTATACTCCTGCTCTCCTCTCACATCATGTCACTGTGTGTTACCAGCCCAGAGATCAGACCAGTCTCCTCCCCACACTCTGGTGTATATCATACATCAGGAGCCATCAGCCCCTATTATACTCCTGCTCTCCTCCTCACATCATGTCACTGTGTGTTACCAGCCCAGAGATCTGACCAGTCTCCTCCCCACACTCTCTATTGTATCTCATACATCAGGAGCCATAAGCCCCTATTATACTCCTGCTCTCCCCCTCACATCATGTCACTGTGTGATACCAGCCCAGAGATCAGACCAGTCTCCTCCCCACACTCTGGTGTATATCGTACATCAGGAGCCATCAGCCCCTATTATACTCCTGCTCTCCCCCTCACATCATGTCACTGTGTGTTACCAGCCCAGAGATCTGACCAGTCTACTCTCCACACTCTCTGGTGTATCTCATACATCAGGAGCCATCAGCCCCTATTATACTCCTGCTCTCCCCCTCACATCATGTCACTGTGTGTTACCAGCCCAGAGATCTGACCAGTCTCCTCCTCACACTGTCTGGTGTGTCTCATTCATCAGGAGCCATCATCTCCTATTATACTCCTGCTCTCCCACTCACATCATGTCACTGTGTGTTACCAGCCCAGAGATCTTACCAGTCTCCTCCCCACTTTCTCTGGTGTATCTCATACATCAGCAGACATCAGCCCCTACTATACTCCTGTCTCCCCTCACATCATGTCACTGTGTGTTACCAGCCCAGAGATCAGACCAGTCTCCTCCCCACACTCTGGTGTATATCATACATCAGGAGCCATCAGCCCCTATTATACTCCTGCTCTCCCCCTCACATCATGTCACTGTGTGTTACCAGCCCAGAGATCTGACCAGTCTACTCTCCACACTCTCTGGTGTATCTCATACATCAGGAGCCATCAGCCCCTATTATACTCCTGCTCTCCCCTCACATCATGTCACTGTATATTACCAGCCCAGAGATCAGACCAGTCTCCTCCCCACACTCTCTGGTGTATCTCATACATCAGGAGCCATCAGCCCCTATTATACTCCTGCTCTCCCCCTCACATCATGTCACTGTGTTTTACCCGCCCAGAGATCTAACCAGTCTCCTCCCCACACTGTCTCGTGTGTCTCATACATCAGGAGCTATCATCTCCTATTATACTCCTGCTCTCCCACTCACATCATGTCACTGTGTGTTACCAGCCCATAGATCTGACCAGTCTCCTCCCCACACACTCTGGTGTATCTCATACATCAGGAGACATCAGTCTCTATTATACTCCTGCTCTCCCCTCACATCATGTCACTGTGTGTTACCAGCCCAGAGAGCTGACCAGTCTCCTCCTCACACTCTCTGGTATATCTCATACATCAGGAGCCATCAGTCCCTATTATACTCCTGCTCTCCCCCTCACATCATGTCACTGTATATTACCAGCCCAGAGATCTGACCAGTCTCCTCCTCACACTCTCTGGTGTTTCTCATACATCAGGATCCATCAGCCCCTATTATACTCCTGCTCTCTCCCTCACATCATGTCACTGTGTGTTACCAGCCCAGAGATCTGACCAGTCTCCTCCCCACTTTCTCTGCTGTATCTCATACATCAGGAGCCATCAGCCCCTATTATACTCCTGCTCTCCCCTCACATCATGTCACTGTGTGTTACCAGCCCAGAGATCTGACCAGTCTCCTTCCCACACTCTCTGGTGTATCTCATACATCAGGAGGCATCAGCCCCTATTATACTCCTGCTCTCCCCTCACATCATGTCACTGTGTGTTACCAGCCCAGAGATCTGACCAGTCTCCTCCCCACACTCTCTATTGTATCTCATACATCAGGAGCCATCAGCCCCTATTATACTCCTGCTCTCCCCCTCACATCATGTCACTGTGTGATACCAGCCCAGAGATCAGACCAGTCTCCTCCCCACATTCTGGTGTATATCATACATCAGGAGCCATCAGCCCCTATTATACTCCTGCTCTCCCCTCACATCATGTCACTGTATATTACTAGCCCAGAGATCTGACCAGTCTCCCCCCCACACTCTCTGGTATATCTCATACATCAGGAGCCATCAGCCCCTATTATACTCCTGCTTTCCCTCTTACATCATGTCACTGTGTGTTACCAGCCCAGAGATCTGACCAGTCTCCTCCCCACACTCTCTGGTGTATCTCATACATCAGGAGGCATCAGCCCCTATTATACTCCTGCTCTCCCCCTCACATCATGTCACTGTGTGTTACCAGCCCAGAGATCTGACCAGTCTCCTCCCCACACTGTCTGGTGTATCTCATACATCAGGAGCCATCAGCCCCTATTATACTCCTGCTCTACCCTCACATCATGTCACTGTGTGTTACCAGCCCAGAGATCTGACCAGTCTCCTCCCCACACTGTCTGGTGTATCTCATACATCAGGAGCCATCAGCCCCTATTATACTCCTGCTCTCCCCCTCACATCATGTCACTGTGTGTTACCAGCCCAGAGATCTGACCAGTCTACTCTCCACACTCTCTGGTGTATCTCATACATCAGGAGCCATCAGCCCCTATTATACTCCTGCTCTCCCCCTCACATCATGTCACTGTGTGTTACCAGCCCAGAGATCTGACCAGTCTCCTCCTCACACTGTCTGGTGTGTCTCATTCATCAGGAGCCATCATCTCCTATTATACTCCTGCTCTCCCACTCACATCATGTCACTGTGTGTTACCAGCCCAGAGATCTTACCAGTCTCCTCCCCACTTTCTCTGGTGTATCTCATACATCAGCAGACATCAGCCCCTACTATACTCCTGTCTCCCCTCACATCATGTCACTGTGTGTTACCAGCCCAGAGATCAGACCAGTCTCCTCCCCACACTCTGGTGTATATCATACATCAGGAGCCATCAGCCCCTATTATACTCCTGCTCTCCCCCTCACATCATGTCACTGTGTGTTACCAGCCCAGAGATCTGACCAGTCTACTCTCCACACTCTCTGGTGTATCTCATACATCAGGAGCCATCAGCCCCTATTATACTCCTGCTCTCCCCTCACATCATGTCACTGTATATTACCAGCCCAGAGATCAGACCAGTCTCCTCCCCACACTCTCTGGTGTATCTCATACATCAGGAGCCATCAGCCCCTATTATACTCCTGCTCTCCCCCTCACATCATGTCACTGTGTTTTACCCGCCCAGAGATCTAACCAGTCTCCTCCCCACACTGTCTCGTGTGTCTCATACATCAGGAGCTATCATCTCCTGTTATACCTCTGCTCTCCCACTCACATCATGTCACTGTGTGTTACCAGCCCATAGATCTGACCAGTCTCCTCCCCACACACTCTGGTGTATCTCATACATCAGGAGACATCAGTCTCTATTATACTCCTGCTGTCCCCTCACATCATGTCACTGTGTGTTACCAGCCCAGAGAGCTGACCAGTCTCCTCCTCACACTCTCTGGTATATCTCATACATCAGGAGCCATCAGTTCCTATTATACTCCTGCTCTCCCCCTCACATCATGTCACTGTATATTACCAGCCCAGAGATCTGACCAGTCTCCTCCTCACACTCTCTGGTGTTTCTCATACATCAGGATCCATCAGCCCCTATTATACTCCTGCTCTCTCCCTCACATCATGTCACTGTGTGTTACCAGCCCAGAGATCTGACCAGTCTCCTCCCCACTTTCTCTGCTGTATCTCATACATCAGGAGCCATCAGCCCCTATTATACTCCTGCTCTCCCCTCACATCATGTCACTGTGTGTTACCAGCCCAGAGATCTGACCAGTCTCCTTCCCACACTCTCTGGTGTATCTCATACATCAGGAGGCATCAGCCCCTATTATACTCCTGCTCTCCCCTCACATCATGTCACTGTGTGTTACCAGCCCAGAGATCTGACCAGTCTCCTCCCCACACTCTCTATTGTATCTCATACATCAGGAGCCATCAGCCCCTATTATACTCCTGCTCTCCCCCTCACATCATGTCACTGTGTGATACCAGCCCAGAGATCAGACCAGTCTCCTTCCCACACTGTCTGGTGTGTCTCATACATCAGGAACCATCATCTCCTATTATACTCCTGCTCTCCCACTCACATCATGTCACTGTGTGTTACCAGCCCAGAGATCTGACCAGTCTCCTCCCCACACTCTCTGGTGTATCTCATACATCAGGAGGCATCAGCCCCTATTATACTCCTGCTCTCCCCCTCACATCATGTCACTGTGTGTTACCAGCCCAGAGATCTGACCAGTCTCCTCCCCACACTGTCTGGTGTATCTCATACATCAGGAGCCATCAGCCCCTATTATACTCCTGCTCTACCCTCACATCATGTCACTGTGTGTTACCAGCCCAGAGATCTGACCAGTCTCCTCCCCACACTGTCTGGTGTATCTCATACATCAGGAGCCATCAGCCCCTATTATACTCCTGCTCTCCCCTCACATCATGTCACTGTGTGTTACCAGCCCAGAGATCTGACCAGTCTCCTCCCCACACTGTCTGGTGTATCTCATACATCAGGAGCCATCAGCCCCTATTATATTCCTGCTTTCCCTTCACATCATGTCACTGTGTGTTACCAGCCCAGAGATCTGACCAGTCTCCTCCTCACACTCTCTGGTATATCTCATACATCTGGAGCCATCAGCCCCCATTATACTCCTGCTCTCCCCTCATATCATGTCACTGTATGTTACTAGCCCAGGGATCTGACCAGTCTCCTCCCCACACTCTCTGGTGTATCTCATACATCAGGAGCCAACTGCCTCTATTATACTCCTGCTCTCCCCCTCACATCATGTCACTGTGTGTTACCAGCCCAGAGATCTGAGCAGTCACCTCCCCACACTCTCTGGTGTATCTCATACATCAGCAGCCATCAGCCCCTGTTATACTCCTGCTCTCCCCCTCACATCATGTCACTGTGTGTTACCAGCCCAGAGATCTGAGCAGTCTCGCCCCCACACTCTCTGGTGTATCTCATACATCAGGAGCCATCAGCCCCTATTATACTCCTGCTCTCCCCCTCACATCATGTCACTGTGTGTTACCAGCCCAGAGATCTGACCAGTCTCCTCCCCACTCTCTCTGGTGTATCTCATACATCAGCAGACATCAGCCCCTATTATACTCCTGCTCTCCCCCTCCCATCATGTCACTGTGTGCTACCAGCCCAGAGATCTGAGCAGTCTCCTCCCCACACTCTCTGGTGTATCTCATACATCAGGAGCCATCAGCCCCTATTATAATCCTGCTCTCCCCCTCACATCATGTCACTGTGTGTTACCAGCCCAGAGATCTGACCAGTCACCTCCCCACTCTCTGGTGTATATCATACATCAGGAGCCATCAGCCCCTATTATACTCCTGCTCTCCCTCTTACATCATGTCACTGTGTGTTACCAGCCCAGAGATCTGACCAGTCTCCTCCCCACACTCTCTGGTGTATCTCATACATCAGGAGCCATCAGCCCCTATTATACTCCTGCTCTCCTCCTCACATCATGTCACTGTGTGTTACCAGCCCAGAGATCTGACCAGTCTCCTCCCCACACTCTCTATTGTATCTCATACATCAGGAGCCATAAGCCCCTATTATACTCCTGCTCTCCCCCTCACATCATGTCACTGTGTGATACCAGCCCAGAGATCAGACCAGTCTCCTCCCCACACTCTGGTGTATATCATACATCAGGAGCCATCAGCCCCTATTATACTCCTGCTCTCCCCCTCACATCATGTCACTGTGTGTTACCAGCCCAGAGATCTGACCAGTCTACTCTCCACACTCTCTGGTGTATCTCATACATCAGGAGCCATCAGCCCCTATTATACTCCTGCTCTCCCCCTCACATCATGTCACTGTGTGTTACCAGCCCAGAGATCTGACCAGTCTCCTCCTCACACTGTCTGGTGTGTCTCATTCATCAGGAGCCATCATCTCCTATTATACTCCTGCTCTCCCACTCACATCATGTCACTGTGTGTTACCAGCCCAGAGATCTTACCAGTCTCCTCCCCACTTTCTCTGGTGTATCTCATACATCAGGAGCCATCAGCCCCTACTATACTCCTGCTCTCCTCTCACATCATGTCACTGTGTGTTACCAGCCCAGAGATCAGACCAGTCTCCTCCCCACACTCTGGTGTATATCATACATCAGGAGCCATCAGCCCCTATTATACTCCTGCTCTCCTCCTCACATCATGTCACTGTGTGTTACCAGCCCAGAGATCTGACCAGTCTCCTCCCCACACTCTCTATTGTATCTCATACATCAGGAGCCATAAGCCCCTATTATACTCCTGCTCTCCCCCTCACATCATGTCACTGTGTGATACCAGCCCAGAGATCAGACCAGTCTCCTCCCCACACTCTGGTGTATATCGTACATCAGGAGCCATCAGCCCCTATTATACTCCTGCTCTCCCCCTCACATCATGTCACTGTGTGTTACCAGCCCAGAGATCTGACCAGTCTACTCTCCACACTCTCTGGTGTATCTCATACATCAGGAGCCATCAGCCCCTATTATACTCCTGCTCTCCCCCTCACATCATGTCACTGTGTGTTACCAGCCCAGAGATCTGACCAGTCTCCTCCTCACACTGTCTGGTGTGTCTCATTCATCAGGAGCCATCATCTCCTATTATACTCCTGCTCTCCCACTCACATCATGTCACTGTGTGTTACCAGCCCAGAGATCTTACCAGTCTCCTCCCCACTTTCTCTGGTGTATCTCATACATCAGCAGACATCAGCCCCTACTATACTCCTGTCTCCCCTCACATCATGTCACTGTGTGTTACCAGCCCAGAGATCAGACCAGTCTCCTCCCCACACTCTGGTGTATATCATACATCAGGAGCCATCAGCCCCTATTATACTCCTGCTCTCCCCCTCACATCATGTCACTGTGTGTTACCAGCCCAGAGATCTGACCAGTCTACTCTCCACACTCTCTGGTGTATCTCATACATCAGGAGCCATCAGCCCCTATTATACTCCTGCTCTCCCCTCACATCATGTCACTGTATATTACCAGCCCAGAGATCAGACCAGTCTCCTCCCCACACTCTCTGGTGTATCTCATACATCAGGAGCCATCAGCCCCTATTATACTCCTGCTCTCCCCCTCACATCATGTCACTGTGTTTTACCCGCCCAGAGATCTAACCAGTCTCCTCCCCACACTGTCTCGTGTGTCTCATACATCAGGAGCTATCATCTCCTATTATACTCCTGCTCTCCCACTCACATCATGTCACTGTGTGTTACCAGCCCATAGATCTGACCAGTCTCCTCCCCACACACTCTGGTGTATCTCATACATCAGGAGACATCAGTCTCTATTATACTCCTGCTCTCCCCTCACATCATGTCACTGTGTGTTACCAGCCCAGAGAGCTGACCAGTCTCCTCCTCACACTCTCTGGTATATCTCATACATCAGGAGCCATCAGTCCCTATTATACTCCTGCTCTCCCCCTCACATCATGTCACTGTATATTACCAGCCCAGAGATCTGACCAGTCTCCTCCTCACACTCTCTGGTGTTTCTCATACATCAGGATCCATCAGCCCCTATTATACTCCTGCTCTCTCCCTCACATCATGTCACTGTGTGTTACCAGCCCAGAGATCTGACCAGTCTCCTCCCCACTTTCTCTGCTGTATCTCATACATCAGGAGCCATCAGCCCCTATTATACTCCTGCTCTCCCCTCACATCATGTCACTGTGTGTTACCAGCCCAGAGATCTGACCAGTCTCCTTCCCACACTCTCTGGTGTATCTCATACATCAGGAGGCATCAGCCCCTATTATACTCCTGCTCTCCCCTCACATCATGTCACTGTGTGTTACCAGCCCAGAGATCTGACCAGTCTCCTCCCCACACTCTCTATTGTATCTCATACATCAGGAGCCATCAGCCCCTATTATACTCCTGCTCTCCCCCTCACATCATGTCACTGTGTGATACCAGCCCAGAGATCAGACCAGTCTCCTCCCCACATTCTGGTGTATATCATACATCAGGAGCCATCAGCCCCTATTATACTCCTGCTCTCCCCTCACATCATGTCACTGTATATTACTAGCCCAGAGATCTGACCAGTCTCCCCCCCACACTCTCTGGTATATCTCATACATCAGGAGCCATCAGCCCCTATTATACTCCTGCTTTCCCTCTTACATCATGTCACTGTGTGTTACCAGCCCAGAGATCTGACCAGTCTCCTCCCCACACTCTCTGGTGTATCTCATACATCAGGAGGCATCAGCCCCTATTATACTCCTGCTCTCCCCCTCACATCATGTCACTGTGTGTTACCAGCCCAGAGATCTGACCAGTCTCCTCCCCACACTGTCTGGTGTATCTCATACATCAGGAGCCATCAGCCCCTATTATACTCCTGCTCTACCCTCACATCATGTCACTGTGTGTTACCAGCCCAGAGATCTGACCAGTCTCCTCCCCACACTGTCTGGTGTATCTCATACATCAGGAGCCATCAGCCCCTATTATACTCCTGCTCTCCCCCTCACATCATGTCACTGTGTGTTACCAGCCCAGAGATCTGACCAGTCTACTCTCCACACTCTCTGGTGTATCTCATACATCAGGAGCCATCAGCCCCTATTATACTCCTGCTCTCCCCCTCACATCATGTCACTGTGTGTTACCAGCCCAGAGATCTGACCAGTCTCCTCCTCACACTGTCTGGTGTGTCTCATTCATCAGGAGCCATCATCTCCTATTATACTCCTGCTCTCCCACTCACATCATGTCACTGTGTGTTACCAGCCCAGAGATCTTACCAGTCTCCTCCCCACTTTCTCTGGTGTATCTCATACATCAGCAGACATCAGCCCCTACTATACTCCTGTCTCCCCTCACATCATGTCACTGTGTGTTACCAGCCCAGAGATCAGACCAGTCTCCTCCCCACACTCTGGTGTATATCATACATCAGGAGCCATCAGCCCCTATTATACTCCTGCTCTCCCCCTCACATCATGTCACTGTGTGTTACCAGCCCAGAGATCTGACCAGTCTACTCTCCACACTCTCTGGTGTATCTCATACATCAGGAGCCATCAGCCCCTATTATACTCCTGCTCTCCCCTCACATCATGTCACTGTATATTACCAGCCCAGAGATCAGACCAGTCTCCTCCCCACACTCTCTGGTGTATCTCATACATCAGGAGCCATCAGCCCCTATTATACTCCTGCTCTCCCCCTCACATCATGTCACTGTGTTTTACCCGCCCAGAGATCTAACCAGTCTCCTCCCCACACTGTCTCGTGTGTCTCATACATCAGGAGCTATCATCTCCTGTTATACCTCTGCTCTCCCACTCACATCATGTCACTGTGTGTTACCAGCCCATAGATCTGACCAGTCTCCTCCCCACACACTCTGGTGTATCTCATACATCAGGAGACATCAGTCTCTATTATACTCCTGCTGTCCCCTCACATCATGTCACTGTGTGTTACCAGCCCAGAGAGCTGACCAGTCTCCTCCTCACACTCTCTGGTATATCTCATACATCAGGAGCCATCAGTTCCTATTATACTCCTGCTCTCCCCCTCACATCATGTCACTGTATATTACCAGCCCAGAGATCTGACCAGTCTCCTCCTCACACTCTCTGGTGTTTCTCATACATCAGGATCCATCAGCCCCTATTATACTCCTGCTCTCTCCCTCACATCATGTCACTGTGTGTTACCAGCCCAGAGATCTGACCAGTCTCCTCCCCACTTTCTCTGCTGTATCTCATACATCAGGAGCCATCAGCCCCTATTATACTCCTGCTCTCCCCTCACATCATGTCACTGTGTGTTACCAGCCCAGAGATCTGACCAGTCTCCTTCCCACACTCTCTGGTGTATCTCATACATCAGGAGGCATCAGCCCCTATTATACTCCTGCTCTCCCCTCACATCATGTCACTGTGTGTTACCAGCCCAGAGATCTGACCAGTCTCCTCCCCACACTCTCTATTGTATCTCATACATCAGGAGCCATCAGCCCCTATTATACTCCTGCTCTCCCCCTCACATCATGTCACTGTGTGATACCAGCCCAGAGATCAGACCAGTCTCCTCCCCACATTCTGGTGTATATCATACATCAGGAGCCATCAGCCCCTATTATACTCCTGCTCTCCCCTCACATCATGTCACTGTATATTACTAGCCCAGAGATCTGACCAGTCTCCCCCCCACACTCTCTGGTATATCTCATACATCAGGAGCCATCAGCCCCTATTATACTCCTGCTTTCCCTCTTACATCATGTCACTGTGTGTTACCAGCCCAGAGATCTGACCAGTCTCCTCCCCACACTCTCTGGTGTATCTCATACATCAGGAGGCATCAGCCCCTATTATACTCCTGCTCTCCCCCTCACATCATGTCACTGTGTGTTACCAGCCCAGAGATCTGACCAGTCTCCTCCCCACACTGTCTGGTGTATCTCATACATCAGGAGCCATCAGCCCCTATTATACTCCTGCTCTACCCTCACATCATGTCACTGTGTGTTACCAGCCCAGAGATCTGACCAGTCTCCTCCCCACACTGTCTGGTGTATCTCATACATCAGGAGCCATCAGCCCCTATTATACTCCTGCTCTCCCCTCACATCATGTCACTGTGTGTTACCAGCCCAGAGATCTGACCAGTCTCCTCCCCACACTGTCTGGTGTATCTCATACATCAGGAGCCATCAGCCCCTATTATATTCCTGCTTTCCCTTCACATCATGTCACTGTGTGTTACCAGCCCAGAGATCTGACCAGTCTCCTCCTCACACTCTCTGGTATATCTCATACATCTGGAGCCATCAGCCCCCATTATACTCCTGCTCTCCCCTCATATCATGTCACTGTATGTTACTAGCCCAGGGATCTGACCAGTCTCCTCCCCACACTCTCTGGTGTATCTCATACATCAGGAGCCAACTGCCTCTATTATACTCCTGCTCTCCCCCTCACATCATGTCACTGTGTGTTACCAGCCCAGAGATCTGAGCAGTCACCTCCCCACACTCTCTGGTGTATCTCATACATCAGCAGCCATCAGCCCCTGTTATACTCCTGCTCTCCCCCTCACATCATGTCACTGTGTGTTACCAGCCCAGAGATCTGAGCAGTCTCGCCCCCACACTCTCTGGTGTATCTCATACATCAGGAGCCATCAGCCCCTATTATACTCCTGCTCTCCCCCTCACATCATGTCACTGTGTGTTACCAGCCCAGAGATCTGACCAGTCTCCTCCCCACTCTCTCTGGTGTATCTCATACATCAGCAGACATCAGCCCCTATTATACTCCTGCTCTCCCCCTCCCATCATGTCACTGTGTGCTACCAGCCCAGAGATCTGAGCAGTCTCCTCCCCACACTCTCTGGTGTATCTCATACATCAGGAGCCATCAGCCCCTATTATAATCCTGCTCTCCCCCTCACATCATGTCACTGTGTGTTACCAGCCCAGAGATCTGACCAGTCACCTCCCCACTCTCTGGTGTATATCATACATCAGGAGCCATCAGCCCCTATTATACTCCTGCTCTCCCTCTTACATCATGTCACTGTGTGTTACCAGCCCAGAGATCTGACCAGTCTCCTCCCCACACTCTCTGGTGTATCTCATACATCAGGAGCCATCAGCCCCTATTATACTCCTGCTCTCCTCCTCACATCATGTCACTGTGTGTTACCAGCCCAGAGATCTGACCAGTCTCCTCCCCACACTCTCTATTGTATCTCATACATCAGGAGCCATAAGCCCCTATTATACTCCTGCTCTCCCCCTCACATCATGTCACTGTGTGATACCAGCCCAGAGATCAGACCAGTCTCCTCCCCACACTCTGGTGTATATCATACATCAGGAGCCATCAGCCCCTATTATACTCCTGCTCTCCCCCTCACATCATGTCACTGTGTGTTACCAGCCCAGAGATCTGACCAGTCTACTCTCCACACTCTCTGGTGTATCTCATACATCAGGAGCCATCAGCCCCTATTATACTCCTGCTCTCCCCCTCACATCATGTCACTGTGTGTTACCAGCCCAGAGATCTGACCAGTCTCCTCCTCACACTGTCTGGTGTGTCTCATTCATCAGGAGCCATCATCTCCTATTATACTCCTGCTCTCCCACTCACATCATGTCACTGTGTGTTACCAGCCCAGAGATCTTACCAGTCTCCTCCCCACTTTCTCTGGTGTATCTCATACATCAGGAGCCATCAGCCCCTACTATACTCCTGCTCTCCTCTCACATCATGTCACTGTGTGTTACCAGCCCAGAGATCAGACCAGTCTCCTCCCCACACTCTGGTGTATATCATACATCAGGAGCCATCAGCCCCTATTATACTCCTGCTCTCCTCCTCACATCATGTCACTGTGTGTTACCAGCCCAGAGATCTGACCAGTCTCCTCCCCACACTCTCTATTGTATCTCATACATCAGGAGCCATAAGCCCCTATTATACTCCTGCTCTCCCCCTCACATCATGTCACTGTGTGATACCAGCCCAGAGATCAGACCAGTCTCCTCCCCACACTCTGGTGTATATCATACATCAGGAGCCATCAGCCCCTATTATACTCCTGCTCTCCCCCTCACATCATGTCACTGTGTGTTACCAGCCCAGAGATCTGACCAGTCTACTCTCCACACTCTCTGGTGTATCTCATACATCAGGAGCCATCAGCCCCTATTATACTCCTGCTCTCCCCCTCACATCATGTCACTGTGTGTTACCAGCCCAGAGATCTGACCAGTCTCCTCCTCACACTGTCTGGTGTGTCTCATTCATCAGGAGCCATCATCTCCTATTATACTCCTGCTCTCCCACTCACATCATGTCACTGTGTGTTACCAGCCCAGAGATCTTACCAGTCTCCTCCCCACTTTCTCTGGTGTATCTCATACATCAGCAGACATCAGCCCCTACTATACTCCTGTCTCCCCTCACATCATGTCACTGTGTGTTACCAGCCCAGAGATCAGACCAGTCTCCTCCCCACACTCTGGTGTATATCATACATCAGGAGCCATCAGCCCCTATTATACTCCTGCTCTCCCCCTCACATCATGTCACTGTGTGTTACCAGCCCAGAGATCTGACCAGTCTACTCTCCACACTCTCTGGTGTATCTCATACATCAGGAGCCATCAGCCCCTATTATACTCCTGCTCTCCCCTCACATCATGTCACTGTATATTACCAGCCCAGAGATCAGACCAGTCTCCTCCCCACACTCTCTGGTGTATCTCATACATCAGGAGCCATCAGCCCCTATTATACTCCTGCTCTCCCCCTCACATCATGTCACTGTGTTTTACCCGCCCAGAGATCTAACCAGTCTCCTCCCCACACTGTCTCGTGTGTCTCATACATCAGGAGCTATCATCTCCTATTATACTCCTGCTCTCCCACTCACATCATGTCACTGTGTGTTACCAGCCCATAGATCTGACCAGTCTCCTCCCCACACACTCTGGTGTATCTCATACATCAGGAGACATCAGTCTCTATTATACTCCTGCTCTCCCCTCACATCATGTCACTGTGTGTTACCAGCCCAGAGAGCTGACCAGTCTCCTCCTCACACTCTCTGGTATATCTCATACATCAGGAGCCATCAGTCCCTATTATACTCCTGCTCTCCCCCTCACATCATGTCACTGTATATTACCAGCCCAGAGATCTGACCAGTCTCCTCCTCACACTCTCTGGTGTTTCTCATACATCAGGATCCATCAGCCCCTATTATACTCCTGCTCTCTCCCTCACATCATGTCACTGTGTGTTACCAGCCCAGAGATCTGACCAGTCTCCTCCCCACTTTCTCTGCTGTATCTCATACATCAGGAGCCATCAGCCCCTATTATACTCCTGCTCTCCCCTCACATCATGTCACTGTGTGTTACCAGCCCAGAGATCTGACCAGTCTCCTTCCCACACTCTCTGGTGTATCTCATACATCAGGAGGCATCAGCCCCTATTATACTCCTGCTCTCCCCTCACATCATGTCACTGTGTGTTACCAGCCCAGAGATCTGACCAGTCTCCTCCCCACACTCTCTATTGTATCTCATACATCAGGAGCCATCAGCCCCTATTATACTCCTGCTCTCCCCCTCACATCATGTCACTGTGTGATACCAGCCCAGAGATCAGACCAGTCTCCTCCCCACATTCTGGTGTATATCATACATCAGGAGCCATCAGCCCCTATTATACTCCTGCTCTCCCCTCACATCATGTCACTGTATATTACTAGCCCAGAGATCTGACCAGTCTCCCCCCCACACTCTCTGGTATATCTCATACATCAGGAGCCATCAGCCCCTATTATACTCCTGCTTTCCCTCTTACATCATGTCACTGTGTGTTACCAGCCCAGAGATCTGACCAGTCTCCTCCCCACACTCTCTGGTGTATCTCATACATCAGGAGGCATCAGCCCCTATTATACTCCTGCTCTCCCCCTCACATCATGTCACTGTGTGTTACCAGCCCAGAGATCTGACCAGTCTCCTCCCCACACTGTCTGGTGTATCTCATACATCAGGAGCCATCAGCCCCTATTATACTCCTGCTCTACCCTCACATCATGTCACTGTGTGTTACCAGCCCAGAGATCTGACCAGTCTCCTCCCCACACTGTCTGGTGTATCTCATACATCAGGAGCCATCAGCCCCTATTATACTCCTGCTCTCCCCTCACATCATGTCACTGTGTGTTACCAGCCCAGAGATCTGACCAGTCTCCTCCCCACACTGTCTGGTGTATCTCATACATCAGGAGCCATCAGCCCCTATTATATTCCTGCTTTCCCTTCACATCATGTCACTGTGTGTTACCAGCCCAGAGATCTGACCAGTCTCCTCCTCACACTCTCTGGTATATCTCATACATCTGGAGCCATCAGCCCCCATTATACTCCTGCTCTCCCCTCATATCATGTCACTGTATGTTACTAGCCCAGGGATCTGACCAGTCTCCTCCCCACACTCTCTGGTGTATCTCATACATCAGGAGCCAACTGCCTCTATTATACTCCTGCTCTCCCCCTCACATCATGTCACTGTGTGTTACCAGCCCAGAGATCTGAGCAGTCACCTCCCCACACTCTCTGGTGTATCTCATACATCAGCAGCCATCAGCCCCTGTTATACTCCTGCTCTCCCCCTCACATCATGTCACTGTGTGTTACCAGCCCAGAGATCTGAGCAGTCTCGCCCCCACACTCTCTGGTGTATCTCATACATCAGGAGCCATCAGCCCCTATTATACTCCTGCTCTCCCCCTCACATCATGTCACTGTGTGTTACCAGCCCAGAGATCTGACCAGTCTCCTCCCCACTCTCTCTGGTGTATCTCATACATCAGCAGACATCAGCCCCTATTATACTCCTGCTATCCCCCTCACATCATGTCACTGTGTGTTACCAGCCCAGAGATCTGACCAGTCACCTCCCCACTCTCTCTGGTGTATCTCATACATCAGCAGACATCAGCCCCTATTATACTCCTGCTATCCCCCTCACATCATGTCACTGTGTGCTACCAGCCCAGAGATCTGACCAGTCTCCTCCCCACACTCTCTGGTGTATCTCATACATCAGGAGCCATCAGCCCCTATTATACTCCTGTCTCCCCTCACATCATGTCACTGTGTGCTACCAGCCCAGAGATCTGACCAGTCTCCTCCTCACACTGTCTGGTGTGTCTCATACATCAGGAGCCATCATCTCATATTATACTCCTGCTCTCCCACTCACATCATGTCACTGTGTGTTACCAGCCCAGAGATCTGACCAGTCTTCTCCCCGCACTCTCTAGTGTATCTCATACATCAGGAGCCATCAGCCCCTATTATACTCCTGCTCTCCCCCTCACATCATGTCACTGTGTGTTACCAGCCCAGAGATCTGAGCAGTCTCCTCCCAACACACTCTGGTGTATCTCATACTACAGCAGACATCAGCCCCTATTATACTCCTGCTCTCCCCCTCACATCATGTCACTGTGTGTTACCAGCCCAGAGATCTGAGCAGTCTCCTCCCCACACTCTCTGGTGTATCTCATACATCAGCAGCCATCAGCCCCTGTTATACTCCTGCTCTCCCCCTCACATCATGTCACTGTATATTACCAGCCCAGAGATCTGACCAGTCTCCTTCCCACTCTCTCTGGTGTATCTCATACATCAGCAGCCATCAGCCCCTGTTATACTCCTGCTCTCCCCCTCACATCATGTCACTGTGTGCTACCAGCCCAGAGATCTGAGCAGTCTCCTCCCCACACTGTCTGGTGTGTCTCATACATCAGGAGCAATTATCTCCTATTATACTTCTGCTCTCCCATTCACATCATGTCACTGTGTGTTACCAGCCCAGAGATCTGACCAGTCTCCTCCCCACACTCTCTGGTGTATCTCATACATCAGGAGCCATCAGCCCCTATTATACTCCTGCTCTCCCCCTCACATCATGTCACTGTGTGTTACCAGCCCAGAAATCTGACCAGTCTCCTCTCCACACTCTCTAGTGTATCTCATACATCAGGAGCCATCAGCCCCTATTATACTCCTGCTCTCCCCCTCACATCATGTCACTGTGTGTTACCAGCCCAGAGATCTGAGCAGTCTCCTCCCCACACTGTCTGGTGTGTCTTATACATCAGGAGCCATCATTTCATATTATACTCCTGCTCTCCCACTCACATCATGTCACTGTGTGCTACCAGCCCAGAGATCTGAGCAGTCTCCTCCCCACACTCTCTGGTGTATCTCATACATCAGGAGCCATCAGCCCCTATTATAATACTGCTCTCCCCCTCACATCATGTCACTGTGTGTTACCAGCCCAGAGATCTGACCAGTCTCCTTCCCACTCTCTCTGGTGTATCTCATACATCAGCAGCCATCAGCCCCTGTTATACTCCTGCTCTCCCCCTCACATCATGTCACTGTGTGCTACCAGCCCAGAGATCTGAGCAGTCTCCTCCCCACACTGTCTGGTGTGTCTCATACATCAGGAGCAATTATCTCCTATTATACTTCTGCTCTCCCATTCACATCATGTCACTGTGTGTTACCAGCCCAGAGATCTGACCAGTCTCTTCCCCACACTCTCTGGTGTATCTCATACATCAGGAGCCATCAGCCCCTATTATACTCCTGCTCTCCCCCTCACATCATGTCACTGTGTGTTACCAGCCCAGAAATCTGACCAGTCTCCTCTCCACACTCTCTGGTGTATCTCATACATCAGGAGCCATCAGCCCCTATTATACTCCTGCTCTCCCCCTCACATCATTTCACTGTGTTTTACCCGCCCAGAGATCTAACCAGTCTCCTCCCCACACTGTCTTGTGTGTCTCATACATCAGGAGCCATCATCTCCTATTATACTCCTGCTCTCCCACTCACATCATGTCACTGTGTGTTACCAGCCCATAGATCTGACCAGTCTCCTCCTCACACTCTCTGGTATATCTCATACATCAGGAGCCATCAGTCCCTATTATACTCCTGCTCTCCCCTCACGTCATGTCACTGTATATTACCAGCCCAGAGATCTGACCAGTCTCCTCCTCACACTCTCTGGTGTTTCTCATACATCAGGATCCATCAGCCCCTATTATACTCCTGCTCTCCCCCTCACATCATGTCACTGTGTGTTACCAGCCCAGAGATCTGACCAGTCTCCTCCCCACTTTCTCTGGTGTATCTCATACATCAGCAGACATCAGCCCCTATTATACTCCTGTCTCCCCTCACATCATGTCACTGTGTGCTACCAGCCCAGAGATCTGACCAGTCTCCTCCTCACACTATCTGGTGTGTCTCATACATCAGGAGCCATCATCTCCTATTATACTCCTGCTCTCCCACTCACATCATGTCACTGTGTGTTACCAGCCCATAGATCTGACCAGTCTCCTCCCCACACACTCTGGTGTATCTCATACATCAGGAGCCATCAGCCCCTATTATACTCCTGCTCTCCCCCTCACATCATGTCACTGTGTGTTACCCGCCCAGAGATCTAACCAGTCTCCTTCCCACACTGTCTGGTGTGTCTCATACATCAGGAACCATCATCTCCTATTATACTCCTGCTCTCCCACTCACATCATGTCACTGTGTGTTACCAGCCCATAGATCTGACCAGTCTCCTCCCCACACTCTCTGGTGTATCTCATACATCAGGAGCCATCAGCCCCTATTATACTCCTGCTCTCCCCTCACATCATGTCACTGTATATTACTAGCCCAGAGATCTGACCAGTCTCCCCCCCACACTCTCTGGTATATCTCATACATCAGGAGCCATCAGCCCCTATTATACTCCTGCTCTCCCCCTCACATCATGTCACTGTGTGTTACCAGCCCAGAGATCTGAGCAGTCTCCTCCCCACACTGTCTGGTGTGTCTTATACATCAGGAGCCATCATTTCATATTATACTCCTGCTCTCCCACTCACATCATGTCACTGTGTGCTACCAGCCCAGAGATCTGAGCAGTCTCCTCCCCACACTCTCTGGTGTATCTCATACATCAGGAGCCATCAGCCCCTATTATAATCCTGCTCTTCCCCTCACATCATGTCACTGTGTGTTACCAGCCCAGAGATCTGACCAGTCTCCTTCCCACTCTCTCTGGTGTATCTCATACATCAGCAGCCATCAGCCCCTGTTATACTCCTGCTCTCCCCCTCACATCATGTCACTGTGTGCTACCAGCCCAGAGATCTGAGCAGTCTCCTCCCCACACTGTCTGGTGTGTCTCATACATCAGGAGCAATTATCTCCTATTATACTTCTGCTCTCCCATTCACATCATGTCACTGTGTGTTACCAGCCCAGAGATCTGACCAGTCTCCTCCCCACACTCTCTGGTGTATCTCATACATCAGGAGCCATCAGCCCCTATTATACTCCTGCTCTCCCCCTCACATCATGTCACTGTGTGTTACCAGCCCAGAAATCTGACCAGTCTCCTCTCCACACTCTCTGGTGTATCTCATACATCAGGAGCCATCAGCCCCTATTATACTCCTGCTCTCCCCCTCACATCATTTCACTGTGTTTTACCCGCCCAGAGATCTAACCAGTCTCCTCCCCACACTGTCTCGTGTGTCTCATACATCAGGAGCCATCATCTCCTATTATACTCCTGCTCTCCCACTCACATCATGTCACTGTGTGTTACCAGCCCATAGATTTGACCAGTCTCCTCCCCACACACTCTGGTGTATCTCATACATCAGGAGACATCAGTCTCTATTATACTCCTGCTCTCCCCTCACATCATGTCACTGTGTGTTACCAGCCCAGAGAGCTGACCAGTCTCCTCCTCACACTCTCTGGTGTTTCTCATACATCAGGATCCATCAGCCCCTATTATACTCCTGCTCTCCCCCTCACATCATGTCACTGTGTGTTACCAGCCCAGAGATCTGACCAGTCTCCTCCCCACTTTCTCTGGTGTATCTCATACATCGGCAGACATCAGCCCCTATTATACTCCTGTCTCCCCTCACATCATGTCACTGTGTGCTACCAGCCCAGAGATCTGACCAGTCTCCTCCTCACACTATCTGGTGTGTCTCATACATCAGGAGCCATCATCTCCTATTATACTCCTGCTCTCCCACTCACATCATGTCACTGTGTGTTACCAGCCCATAGATCTGACCAGTCTCCTCCCCACACACTCTGGTGTATCTCATACATCAGGAGCCATCAGCCCCTATTATACTCCTGCTCTCCCCCTCACATCATGTCACTGTGTGTTACCAGCCCAGAGATCTGAGCAGTCTCCTCCCCACACTGTCTGGTGTGTCTTATACATCAGGAGCCATCATTTCATATTATACTCCTGCTCTCCCACTCACATCATGTCACTGTGTGCTACCAGCCCAGAGATCTGAGCAGTCTCCTCCCCACACTCTCTGGTGTATCTCATACATCAGGAGCCATCAGCCCCTATTATAATCCTGCTCTTCCCCTCACATCATGTCACTGTGTGTTACCAGCCCAGAGATCTGACCAGTCTCCTTCCCACTCTCTCTGGTGTATCTCATACATCAGCAGCCATCAGCCCCTGTTATACTCCTGCTCTCCCCCTCACATCATGTCACTGTGTGCTACCAGCCCAGAGATCTGAGCAGTCTCCTCCCCACACTGTCTGGTGTGTCTCATACATCAGGAGCAATTATCTCCTATTATACTTCTGCTCTCCCATTCACATCATGTCACTGTGTGTTACCAGCCCAGAGATCTGACCAGTCTCCTCCTCACACTCTCTGGTGTATCTCATACATCAGGAGCCATCAGCCCCTATTATACTCCTGCTCTCCCCCTCACATCATGTCACTGTGTGTTACCAGCCCAGAAATCTGACCAGTCTCCTCTCCACACTCTCTGGTGTATCTCATACATCAGGAGCCATCAGCCCCTATTATACTCCTGCTCTCCCCCTCACATCATTTCACTGTGTTTTACCCGCCCAGAGATCTAACCAGTCTCCTCCCCACACTGTCTCGTGTGTCTCATACATCAGGAGCCATCATCTCCTATTATACTCCTGCTCTCCCACTCACATCATGTCACTGTGTGTTACCAGCCCATAGATCTGACCAGTCTCCTCCCCACACACTCTGGTGTATCTCATACATCAGGAGACATCAGTCTCTATTATACTCCTGCTCTCCCCTCACATCATGTCACTGTGTGTTACCAGCCCAGAGAGCTGACCAGTCTCCTCCTCACACTCTCTGGTGTTTCTCATACATCAGGATCCATCAGCCCCTATTATACTCCTGCTCTCCCCCTCACATCATGTCACTGTGTGTTACCAGCCCAGAGATCTGACCAGTCTCCTCCCCACTTTCTCTGGTGTATCTCATACATCGGCAGACATCAGCCCCTATTATACTCCTGTCTCCCCTCACATCATGTCACTGTGTGCTACCAGCCCAGAGATCTGACCAGTCTCCTCCTCACACTATCTGGTGTGTCTCATACATCAGGAGCCATCATCTCCTATTATACTCCTGCTCTCCCACTCACATCATGTCACTGTGTGTTACCAGCCCATAGATCTGACCAGTCTCCTCCCCACACACTCTGGTGTATCTCATACATCAGGAGCCATCAGCCCCTATTATACTCCTGCTCTCCCCCTCACATCATGTCACTGTGTGTTACCCGCCCATAGATCTAACCAGTCTCCTTCCCACACTGTCTGGTGTGTCTCATACATCAGGAACCATCATCTCCTATTATACTCCTGCTCTCCCACTCACATCATGTCACTGTGTGTTACCAGCCCATAGATCTGACCAGTCTCCTCCCCACACTCTCTGGTGTATCTCATACATCAGGAGCCATCAGCCCCTATTATACTCCTGCTCTCCCCTCACATCATGTCACTGTATATTACTAGCCCAGAGATCTGACCAGTCTCCCCCCCACACTCTCTGGTATATCTCATACATCAGGAGCCATCAGCCCCTATTATACTCCTGCTCTCACTCTTACATCATGTCACTGTGTGTTACCAGCCCAGAGATCTGACCAGTCTCTTCCCCACACTTTCTGGTGTATCTCATACATCAGGAGCCATCAGCCCCTATTATACTCCTGCTCTCCTCCTCACATCATGTCACTGTGTGTTACCAGCCCAGAGATCTGACCAGTCTCCTCCCCACACTCTCTATTGTATCTCATACATCAGGAGCCATCAGCCCCTATTATACTCCTGCTCTCCCCCTCACATCATGTCACTGTGTGATACCAGCCCAGAGATCAGACCAGTCTCCACCCACACTCTGGTGTATATCATACATCAGGAGCCATCAGCCCCTATTATACTCCTGCTCTCCCCCTCACATCATGTCACTGTGTGTTACCAGCCCAGAGATCTGACCAGTCTACTCTCCACACTCTCTGGTGTATCTCATACGTCAGGAGCCATCAGCCCCTATTATACTCCTGCTCTCCCCCTCACATCATGTCACTGTGTGTTACCAGCCCAGAGATCTGACCAGTCTCCTCCTCACACTGTCTGGTGTGTCTCATTCATCAGGAGCCATCATCTCCTATTATACTCCTGCTCTCCCACTCACATCATGTCACTGTGTGTTACCAGCCCAGAGATCTTACCAGTCTCCTCCCCACTTTCTCTGGTGTATCTCATACATCAGCAGACATCAGCCCCTACTATACTCCTGTCTCCCCTCACATCATGTCACTGTGTGTTACCAGCCCAGAGATCTGACCAGTCTCCTCCCCACACTCTCTGGTGTATCTCATACATCAGGAGGCATCAGCCCCTATTATACTCCTGCTCTCCCCCTCACATCATGTCACTGTGTGTTACCAGCCCAGAAATCTGACCAGTCTCCTCCCCACTCTCTCTGGTGTATCTCATACATCAGGAGCCATCAGCCCCTATTATACTCCTGCTCTCCCCTCACATCATGTCACTGTGTGTTACCAGCCCAGAGATCTGACCAGTCTCCTTCCCACACTCTCTGGTGTATCTCATACATCAGGAGCCATCAGCCCCTATTATACTCCTGCTCTCCCCTCACATCATGTCACTGTGTGTTACCAGCCCAGAGATCAGACCAGTCTCCTCCCCACACTCTGGTGTATATCATACATCAGGAGCCATCAGCCCCTATTATACTCCTGCTCTCCCCCTCACATCATGTCACTGTGTGTTACCAGCCCAGAGATCTGACCAGTCTCCCCCCCACACTGTCTGGTGTGTCTCATACATCAGGAGCAATTATCTCCTATTATACTTCTGCTCTCCCATTCACATCATGTCACTGTGTGTTAACAGCCCAGAGATCTGACCAGTCTCCTCCCCACACTCTCTGGTGTATCTCATACATCAGGAGCCATCAGCCCCTATTATACTCCTGCTCTCCCCCTCACATCATGTCACTGTGTGTTACCAGCCCAGAAATCTGACCAGTCTCCTCTCCACACTCTCTGGTGTATCTCATACATCAGGAGCCATCAGCCCCTATTATACTCCTGCTCTCCCCCTCACATCATTTCACTGTGTTTTACCCGCCCAGAGATCTAACCAGTCTCCTCCCCACACTGTCTTGTGTGTCTCATACATCAGGAGCCATCATCTCCTATTATACTCCTGCTCTCCCACTCACATCATGTCACTGTGTGTTACCAGCCCATAGATCTGACCAGTCTCCTCCTCACACTCTCTGGTATATCTCATACATCAGGAGCCATCAGTCCCTATTATACTCCTGCTCTCCCCTCACGTCATGTCACTGTATATTACCAGCCCAGAGATCTGACCAGTCTCCTCCTCACACTCTCTGGTGTTTCTCATACATCAGGATCCATCAGCCCCTATTATACTCCTGCTCTCCCCCTCACATCATGTCACTGTGTGTTACCAGCCCAGAGATCTGACCAGTCTCCTCCCCACTTTCTCTGGTGTATCTCATACATCAGCAGACATCAGCCCCTATTATATTCCTGTCTCCCCTCACATCATGTCACTGTGTGCTACCAGCCCAGAGATCTGACCAGTCTCCTCCTCACACTATCTGGTGTGTCTCATACATCAGGAGCCATCATCTCCTATTATACTCCTGCTCTCCCACTCACATCATGTCACTGTGTGTTACCAGCCCATAGATCTGACCAGTCTCCTCCCCACACACTCTGGTGTATCTCATACATCAGGAGCCATCAGCCCCTATTATACTCCTGCTCTCCCCCTCACATCATGTCACTGTGTGTTACCCGCCCAGAGATCTAACAGTCTCCTTCCCACACTGTCTGGTGTGTCTCATACATCAGGAACCATCATCTCCTATTATACTCCTGCTCTCCCACTCACATCATGTCACTGTGTGTTACCAGCCCATAGATCTGACCAGTCTCCTCCCCACACTCTCTGGTGTATCTCATACATCAGGAGCCATCAGCCCCTATTATACTCCTGCTCTCCCCTCACATCATGTCACTGTATATTACTAGCCCAGAGATCTGACCAGTCTCCCCCCCACACTCTCTGGTATATCTCATACATCAGGAGCCATCAGCCCCTATTATACTCCTGCTCTCCCCCTCACATCATGTCACTGTGTGTTACCAGCCCAGAGATCTGAGCAGTCTCCTCCCCACACTGTCTGGTGTGTCTTATACATCAGGAGCCATCATTTCATATTATACTCCTGCTCTCCCACTCACATCATGTCACTGTGTGCTACCAGCCCAGAGATCTGAGCAGTCTCCTCCCCACACTCTCTGGTGTATCTCATACATCAGGAGCCATCAGCCCCTATTATAATCCTGCTCTTCCCCTCACATCATGTCACTGTGTGTTACCAGCCCAGAGATCTGACCAGTCTCCTTCCCACTCTCTCTGGTGTATCTCATACATCAGCAGCCATCAGCCCCTGTTATACTCCTGCTCTCCCCCTCACATCATGTCACTGTGTGCTACCAGCCCAGAGATCTGAGCAGTCTCCTCCCCACACTGTCTGGTGTGTCTCATACATCAGGAGCAATTATCTCCTATTATACTTCTGCTCTCCCATTCACATCATGTCACTGTGTGTTACCAGCCCAGAGATCTGACCAGTCTCCTCCCCACACTCTCTGGTGTATCTCATACATCAGGAGCCATCAGCCCCTATTATACTCCTGCTCTCCCCCTCACATCATGTCACTGTGTGTTACCAGCCCAGAAATCTGACCAGTCTCCTCTCCACACTCTCTGGTGTATCTCATACATCAGGAGCCATCAGCCCCTATTATACTCCTGCTCTCCCCCTCACATCATTTCACTGTGTTTTACCCGCCCAGAGATCTAACCAGTCTCCTCCCCACACTGTCTCGTGTGTCTCATACATCAGGAGCCATCATCTCCTATTATACTCCTGCTCTCCCACTCACATCATGTCACTGTGTGTTACCAGCCCATAGATCTGACCAGTCTCCTCCCCACACACTCTGGTGTATCTCATACATCAGGAGACATCAGTCTCTATTATACTCCTGCTCTCCCCTCACATCATGTCACTGTGTGTTACCAGCCCAGAGAGCTGACCAGTCTCCTCCTCACACTCTCTGGTGTTTCTCATACATCAGGATCCATCAGCCCCTATTATACTCCTGCTCTCCCCCTCACATCATGTCACTGTGTGTTACCAGCCCAGAGATCTGACCAGTCTCCTCCCCACTTTCTCTGGTGTATCTCATACATCGGCAGACATCAGCCCCTATTATACTCCTGTCTCCCCTCACATCATGTCACTGTGTGCTACCAGCCCAGAGATCTGACCAGTCTCCTCCTCACACTATCTGGTGTGTCTCATACATCAGGAGCCATCATCTCCTATTATACTCCTGCTCTCCCACTCACATCATGTCACTGTGTGTTACCAGCCCATAGATCTGACCAGTCTCCTCCCCACACACTCTGGTGTATCTCATACATCAGGAGCCATCAGCCCCTATTATACTCCTGCTCTCCCCCTCACATCATGTCACTGTGTGTTACCAGCCCAGAGATCTGAGCAGTCTCCTCCCCACACTGTCTGGTGTGTCTTATACATCAGGAGCCATCATTTCATATTATACTCCTGCTCTCCCACTCACATCATGTCACTGTGTGCTACCAGCCCAGAGATCTGAGCAGTCTCCTCCCCACACTCTCTGGTGTATCTCATACATCAGGAGCCATCAGCCCCTATTATAATCCTGCTCTTCCCCTCACATCATGTCACTGTGTGTTACCAGCCCAGAGATCTGACCAGTCTCCTTCCCACTCTCTCTGGTGTATCTCATACATCAGCAGCCATCAGCCCCTGTTATACTCCTGCTCTCCCCCTCACATCATGTCACTGTGTGCTACCAGCCCAGAGATCTGAGCAGTCTCCTCCCCACACTGTCTGGTGTGTCTCATACATCAGGAGCAATTATCTCCTATTATACTTCTGCTCTCCCATTCACATCATGTCACTGTGTGTTACCAGCCCAGAGATCTGACCAGTCTCCTCCCCACACTCTCTGGTGTATCTCATACATCAGGAGCCATCAGCCCCTATTATACTCCTGCTCTCCCCCTCACATCATGTCACTGTGTGTTACCAGCCCAGAAATCTGACCAGTCTCCTCTCCACACTCTCTGGTGTATCTCATACATCAGGAGCCATCAGCCCCTATTATACTCCTGCTCTCCCCCTCACATCATTTCACTGTGTTTTACCCGCCCAGAGATCTAACCAGTCTCCTCCCCACACTGTCTCGTGTGTCTCATACATCAGGAGCCATCATCTCCTATTATACTCCTGCTCTCCCACTCACATCATGTCACTGTGTGTTACCAGCCCATAGATCTGACCAGTCTCCTCCCCACACACTCTGGTGTATCTCATACATCAGGAGACATCAGTCTCTATTATACTCCTGCTCTCCCCTCACATCATGTCACTGTGTGTTACCAGCCCAGAGAGCTGACCAGTCTCCTCCTCACACTCTCTGGTGTTTCTCATACATCAGGATCCATCAGCCCCTATTATACTCCTGCTCTCCCCCTCACATCATGTCACTGTGTGTTACCAGCCCAGAGATCTGACCAGTCTCCTCCCCACTTTCTCTGGTGTATCTCATACATCGGCAGACATCAGCCCCTATTATACTCCTGTCTCCCCTCACATCATGTCACTGTGTGCTACCAGCCCAGAGATCTGACCAGTCTCCTCCTCACACTATCTGGTGTGTCTCATACATCAGGAGCCATCATCTCCTATTATACTCCTGCTCTCCCACTCACATCATGTCACTGTGTGTTACCAGCCCATAGATCTGACCAGTCTCCTCCCCACACACTCTGGTGTATCTCATACATCAGGAGCCATCAGCCCCTATTATACTCCTGCTCTCCCCCTCACATCATGTCACTGTGTGTTACCAGCCCAGAGATCTGAGCAGTCTCCTCCCCACACTGTCTGGTGTGTCTTGTACATCAGGAGCCATCATTTCATATTATACTCCTGCTCTCCCACTCACATCATGTCACTGTGTGCTACCAGCCCAGAGATCTGAGCAGTCTCCTCCCCACACTCTCTGGTGTATCTCATACATCAGGAGCCATCAGCCCCTATTATAATCCTGCTCTTCCCCTCACATCATGTCACTGTGTGTTACCAGCCCAGAGATCTGACCAGTCTCCTTCCCACTCTCTCTGGTGTATCTCATACATCAGCAGCCATCAGCCCCTGTTATACTCCTGCTCTCCCCCTCACATCATGTCACTGTGTGCTACCAGCCCAGAGATCTGAGCAGTCTCCTCCCCACACTGTCTGGTGTGTCTCATACATCAGGAGCAATTATCTCCTATTATACTTCTGCTCTCCCATTCACATCATGTCACTGTGTGTTACCAGCCCAGAGATCTGACCAGTCTCCTCCCCACACTCTCTGGTGTATCTCATACATCAGGAGCCATCAGCCCCTATTATACTCCTGCTCTCCCCCTCACATCATGTCACTGTGTGTTACCAGCCCAGAAATCTGACCAGTCTCCTCTCCACACTCTCTGGTGTATCTCATACATCAGGAGCCATCAGCCCCTATTATACTCCTGCTCTCCCCCTCACATCATTTCACTGTGTTTTACCCGCCCAGAGATCTAACCAGTCTCCTCCCCACACTGTCTTGTGTGTCTCATACATCAGGAGCCATCATCTCCTATTATACTCCTGCTCTCCCACTCACATCATGTCACTGTGTGTTACCAGCCCATAGATCTGACCAGTCTCCTCCTCACACTCTCTGGTATATCTCATACATCAGGAGCCATCAGTCCCTATTATACTCCTGCTCTCCCCTCACGTCATGTCACTGTATATTACCAGCCCAGAGATCTGACCAGTCTCCTCCTCACACTCTCTGGTGTTTCTCATACATCAGGATCCATCAGCCCCTATTATACTCCTGCTCTCCCCCTCACATCATGTCACTGTGTGTTACCAGCCCAGAGATCTGACCAGTCTCCTCCCCACTTTCTCTGGTGTATCTCATACATCAGCAGACATCAGCCCCTATTATACTCCTGTCTCCCCTCACATCATGTCACTGTGTGCTACCAGCCCAGAGATCTGACCAGTCTCCTCCTCACACTATCTGGTGTGTCTCATACATCAGGAGCCATCATCTCCTATTATACTCCTGCTCTCCCACTCACATCATGTCACTGTGTGTTACCAGCCCATAGATCTGACCAGTCTCCTCCCCACACACTCTGGTGTATCTCATACATCAGGAGCCATCAGCCCCTATTATACTCCTGCTCTCCCCCTCACATCATGTCACTGTGTGTTACCCGCCCAGAGATCTAACCAGTCTCCTTCCCACACTGTCTGGTGTGTCTCATACATCAGGAACCATCATCTCCTATTATACTCCTGCTCTCCCACTCACATCATGTCACTGTGTGTTACCAGCCCATAGATCTGACCAGTCTCCTCCCCACACTCTCTGGTGTATCTCATACATCAGGAGCCATCAGCCCCTATTATACTCCTGCTCTCCCCTCACATCATGTCACTGTATATTACTAGCCCAGAGATCTGACCAGTCTCCCCCCCACACTCTCTGGTATATCTCATACATCAGGAGCCATCAGCCCCTATTATACTCCTGCTCTCCCCCTCACATCATGTCACTGTGTGTTACCAGCCCAGAGATCTGAGCAGTCTCCTCCCCACACTGTCTGGTGTGTCTTATACATCAGGAGCCATCATTTCATATTATACTCCTGCTCTCCCACTCACATCATGTCACTGTGTGCTACCAGCCCAGAGATCTGAGCAGTCTCCTTCCCACACTGTCTGGTGTGTCTCATACATCAGGAACCATCATCTCCTATTATACTCCTGCTCTCCCACTCACATCATGTCACTGTGTGTTACCAGCCCATAGATCTGACCAGTCTCCTCCCCACACACTCTGGTGTATCTCATACATCAGGAGCCATCAGCCCCTATTATACTCCTGCTCTCCCCCTCACATCATGTCACTGTGTGTTACCAGCCCAGAGATCTGAGCAGTCTCCTCCCCACACTGTCTGGTGTGTCTTATACATCAGGAGCCATCATTTCATATTATACTCCTGCTCTCCCACTCACATCATGTCACTGTGTGCTACCAGCCCAGAGATCTGAGCAGTCTCCTTCCCACACTGTCTGGTGTGTCTCATACATCAGGAACCATCATCTCCTATTATACTCCTGCTCTCCCACTCACATCATGTCACTGTGTGTTACCAGCCCATAGATCTGACCAGTCTCCTCCCCACACTCTCTGGTGTATCTCATACATCAGGAGCCATCAGCCCCTATTATACTCCTGCTCTCCCCTCACATCATGTCACTGTATATTACTAGCCCAGAGATCTGACCAGTCTCCCCCCCACACTCTCTGGTATATCTCATACATCAGGAGCCATCAGCCCCTATTATACTCCTGCTCTCCCCCTCACATCATGTCACTGTGTGTTACCAGCCCAGAGATCTGAGCAGTCTCCTCCCCACACTGTCTGGTGTGTCTTATACATCAGGAGCCATCATTTCATATTATACTCCTGCTCTCCCACTCACATCATGTCACTGTGTGCTACCAGCCCAGAGATCTGAGCAGTCTCCTCCCCACACTCTCTGGTGTATCTCATACATCAGGAGCCATCAGCCCCTATTATAATCCTGCTCTTCCCCTCACATCATGTCACTGTGTGTTACCAGCCCAGAGATCTGACCAGTCTCCTTCCCACTCTCTCTGGTGTATCTCATACATCAGCAGCCATCAGCCCCTGTTATACTCCTGCTCTCCCCCTCACATCATGTCACTGTGTGCTACCAGCCCAGAGATCTGAGCAGTCTCCTCCCCACACTGTCTGGTGTGTCTCATACATCAGGAGCAATTATCTCCTATTATACTTCTGCTCTCCCATTCACATCATGTCACTGTGTGTTACCAGCCCAGAGATCTGACCAGTCTCCTCCCCACACTCTCTGGTGTATCTCATACATCAGGAGCCATCAGCCCCTATTATACTCCTGCTCTCCCCCTCACATCATGTCACTGTGTGTTACCAGCCCAGAAATCTGACCAGTCTCCTCTCCACACTCTCTGGTGTATCTCATACATCAGGAGCCATCAGCCCCTATTATACTCCTGCTCTCCCCCTCACATCATTTCACTGTGTTTTACCCGCCCAGAGATCTAACCAGTCTCCTCCCCACACTGTCTCGTGTGTCTCATACATCAGGAGCCATCATCTCCTATTATACTCCTGCTCTCCCACTCACATCATGTCACTGTGTGTTACCAGCCCATAGATCTGACCAGTCTCCTCCCCACACACTCTGGTGTATCTCATACATCAGGAGACATCAGTCTCTATTATACTCCTGCTCTCCCCTCACATCATGTCACTGTGTGTTACCAGCCCAGAGATCTGACCAGTCTCCTCCCCACTTTCTCTGGTGTATCTCATACATCGGCAGACATCAGCCCCTATTATACTCCTGTCTCCCCTCACATCATGTCACTGTGTGCTACCAGCCCAGAGATCTGACCAGTCTCCTCCTCACACTATCTGGTGTGTCTCATACATCAGGAGCCATCATCTCCTATTATACTCCTGCTCTCCCACTCACATCATGTCACTGTGTGTTACCAGCCCATAGATCTGACCAGTCTCCTCCCCACACACTCTGGTGTATCTCATACATCAGGAGCCATCAGCCCCTATTATACTCCTGCTCTCCCCCTCACATCATGTCACTGTGTGTTACCATCATCTCCTATTATACTCCTGCTCTCCCACTCACATCATGTCACTGTGTGTTACCAGCCCATAGATCTGACCAGTCTCCTCCCCACACACTCTGGTGTATCTCATACATCAGGAGCCATCAGCCCCTATTATACTCCTGCTCTCCCCCTCACATCATGTCACTGTGTGTTACCAGCCCAGAGATCTGAGCAGTCTCCTCCCCACACTGTCTGGTGTGTCTTATACATCAGGAGCCATCATTTCATATTATACTCCTGCTCTCCCACTCACATCATGTCACTGTGTGCTACCAGCCCAGAGATCTGAGCAGTCTCCTCCCCACACTCTCTGGTGTATCTCATACATCAGGAGCCATCAGCCCCTATTATAATCCTGCTCTTCCCCTCACATCATGTCACTGTGTGTTACCAGCCCAGAGATCTGACCAGTCTCCTTCCCACTCTCTCTGGTGTATCTCATACATCAGCAGCCATCAGCCCCTGTTATACTCCTGCTCTCCCCCTCACATCATGTCACTGTGTGCTACCAGCCCAGAGATCTGAGCAGTCTCCTCCCCACACTGTCTGGTGTGTCTCATACATCAGGAGCAATTATCTCCTATTATACTTCTGCTCTCCCATTCACATCATGTCACTGTGTGTTACCAGCCCATAGATCTGACCAGTCTCCTCCTCACACTCTCTGGTATATCTCATACATCAGGAGCCATCAGTCCCTATTATACTCCTGCTCTCCCCTCACGTCATGTCACTGTATATTACCAGCCCAGAGATCTGACCAGTCTCCTCCTCACACTCTCTGGTGTTTCTCATACATCAGGATCCATCAGCCCCTATTATACTCCTGCTCTCCCCCTCACATCATGTCACTGTGTGTTACCAGCCCAGAGATCTGACCAGTCTCCTCCCCACTTTCTCTGGTGTATCTCATACATCAGCAGACATCAGCCCCTATTATACTCCTGTCTCCCCTCACATCATGTCACTGTGTGCTACCAGCCCAGAGATCTGACCAGTCTCCTCCTCACACTATCTGGTGTGTCTCATACATCAGGAGCCATCATCTCCTATTATACTCCTGCTCTCCCACTCACATCATGTCACTGTGTGTTACCAGCCCATAGATCTGACCAGTCTCCTCCCCACACACTCTGGTGTATCTCATACATCAGGAGCCATCAGCCCCTATTATACTCCTGCTCTCCCCCTCACATCATGTCACTGTGTGTTACCAGCCCAGAGATCTGAGCAGTCTCCTCCCCACACTGTCTGGTGTGTCTTATACATCAGGAGCCATCATTTCATATTATACTCCTGCTCTCCCACTCACATCATGTCACTGTGTGCTACCAGCCCAGAGATCTGAGCAGTCTCCTCCCCACACTCTCTGGTGTATCTCATACATCAGGAGCCATCAGCCCCTATTATAATCCTGCTCTTCCCCTCACATCATGTCACTGTGTGTTACCAGCCCAGAGATCTGACCAGTCTCCTTCCCACTCTCTCTGGTGTATCTCATACATCAGCAGCCATCAGCCCCTGTTATACTCCTGCTCTCCCCCTCACATCATGTCACTGTGTGCTACCAGCCCAGAGATCTGAGCAGTCTCCTCCCCACACTGTCTGGTGTGTCTCATACATCAGGAGCAATTATCTCCTATTATACTTCTGCTCTCCCATTCACATCATGTCACTGTGTGTTACCAGCCCAGAGATCTGACCAGTCTCCTCCCCACACTCTCTGGTGTATCTCATACATCAGGAGCCATCAGCCCCTATTATACTCCTGCTCTCCCCCTCACATCATGTCACTGTGTGTTACCAGCCCAGAAATCTGACCAGTCTCCTCTCCACACTCTCTGGTGTATCTCATACATCAGGAGCCATCAGCCCCTATTATACTCCTGCTCTCCCCCTCACATCATTTCACTGTGTTTTACCCGCCCAGAGATCTAACCAGTCTCCTCCCCACACTGTCTTGTGTGTCTCATACATCAGGAGCCATCATCTCCTATTATACTCCTGCTCTCCCACTCACATCATGTCACTGTGTGTTACCAGCCCATAGATCTGACCAGTCTCCTCCTCACACTCTCTGGTATATCTCATACATCAGGAGCCATCAGTCCCTATTATACTCCTGCTCTCCCCTCACGTCATGTCACTGTATATTACCAGCCCAGAGATCTGACCAGTCTCCTCCTCACACTCTCTGGTGTTTCTCATACATCAGGATCCATCAGCCCCTATTATACTCCTGCTCTCCCCCTCACATCATGTCACTGTGTGTTACCAGCCCAGAGATCTGACCAGTCTCCTCCCCACTTTCTCTGGTGTATCTCATACATCAGCAGACATCAGCCCCTATTATACTCCTGTCTCCCCTCACATCATGTCACTGTGTGCTACCAGCCCAGAGATCTGACCAGTCTCCTCCTCACACTATCTGGTGTGTCTCATACATCAGGAGCCATCATCTCCTATTATACTCCTGCTCTCCCACTCACATCATGTCACTGTGTGTTACCAGCCCATAGATCTGACCAGTCTCCTCCCCACACACTCTGGTGTATCTCATACATCAGGAGCCATCAGCCCCTATTATACTCCTGCTCTCCCCCTCACATCATGTCACTGTGTGTTACCCGCCCAGAGATCTAACCAGTCTCCTTCCCACACTGTCTGGTGTGTCTCATACATCAGGAACCATCATCTCCTATTATACTCCTGCTCTCCCACTCACATCATGTCACTGTGTGTTACCAGCCCATAGATCTGACCAGTCTCCTCCCCACACTCTCTGGTGTATCTCATACATCAGGAGCCATCAGCCCCTATTATACTCCTGCTCTCCCCTCACATCATGTCACTGTATATTACTAGCCCAGAGATCTGACCAGTCTCCCCCCCACACTCTCTGGTATATCTCATACATCAGGAGCCATCAGCCCCTATTATACTCCTGCTCTCCCCCTCACATCATGTCACTGTGTGTTACCAGCCCAGAGATCTGAGCAGTCTCCTCCCCACACTGTCTGGTGTGTCTTATACATCAGGAGCCATCATTTCATATTATACTCCTGCTCTCCCACTCACATCATGTCACTGTGTGCTACCAGCCCAGAGATCTGAGCAGTCTCCTCCCCACACTCTCTGGTGTATCTCATACATCAGGAGCCATCAGCCCCTATTATAATCCTGCTCTTCCCCTCACATCATGTCACTGTGTGTTACCAGCCCAGAGATCTGACCAGTCTCCTTCCCACTCTCTCTGGTGTATCTCATACATCAGCAGCCATCAGCCCCTGTTATACTCCTGCTCTCCCCCTCACATCATGTCACTGTGTGCTACCAGCCCAGAGATCTGAGCAGTCTCCTCCCCACACTGTCTGGTGTGTCTCATACATCAGGAGCAATTATCTCCTATTATACTTCTGCTCTCCCATTCACATCATGTCACTGTGTGTTACCAGCCCAGAGATCTGACCAGTCTCCTCCCCACACTCTCTGGTGTATCTCATACATCAGGAGCCATCAGCCCCTATTATACTCCTGCTCTCCCCCTCACATCATGTCACTGTGTGTTACCAGCCCAGAAATCTGACCAGTCTCCTCTCCACACTCTCTGGTGTATCTCATACATCAGGAGCCATCAGCCCCTATTATACTCCTGCTCTCCCCCTCACATCATTTCACTGTGTTTTACCCGCCCAGAGATCTAACCAGTCTCCTCCCCACACTGTCTCGTGTGTCTCATACATCAGGAGCCATCATCTCCTATTATACTCCTGCTCTCCCACTCACATCATGTCACTGTGTGTTACCAGCCCATAGATCTGACCAGTCTCCTCCCCACACACTCTGGTGTATCTCATACATCAGGAGACATCAGTCTCTATTATACTCCTGCTCTCCCCTCACATCATGTCACTGTGTGTTACCAGCCCAGAGAGCTGACCAGTCTCCTCCTCACACTCTCTGGTGTTTCTCATACATCAGGATCCATCAGCCCCTATTATACTCCTGCTCTCCCCCTCACATCATGTCACTGTGTGTTACCAGCCCAGAGATCTGACCAGTCTCCTCCCCACTTTCTCTGGTGTATCTCATACATCGGCAGACATCAGCCCCTATTATAATCCTGTCTCCCCTCACATCATGTCACTGTGTGCTACCAGCCCAGAGATCTGACCAGTCTCCTCCTCACACTATCTGGTGTGTCTCATACATCAGGAGCCATCATCTCCTATTATACTCCTGCTCTCCCACTCACATCATGTCACTGTGTGTTACCAGCCCATAGATCTGACCAGTCTCCTCCCCACACACTCTGGTGTATCTCATACATCAGGAGCCATCAGCCCCTATTATACTCCTGCTCTCCCCCTCACATCATGTCACTGTGTGTTACCAGCCCAGAGATCTGAGCAGTCTCCTCCCCACACTGTCTGGTGTGTCTTATACATCAGGAGCCATCATTTCATATTATACTCCTGCTCTCCCACTCACATCATGTCACTGTGTGCTACCAGCCCAGAGATCTGAGCAGTCTCCTCCCCACACTCTCTGGTGTATCTCATACATCAGGAGCCATCAGCCCCTATTATAATCCTGCTCTTCCCCTCACATCATGTCACTGTGTGTTACCAGCCCAGAGATCTGACCAGTCTCCTTCCCACTCTCTCTGGTGTATCTCATACATCAGCAGCCATCAGCCCCTGTTATACTCCTGCTCTCCCCCTCACATCATGTCACTGTGTGCTACCAGCCCAGAGATCTGAGCAGTCTCCTCCCCACACTGTCTGGTGTGTCTCATACATCAGGAGCAATTATCTCCTATTATACTTCTGCTCTCCCATTCACATCATGTCACTGTGTGTTACCAGCCCAGAGATCTGACCAGTCTCCTCCCCACACTCTCTGGTGTATCTCATACATCAGGAGCCATCAGCCCCTATTATACTCCTGCTCTCCCCCTCACATCATGTCACTGTGTGTTACCAGCCCAGAAATCTGACCAGTCTCCTCTCCACACTCTCTGGTGTATCTCATACATCAGGAGCCATCAGCCCCTATTATACTCCTGCTCTCCCCCTCACATCATTTCACTGTGTTTTACCCGCCCAGAGATCTAACCAGTCTCCTCCCCACACTGTCTCGTGTGTCTCATACATCAGGAGCCATCATCTCCTATTATACTCCTGCTCTCCCACTCACATCATGTCACTGTGTGTTACCAGCCCATAGATCTGACCAGTCTCCTCCCCACACACTCTGGTGTATCTCATACATCAGGAGACATCAGTCTCTATTATACTCCTGCTCTCCCCTCACATCATGTCACTGTGTGTTACCAGCCCAGAGAGCTGACCAGTCTCCTCCTCACACTCTCTGGTGTTTCTCATACATCAGGATCCATCAGCCCCTATTATACTCCTGCTCTCCCCCTCACATCATGTCACTGTGTGTTACCAGCCCAGAGATCTGACCAGTCTCCTCCCCACTTTCTCTGGTGTATCTCATACATCGGCAGACATCAGCCCCTATTATACTCCTGTCTCCCCTCACATCATGTCACTGTGTGCTACCAGCCCAGAGATCTGACCAGTCTCCTCCTCACACTATCTGGTGTGTCTCATACATCAGGAGCCATCATCTCCTATTATACTCCTGCTCTCCCACTCACATCATGTCACTGTGTGTTACCAGCCCATAGATCTGACCAGTCTCCTCCCCACACACTCTGGTGTATCTCATACATCAGGAGCCATCAGCCCCTATTATACTCCTGCTCTCCCCCTCACATCATGTCACTGTGTGTTACCCGCCCATAGATCTAACCAGTCTCCTTCCCACACTGTCTGGTGTGTCTCATACATCAGGAACCATCATCTCCTATTATACTCCTGCTCTCCCACTCACATCATGTCACTGTGTGTTACCAGCCCATAGATCTGACCAGTCTCCTCCCCACACTCTCTGGTGTATCTCATACATCAGGAGCCATCAGCCCCTATTATACTCCTGCTCTCCCCTCACATCATGTCACTGTATATTACTAGCCCAGAGATCTGACCAGTCTCCCCCCCACACTCTCTGGTATATCTCATACATCAGGAGCCATCAGCCCCTATTATACTCCTGCTCTCCCTCTTACATCATGTCACTGTGTGTTACCAGCCCAGAGATCTGACCAGTCTCTTCCCCACACTTTCTGGTGTATCTCATACATCAGGAGCCATCAGCCCCTATTATACTCCTGCTCTCCTCCTCACATCATGTCACTGTGTGTTACCAGCCCAGAGATCTGACCAGTCTCCTCCCCACACTCTCTATTGTATCTCATACATCAGGAGCCATCAGCCCCTATTATAGTCCTGCTCTCCCCCTCACATCATGTCACTGTGTGATACCAGCCCAGAGATCAGACCAGTCTCCACCCACACTCTGGTGTATATCATACATCAGGAGCCATCAGCCCCTATTATACTCCTGCTCTCCCCCTCACATCATGTCACTGTGTGTTACCAGCCCAGAGATCTGACCAGTCTACTCTCCACACTCTCTGGTGTATCTCATACGTCAGGAGCCATCAGCCCCTATTATACTCCTGCTCTCCCCCTCACATCATGTCACTGTGTGTTACCAGCCCAGAGATCTGACCAGTCTCCTCCTCACACTGTCTGGTGTGTCTCATTCATCAGGAGCCATCATCTCCTATTATACTCCTGCTCTCCCACTCACATCATGTCACTGTGTGTTACCAGCCCAGAGATCTTACCAGTCTCCTCCCCACTTTCTCTGGTGTATCTCATACATCAGCAGACATCAGCCCCTACTATACTCCTGTCTCCCCTCACATCATGTCACTGTGTGTTACCAGCCCAGAGATCTGACCAGTCTCCTCCCCACACTCTCTGGTGTATCTCATACATCAGGAGGCATCAGCCCCTATTATACTCCTGCTCTCCCCCTCACATCATGTCACTGTGTGTTACCAGCCCAGAAATCTGACCAGTCTCCTCCCCACTCTCTCTGGTGTATCTCATACATCAGGAGCCATCAGCCCCTATTATACTCCTGCTCTCCCCTCACATCATGTCACTGTGTGTTACCAGCCCAGAGATCTGACCAGTCTCCTTCCCACACTCTCTGGTGTATCTCATACATCAGGAGCCATCAGCCCCTATTATACTCCTGCTCTCCCCTCACATCATGTCACTGTGTGTTACCAGCCCAGAGATCAGACCAGTCTCCTCCCCACACTCTGGTGTATATCATACATCAGGAGCCATCAGCCCCTATTATACTCCTGCTCTCCCCCTCACATCATGTCACTGTGTGTTACCAGCCCAGAGATCTGACCAGTCTCCCCCCCACACTCTCTGGTATATCTCATACATCAGGAGCCATCAGCCCCTATTATACTCCTGCTCTCCCTCTTACATCATGTCACTGTGTGTTACCAGCCCAGAGATCTGAGCAGTCTCCTCCCCACACTCTCTGGTGTATCTCATACATCAGCAGCCATCAGCCCCTGTTATACTCCTGCTCTCCCCCTCACATCATGTCACTGTGTGTTACCAGCCCAGAGATCTGAGCAGTCTCCTCCCCACACTGTCTGGTGTGTCTTATACATCAGGAGCCATCATTTCATATTATACTCCTGCTCTCCCACTCACATCATGTCACTGTGTGCTACCAGCCCAGAGATCTGAGCAGTCTCCTCCCTACACTCTCTGGTGTATCTCATACATCAGGAGCCATCAGCCCCTATTATAATCCTGCTCTCCCCCTCACATCATGTCACTGTGTGTTACCAGCCCAGAGATCTGACCAGTCTCCTTCCCACTCTCTCTGGTGTATCTCATACATCAGCAGCCATCAGCCCCTGTTATACTCCTGCTCTCCCCCTCACATCATGTCACTGTGTGTTACCAGCCCAGAAATCTGACCAGTCTCCTCTCCACACTCTCTGGTGTATCTCATACATCAGGAGCCATCAGCCCCTATTATACTCCTGCTCTCCCCCTCACATCATTTCACTGTGTTTTACCCGCCCAGAGATCTAACCAGTCTCCTCCCCACACTGTCTCGTGTGTCTCATACATCAGGAGCCATCATCTCCTATTATACTCCTGCTCTCCCACTCACATCATGTCACTGTGTGTTACCAGCCCATAGATCTGACCAGTCTCCTCCCCACACACTCTGGTGTATCTCATACATCAGGAGACATCAGTCTCTATTATACTCCTGCTCTCCCCTCACATCATGTCACTGTGTGTTACCAGCCCAGAGAGCTGACCAGTCTCCTCCTCACACTCTCTGGTATATCTCATACATCAGGAGCCATCAGTCCCTATTATACTCCTGCTCTCCCCTCACGTCATGTCACTGTATATTACCAGCCCAGAGATCTGACCAGTCTCCTCCTCACACTCTCTGGTGTTTCTCATACATCAGGATCCATCAGCCCCTATTATACTCCTGCTCTCCCCCTCACATCATGTCACTGTGTGTTACAAGCCCAGAGATCTGACCAGTCTCCTCCCCACTTTCTCTGGTGTATCTCATACATCAGCAGACATCAGCCCCTATTATACTCCTGTCTCCCCTCACATCATGTCACTGTGTGCTACCAGCCCAGAGATCTGACCAGTCTCCTCCTCACACTATCTGGTGTGTCTCATACATCAGGAGCCATCATCTCCTATTATACTCCTGCTCTCCCACTCACATCATGTCACTGTGTGTTACCAGCCCATAGATCTGACCAGTCTCCTCCCCACACACTCTGGTGTATCTCATACATCAGGAGCCATCAGCCCCTATTATACTCCTGCTCTCCCCCTCACATCATGTCACTGTGTGTTACCCGCCCAGAGATCTAACCAGTCTCCTTCCCACACTGTCTGGTGTGTCTCATACATCAGGAACCATCATCTCCTATTATACTCCTGCTCTCCCACTCACATCATGTCACTGTGTGTTACCAGCCCATAGATCTGACCAGTCTCCTCCCCACACTCTCTGGTGTATCTCATACATCAGGAGCCATCAGCCCCTATTATACTCCTGCTCTCCCCTCACATCATGTCACTGTATATTACTAGCCCAGAGATCTGACCAGTCTCCCCCCCACACTCTCTGATATATCTCATACATCAGGAGCCATCAGCCCCTATTATACTCCTGCTCTCCCTCTTACATCATGTCACTGTGTGTTACCAGCCCAGAGATCTGACCAGTCTCTTCCCCACACTTTCTGGTGTATCTCATACATCAGGAGCCATCAGCCCCTATTATACTCCTGCTCTCCCCCTCACATCATGTCACTGTGTGATACCAGCCCAGAGATCAGACCAGTCTCCTCCCCACACTCTGGTGTATATCATACATCAGGAGCCATCAGCCCCTATTATACTCCTGCTCTCCCCCTCACATCATGTCACTGTGTGTTACCCGCCCAGAGATCTAACCAGTCTCCTTCCCACACTGTCTGGTGTGTCTCATACATGAGGAACCATCATCTCCTATTATACTCCTGCTCTCCCACTCACATCATGTCACTGTGTGTTACCAGCCCATAGATCTGACCAGTTTCCTCCCCACACTCTCTGGTGTATCTCATACATCAGGAGCCATCAGCCCCTATTATACTCCTGCTCTCCCCTCACATCATGTCACTGTATATTACTAGCCCAGAGATCTGACCAGTCTCCCCCCCACACTCTCTGGTATATCTCATACATCAGGAGCCATCAGCCCCTATTATACTCCTGCTCTCCCTCTTACATCATGTCACTGTGTGTTACCAGCCCAGAGATCTGACCAGTCTCCTCCCCACACTTTCTGGTGTATCTCATACATCAGGAGCCATCAGCCCCTATTATACTCCTGCTCTCCTCCTCACATCATGTCACTGTGTGTTACCAGCCCAGAGATCTGACCAGTCTCCTCCCCACACTCTCTATTGTATCTCATACATCAGGAGCCATCAGCCCCTATTATACTCCTGCTCTCCCCCTCACATCATGTCACTGTGTGATACCAGCCCAGAGATCAGACCAGTCTCCACCCACACTCTGGTGTATATCATACATCAGGAGCCATCAGCCCCTATTATACTCCTGCTCTCCCCCTCACATCATGTCACTGTGTGTTACCAGCCCAGAGATCTGACCAGTCTACTCTCCACACTCTCTGGTGTATCTCATACGTCAGGAGCCATCAGCCCCTATTATACTCCTGCTCTCCCCCTCACATCATGTCACTGTGTGTTACCAGCCCAGAGATCTGACCAGTCTCCTCCTCACACTGTCTGGTGTGTCTCATTCATCAGGAGCCATCATCTCCTATTATACTCCTGCTCTCTCACTCACATCATGTCACTGTGTGTTACCAGCCCAGAGATCTTACCAGTCTCCTCCCCACTTTCTCTGGTGTATCTCATACATCAGCAGAAATCAGCCCCTACTATACTCCTGTCTCCCCTCACATCATGTCACTGTGTGTTACCAGCCCAGAGATCTGACCAGTCTCCTCCCCACACTCTCTGGTGTATCTCATACATCAGGAGGCATCAGCCCCTATTATACTCCTGCTCTCCCCCTCACATCATGTCACTGTGTGTTACCAGCCCAGAAATCTGACCAGTCTCCTCCCCACTCTCTCTGGTGTATCTCATACATCAGGAGCCATCAGCCCCTATTATACTCCTGCTCTCCCCTCACATCATGTCACTGTGTGTTACCAGCCCAGAGATCTGACCAGTCTCCTTCCCACACTCTCTGGTGTATCTCATACATCAGGAGGCATCAGCCCCTATTATACTCCTGCTCTCCCCTCACATCATGTCACTGTGTGTTACCAGCCCAGAGATCTGACCAGTCTCCTCCCCACACTCTCTATTGTATCTCATACATCAGGAGCCATCAGCCCCTATTATGCTCCTGCTCTCCCCCTCACATCATGTCACTGTGTGATACCAGCCCAGAGATCAGACCAGTTTCCTCCCCACACTCTGGTGTATATCATACATCAGGAGCCATCAGCCCCTATTATACTCCTGCTCTCCCCCTCACATCATGTCACTGTGTTTGACCAGCCCAGAGATCTGACCAGTCTACTCTCCACACTCTCTGGTGTATCTCATACATCAGGAGCCATCAGCCCCTATTATACTCCTGCTCTCCCCTCACATCATGTCACTGTATATTACCAGCCCAGAGATCAGACCAGTCTCCTCCCCACACTCTCTGGTGTATCTCATACATCAGGAGCCATCAGCCCCTATTATACTCCTGCTCTCCCCCTCACATCATGTCACTGTGTTTTACCCGCCCAGAGATCTAACCAGTCTCCTCCCCACACTGTCTCGTGTGTCTCATACATCAGGAGCCATCATCTCCTATTATACTCCTGCTCTCCCACTCACATCATGTCACTGTGTGTTACCAGCCCATAGATCTGACCAGTCTCCTCCCCACACACTCTGGTGTATCTCATACATCAGGAGACATCAGTCTCTATTATACTCCTGCTCTCCCCTCACATCATGTCACTGTGTGTTACCAGCCCAGAGAGCTGACCAGTCTCCTCCCCACACTCTCTGGTGTATCTCATACATCAGGAGCCATCAGCCCCTATTATACTCCTGCTCTCCCCCTCACATCATGTCACTGTGTGTTACCAGCCCAGAGATCTGACCAGTCTCCTCCTCACACTCTCTGGTATATCTCATACATCAGGAGCCATCAGTCCCTATTATACTCCTGCTCTCCCCTCACGTCATGTCACTGTATATTACCAGCCCAGAGATCTGACCAGTCTCCTCCTCACACTCTCTGGTGTTTCTCATACATCAGGATCCATCAGCCCCTATTATACTCCTGCTCTCCCCCTCACATCATGTCACTGTGTGTTACCAGCCCAGAGATCTGACCAGTCTCCTCACCACTTTCTCTGGTGTATCTCATACATCAGCAGACATCAGCCCCTATTATACTCCTGTCTCCCCTCACATCATGTCACTGTGTGCTACCAGCCCAGAGATCTGACCAGTCTCCTCCTCACACTATCTGGTGTGTCTCATACATCAGGAGCCATCATCTCCTATTATACTCCTGCTCTCCCACTCACATCATGTCACTGTGTGTTACCAGCCCATAGATCTGACCAGTCTCCTCCCCACACACTCTGGTGTATCTCATACATCAGGAGCCATCAGCCCCTATTATACTCCTGCTCTCCCCCTCACATCATGTCACTGTGTGTTACCCGCCCAGAGATCTAACCAGTCTTCTTCCCACACTGTCTGGTGTGTCTCATACATCAGGAACCATCATCTCCTATTATACTCCTGCTCTCCCACTCACATCATGTCACTCTGTGTTACCAGCCCATAGATCTGACCAGTCTCCTCCCCACACTCTCTGGTGTATCTCATACATCAGGAGCCATCAGCCCCTATTATACTCCTGCTCTCCCCTCACATCATGTCACTGTATATTACTAGCCCAGAGATCTGACCAGTCTCCCCCCCACACTCTCTGGTATATCTCATACATCAGGAGCCATCAGCCCCTATTATACTCCTGCTCTCCCTCTTACATCATGTCACTGTGTGTTACCAGCCCAGAGATCTGACCAGTCTCCTACCCACACTCTCTGGTGTATCTCATACATCAGGAGCCATCAGCCCCTATTATACTCCTGCTCTCCTCCTCACATCATGTCACTGTGTGTTACCAGCCCAGAGATCTGACCAGTCTCCTCCCCACACTCTCTATTGTATCTCATACATCAGGAGCCATCAGCCCCTATTATACTCCTGCTCTCCCCCTCACATCATGTCACTGTGTGATACCAGCCCAGAGATCAGACCAGTCTCCTCCCCACACTCTGGTGTATATCATACATCAGGAGCCATCAGCCCCTATTATACTCCTGCTCTCCCCCTCACATCATGTCACTGTGTGTTACCAGCCCAGAGATCTGACCAGTCTACTCTCCACACTCTCTGGTGTGTCTCATACATCAGGATCCATCAGCCCCTATTATACTCCTGCTCTCCCCCTCACATCATGTCACTGTGTGTTACCAGCCCAGAGATCTGACCAGTCTCCTCCCCACACTCTCTATTGTATCTCATACATCAGGAGCCATCAGCTCCTATTATACTCCTGCTCTCCCCCTCACATCATGTCACTGTGTGATACCAGCCCAGAGATCAGACCAGTCTCCTCCCCACACTCTGGTGTATATCATACATCAGGAGCCATCAGCCCCTATTATACTCCTGCTCTCCCCCTCACATCATGTCACTGTGTGTTACCAGCCCAGAGATCTGACCAGTCTCCCCCCCCCCACACTCTCTGGTATATCTCATACATCAGGAGCCATCAGCCCCTATTATACTCCTGCTCTCCCTCTTACATCATGTCACTGTGTGTTACCAGCCCAGAGATCTGAGCAGTCTCCTCCCCACACTCTCTGGTGTATCTCATACATCAGCAGCCATCAGCCCCTGTTATACTCCTGCTCTCCCCCTCACATCATGTCACTGTGTGTTACCAGCCCAGAGATCTGACCAGTCTCCTCCCCACACTCTCTATTGTATCTCATACATCAGGAGCCATCAGCCCCTATTATACTCCTGCTCTCCCCCTCACATCATGTCACTGTGTGATACCAGCCCAGAGATCAGACCAGTCTCCTCCCCACACTCTGGTGTATATCATACATCAGGAGCCATCAGCCCCTATTATACTCCTGCTCTCCCTCTCACATCATGTCACTGTGTGTTACCAGCCCAGAGATCTGACCAGTCTCCCCCCCACACTCTCTGGTATATCTCATACATCAGGAGCCATCAGCCCCTATTATACTCCTGCTCTCCCTCTTACATCATGTCACTGTGTGTTACCAGCCCAGAGATCTGAGCAGTCTCCTCCCCACACTCTCTGGTGTATCTCATACATCAGCAGCCATCAGCCCCTGTTATACTCCTGCTCTCCCCCTCACATCATGTCACTGTGTGCTACCAGCCCAGAGATCTGAGCAGTCTCCTCCCCACACTGTCTGGTGTGTCTCATACATCAGGAGCAATTATCTCCTATTATACTTCTGCTCTCCCATTCACATCATGTCACTGTGTGTTACCAGCCCAGAGATCTGACCAGTCTCCTCCCCACACTCTCTGGTGTATCTCATACATCAGGAGCCATCAGCCCCTATTATACTCCTGCTCTCCCCCTCACATCATGTCACTGTGTGTTACCAGCCCAGAAATCTGACCAGTCTCCTCTCCACACTCTCTGGTGTATCTCATACATCAGGAGCCATCAGCCCCTATTATACTCCTACTCTCCCCCTCACATCATTTCACTGTGTTTTACCCGCCCAGAGATCTAACCAGTCTCCTCCCCACACTGTCTCGTGTGTCTCATACATCAGGAGCCATCATCTCCTATTATACTCCTGCTCTCCCACTCACATCATGTCACTGTGTGTTCCCAGCCCATAGATCTGACCAGTCTCCTCCCCACACACTCTGGTGTATCTCATACATCAGGAGACATCAGTCTCTATTATACTCCTGCTCTCCCCTCACATCATGTCACTGTGTGTTACCAGCCCAGAGAGCTGACCAGTCTCCTCCTCACACTCTCTGGTATATCTCATACATCTGGAGCATCAGTCCCTATTATACTCCTGCTCTCCCCTCACGTCATGTCACTGTATATTACCAGCCCAGAGATCTGACCAGTCTCCTCCTCACACTCTCTGGTGTTTCTCATACATCAGGATCCATCAGCCCCTATTATACTCCTGCTCTCCCCCTCACATCATGTCACTGTGTGTTACCAGCCCAGAGATCTGACCAGTCTCCTCCCCACTTTCTCTGGTGTATCTCATACATCAGCAGACATCAGCCCCTATTATACTCCTGTCTCCCCTCACATCATGTCACTGTGTGCTACCAGCCCAGAGATCTGACCAGTCTCCTCCTCACACTATCTGGTGTGTCTCATACATCAGGAGCCATCATCTCCTATTATACTCCTGCTCTCCCCCTCACATCATGTCACTGTGTGTTACCAGCCCATAGATCTGACCAGTCTCCTCCCCACACACTCTGGTGTATCTCATACATCAGGAGCCATCAGCCCCTATTATACTCCTGCTCTCCCCCTCACATCATGTCACTGTGTGTTACCCGCCCAGAGATCTAACCAGTCTCCTTCCCACACTGTCTGGTGTGTCTCATACATCAGGAACCATCATCTCCTATTATACTCCTGCTCTCCCACTCACATCATGTCACTGTGTGTTACCAGCCCAGTCTCCTCCCCACACTCTCTGGTGTATCTCATACATCAGGAGCCATCAGCCCCTATTATACTCCTGCTCTCCCCTCACATCATGTCACTGTATATTACTAGCCCAGAGATCTGACCAGTCTCCCCCCCACACTCTCTGGTATATCTCATACATCAGGAGCCATCAGCCCCTATTATACTCCTGCTCTCCCTCTTACATCATGTCACTGTGTGTTACCAGCCCAGAGATCTGACCAGTCTCTTCCCCACACTTTCTGGTGTATCTCATACATCAGGAGCCATCAGCCCCTATTATACTCCTGCTCTCCTCCTCACATCATGTCACTGTGTGTTACCAGCCCAGAGATCTGACCAGTCTCCTCCCCACACTCTCTATTGTATCTCATACATCAGGAGCCATCAGCCCCTATTATACTCCTGCTCTCCCCCTCACATCATGTCACTGTGTGATACCAGCCCAGAGATCAGACCAGTCTCCTCCCCACACTCTGGTGTATATCATACATCAGGAGCCATCAGCCCCTATTATACTCCTGCTCTCCCCCTCACATCATGTCACTGTGTGTTACCAGCCCAGAGATCTGACCAGTCTACTCTCCACACTCTCTGGTGTGTCTCATACATCAGGATCCATCAGCCCCTATTATACTCCTGCTCTCCCCCTCACATCATGTCACTGTGTGTTACCAGCCCAGAGATCTGACCAGTCTCCTCCCCACACTCTCTATTGTATCTCATACATCAGGAGCCATCAGCCCCTATTATACTCCTGCTCTCCCCCTCACATCATGTCACTGTGTGATACCAGCCCAGAGATCAGACCAGTCTCCTCCCCACACTCTGGTGTATATCATACATCAGGAGCCATCAGCCCCTATTATACTCCTGCTCTCCCCCTCACATCATGTCACTGTGTGTTACCAGCCCAGAGATCTGACCAGTCTCCCCCCCCCCACACTCTCTGGTATATCTCATACATCAGGAGCCATCAGCCCCTATTATACTCCTGCTCTCCCTCTTACATCATGTCACTGTGTGTTACCAGCCCAGAGATCTGAGCAGTCTCCTCCCCACACTCTCTGGTGTATCTCATACATCAGCAGCCATCACCTCTATTATACTCCTGCTCTCCCCCTCACATCATGTCACTGTGTGTTACCAGCCCAGAGATCTGACCAGTCTCCTCCCCACACTCTCTATTGTATCTCATACATCAGGAGCCATCAGCCCCTATTATACTCCTGCTCTCCCCCTCACATCATGTCACTGTGTGATACCAGCCCAGAGATCAGACCAGTCTCCTCCCCACACTCTGGTGTATATCATACATCAGGAGCCATCAGCCCCTATTATACTCCTGCTCTCCCCCTCACATCATGTCACTGTGTGTTACCAGCCCAGAGATCTGACCAGTCTCCTCCCCACACTCTCTATTGTATCTCATACATCAGGAGCCATCAGCCCCTATTATACTCCTGCTCTCCCCCTCACATCATGTCACTGTGTGTTACCAGCCCAGAAATCTGACCAGTCTCCTCTCCACACTCTCTGGTGTATCTCATACATCAGGAGCCATCAGCCCCTATTATACTCCTACTCTCCCCCTCACATCATTTCACTGTGTTTTACCCGCCCAGAGATCTAACCAGTCTCCTCCCCACACTGTCTCGTGTGTCTCATACATCAGGAGCCATCATCTCCTATTATACTCCTGCTCTCCCACTCACATCATGTCACTGTGTGTTCCCAGCCCATAGATCTGACCAGTCTCCTCCCCACACACTCTGGTGTATCTCATACATCAGGAGACATCAGTCTCTATTATACTCCTGCTCTCCCCTCACATCATGTCACTGTGTGTTACCAGCCCAGAGAGCTGACCAGTCTCCTCCTCACACTCTCTGGTATATCTCATACATCTGGAGCCATCAGTCCCTATTATACTCCTGCTCTCCCCTCACGTCATGTCACTGTATATTACCAGCCCAGAGATCTGACCAGTCTCCTCCTCACACTCTCTGGTGTTTCTCATACATCAGGATCCATCAGCCCCTATTATACTCCTGCTCTCCCCCTCACATCATGTCACTGTGTGTTACCAGCCCAGAGATCTGACCAGTCTCCTCCCCACTTTCTCTGGTGTATCTCATACATCAGCAGACATCAGCCCCTATTATACTCCTGTCTCCCCTCACATCATGTCACTGTGTGCTACCAGCCCAGAGATCTGACCAGTCTCCTCCTCACACTATCTGGTGTGTCTCATACATCAGGAGCCATCATCTCCTATTATACTCCTGCTCTCCCACTCACATCATGTCACTGTGTGTTACCAGCCCATAGATCTGACCAGTCTCCTCCCCACACACTCTGGTGTATCTCATACATCAGGAGCCATCAGCCCCTATTATACTCCTGCTCTCCCCCTCACATCATGTCACTGTGTGTTACCCGCCCAGAGATCTAACCAGTCTCCTTCCCACACTGTCTGGTGTGTCTCATACATCAGGAACCATCATCTCCTATTATACTCCTGCTCTCCCACTCACATCATGTCACTGTGTGTTACCAGCCCAGTCTCCTCCCCACACTCTCTGGTGTATCTCATACATCAGGAGCCATCAGCCCCTATTATACTCCTGCTCTCCCCTCACATCATGTCACTGTATATTACTAGCCCAGAGATCTGACCAGTCTCCCCCCCACACTCTCTGGTATATCTCATACATCAGGAGCCATCAGCCCCTATTATACTCCTGCTCTCCCTCTTACATCATGTCACTGTGTGTTACCAGCCCAGAGATCTGACCAGTCTCTTCCCCACACTTTCTGGTGTATCTCATACATCAGGAGCCATCAGCCCCTATTATACTCCTGCTCTCCTCCTCACATCATGTCACTGTGTGTTACCAGCCCAGAGATCTGACCAGTCTCCTCCCCACACTCTCTATTGTATCTCATACATCAGGAGCCATCAGCCCCTATTATACTCCTGCTCTCCCCCTCACATCATGTCACTGTGTGATACCAGCCCAGAGATCAGACCAGTCTCCTCCCCACACTCTGGTGTATATCATACATCAGGAGCCATCAGCCCCTATTATACTCCTGCTCTCCCCCTCACATCATGTCACTGTGTGTTACCAGCCCAGAGATCTGACCAGTCTACTCTCCACACTCTCTGGTGTGTCTCATACATCAGGATCCATCAGCCCCTATTATACTCCTGCTCTCCCCCTCACATCATGTCACTGTGTGTTACCAGCCCAGAGATCTGACCAGTCTCCTCCCCACACTCTCTATTGTATCTCATACATCAGGAGCCATCAGCCCCTATTATACTCCTGCTCTCCCCCTCACATCATGTCACTGTGTGATACCAGCCCAGAGATCAGACCAGTCTCCTCCCCACACTCTGGTGTATATCATACATCAGGAGCCATCAGCCCCTATTATACTCCTGCTCTCCCCCTCACATCATGTCACTGTGTGTTACCAGCCCAGAGATCTGACCAGTCTCCCCCCCCCCACACTCTCTGGTATATCTCATACATCAGGAGCCATCAGCCCCTATTATACTCCTGCTCTCCCTCTTACATCATGTCACTGTGTGTTACCAGCCCAGAGATCTGAGCAGTCTCCTCCCCACACTCTCTGGTGTATCTCATACATCAGCAGCCATCACCTCTATTATACTCCTGCTCTCCCCCTCACATCATGTCACTGTGTGTTACCAGCCCAGAGATCTGACCAGTCTCCTCCCCACACTCTCTATTGTATCTCATACATCAGGAGCCATCAGCCCCTATTATACTCCTGCTCTCCCCCTCACATCATGTCACTGTGTGATACCAGCCCAGAGATCAGACCAGTCTCCTCCCCACACTCTGGTGTATATCATACATCAGGAGCCATCAGCCCCTATTATACTCCTGCTCTCCCTCTCACATCATGTCACTGTGTGTTACCAGCCCAGAGATCTGACCAGTCTCCCCCCCCACACTCTCTGGTATATCTCATACATCAGGAGCCATCAGCCCCTATTATACTCCTGCTCTCCCTCTTACATCATGTCACTGTGTGTTACCAGCCCAGAGATCTGAGCAGTCTCCTCCCCACACTCTCTGGTGTATCTCATACATCAGCAGCCATCAGCCCCTGTTATACTCCTGCTCTCCCCCTCACATCATGTCACTGTGTGTTACCAGCCCAGAGATCTGAGCAGTCTCCTCCCCACACTGTCTTGTGTGTCTTATACATCAGGAGCCATCATTTCATACTATACTCCTGCTCTCCCACTCACATCATGTCACTGTGTGCTACCAGCCCAGAGATCTGAGCAGTCTCCTCCCCACACTCTCTGGTGTATCTCATACATCAGGAGCCATCAGCCCCTATTATAATCCTGCTCTCCCCCTCACATCATGTCACTGTGTGTTACCAGCCCAGAGATCTGACCAGTCTCCTTCCCACTCTCTCTGGTGTATCTCATACATCAGCAGCCATCAGCCCCTGTTATACTCCTGCTCTCCCCCTCACATCATGTCACTGTGTGCTACCAGCCCAGAGATCTGAGCAGTCTCCTCCCCACACTGTCTGGTGTGTCTCATACATCAGGAGCAATTATCTCCTATTATACTTCTGCTCTCCCATTCACATCATGTCACTGTGTGTTACCAGCCCAGAGATCTGACCAGTCTCCTCCCCACACTCTCTGGTGTATCTCATACATCAGGAGCCATCAGCCCCTATTATACTCCTGCTCTCCCCCTCACATCATGTCACTGTGTGTTACCAGCCCAGAAATCTGACCAGTCTCCTCTCCACACTCTCTGGTGTATCTCATACATCAGGAGCCATCAGCCCCTATTATACTCCTGCTCTCCCCCTCACATCATTTCACTGTGTTTTACCCGCCCAGTGATCTAACCAGTCTCCTCCCCACACTGTCTCGTGTGTCTCATACATCAGGAGCCATCATCTCCTATTATACTCCTGCTCTCCCACTCACATCATGTCACTGTGTGTTCCCAGCCCATAGATCTGACCAGTCTCCTCCCCACACACTCTGGTGTATCTCATACATCAGGAGACATCAGTCTCTATTATACTCCTGCTCTCCCCTCACATCATGTCACTGTGTGTTACCAGCCCAGAGAGCTGACCAGTCTCCTCCTCACACTCTCTGGTATATCTCATACATCTGGAGCCATCAGTCCCTATTATACTCCTGCTCTCCCCTCACGTCATGTCACTGTATATTACCAGCCCAGAGATCTGACCAGTCTCCTCCTCACACTCTCTGGTGTTTCTCATACATCAGGATCCATCAGCCCCTATTATACTCCTGCTCTCCCCCTCACATCATGTCACTGTGTGTTACCAGCCCAGAGATCTGACCAGTCTCCTCCCCACTTTCTCTGGTGTATCTCATACATCAGCAGACATCAGCCCCTATTATACTCCTGTCTCCCCTCACATCATGTCACTGTGTGCTACCAGCCCAGAGATCTGACCAGTCTCCTCCTCACACTATCTGGTGTGTCTCATACATCAGGAGCCATCATCTCCTATTATACTCCTGCTCTCCCACTCACATCATGTCACTGTGTGTTACCAGCCCATAGATCTGACCAGTCTCCTCCCCACACACTCTGGTGTATCTCATACATCAGGAGCCCTCAGCCCCTATTATACTCCTGCTCTCCCCCTCACATCATGTCACTGTGTGTTACCCGCCCAGAGATCTAACCAGTCTCCTTCCCACACTGTCTGGTGTGTCTCATACATCAGGAACCATCATCTCCTATTATACTCCTGCTCTCCCACTCACATCATGTCACTGTGTGTTACCAGCCCATAGATCTGACCAGTCTCCTCCCCACACTCTCTGGTGTATCTCATACATCAGGAGCCATCAGCCCCTATTATACTCCTGCTCTCCCCTCACATCATGTCACTGTATATTACTAGCCCAGAGATCTGACCAGTCTCCCCCCCACACTCTCTGGTATATCTCATACATCAGGAGCCATCAGCCCCTATTATACTCCTGCTCTCCCTCTTACATCATGTCACTGTGTGTTACCAGCCCAGAGATCTGACCAGTCTCTTCCCCACACTTTCTGGTGTATCTCATACATCAGGAGCCATCAGCCCCTATTATACTCCTGCTCTCCTCCTCACATCATGTCACTGTGTGTTACCAGCCCAGAGATCTGACCAGTCTCCTCCCCACACTCTCTATTGTATCTCATACATCAGGAGCCATCAGCCCCTATTATACTCCTGCTCTCCCCCTCACATCATGTCACTGTGTGATACCAGCCCAGAGATCAGACCAGTCTCCTCCCCACACTCTGGTGTATATCATACATCAGGAGCCATCAGCCCCTATTATACTCCTGCTCTCCCCCTCACATCATGTCACTGTGTGTTACCCGCCCAGAGATCTAACCAGTCTCCTTCCCACACTGTCTGGTGTGTCTCATACATGAGGAACCATCATCTCCTATTATACTCCTGCTCTCCCACTCACATCATGTCACTGTGTGTTACCAGCCCATAGATCTGACCAGTTTCCTCCCCACACTCTCTGGTGTATCTCATACATCAGGAGCCATCAGCCCCTATTATACTCCTGCTCTCCCCTCACATCATGTCACTGTATATTACTAGCCCAGAGATCTGACCAGTCTCCCCCCCACACTCTCTGGTATATCTCATACATCAGGAGCCATCAGCCCCTATTATACTCCTGCTCTCCCTCTTACATCATGTCACTGTGTGTTACCAGCCCAGAGATCTGACCAGTCTCCTCCCCACACTTTCTGGTGTATCTCATACATCAGGAGCCATCAGCCCCTATTATACTCCTGCTCTCCTCCTCACATCATGTCACTGTGTGTTACCAGCCCAGAGATCTGACCAGTCTCCTCCCCACACTCTCTATTGTATCTCATACATCAGGAGCCATCAGCCCCTATTATACTCCTGCTCTCCCCCTCACATCATGTCACTGTGTGATACCAGCCCAGAGATCAGACCAGTCTCCACCCACACTCTGGTGTATATCATACATCAGGAGCCATCAGCCCCTATTATACTCCTGCTCTCCCCCTCACATCATGTCACTGTGTGTTACCAGCCCAGAGATCTGACCAGTCTACTCTCCACACTCTCTGGTGTATCTCGTACGTCAGGAGCCATCAGCCCCTATTATACTCCTGCTCTCCCCCTCACATCATGTCACTGTGTGTTACCAGCCCAGAGATCTGACCAGTCTCCTCCTCACACTGTCTGGTGTGTCTCATTCATCAGGAGCCATCATCTCCTATTATACTCCTGCTCTCCCACTCACATCATGTCACTGTGTGTTACCAGCCCAGAGATCTTACCAGTCTCCTCCCCACTTTCTCTGGTGTATCTCATACATCAGCAGACATCAGCCCCTACTATACTCCTGTCTCCCCTCACATCATGTCACTGTGTGTTACCAGCCCAGAGATCTGACCAGTCTCCTCCCCACACTTTCTGGTGTATCTCATACATCAGGAGGCATCAGCCCCTATTATACTCCTGCTCTCCCCCTCACATCATGTCACTGTGTGTTACCAGCCCAGAAATCTGACCAGTCTCCTCCCCACTCTCTCTGGTGTATCTCATACATCAGGAGCCATCAGCCCCTATTATACTCCTGCTCTCCCCCTCACATCATGTCACTGTGTGATACCAGCCCAGAGATCAGACCAGTCTCCTCCCCACACTCTGGTGTATATCATACATCAGGAGCCATCAGCCCCTATTATACTCCTGCTCTCCCCCTCACATCATGTCACTGTGTGTTACCAGCCCAGAGATCTGACCAGTCTCCCCCCCACACTCTCTGGTATATCTCATACATCAGGAGCCATCAGCCCCTATTATACTCCTGCTCTCCCCCTCACATCATGTCACTGTGTGATACCAGCCCAGAGATCAGACCAGTCTCCTCCCCACACTCTGGTGTATATCATACGTCAGGAGCCATCAGCCCCTATTATACTCCTGCTCTCCCCCTCACATCATGTCACTGTGTGTTACCCGCCCAGAGATCTAACCAGTCTCCTTCCCACACTGTCTGGTGTGTCTCATACATGAGGAACCATCATCTCCTATTATACTCCTGCTCTCCCACTCACATCATGTCACTGTGTGTTACCAGCCCATAGATCTGACCAGTTTCCTCCCCACACTCTCTGGTGTATCTCATATATCAGGAGCCATCAGCCCCTATTATACTCCTGCTCTCCCCTCACATCATGTCACTGTATATTACTAGCCCAGAGATCTGACCAGTCTCCCCCCCACACTCTCTGGTATATCTCATACATCAGGAGCCATCAGCCCCTATTATACTCCTGCTCTCCCTCTTACATCATGTCACTGTGTGTTACCAGCCCAGAGATCTGACCAGTCTCCTCCCCACACTTTCTGGTGTATCTCATACATCAGGAGCCATCAGCCCCTATTATACTCCTGCTCTCCTCCTCACATCATGTCACTGTGTGTTACCAGCCCAGAGATCTGACCAGTCTCCTCCCCACACTCTCTATTGTATCTCATACATCAGGAGCCATCAGCCCCTATTATACTCCTGCTCTCCCCCTCACATCATGTCACTGTGTGATACCAGCCCAGAGATCAGACCAGTCTCCACCCACACTCTGGTGTATATCATACATCAGGAGCCATCAGCCCCTATTATACTCCTGCTCTCCCCCTCACATCATGTCACTGTGTGTTACCAGCCCAGAGATCTGACCAGTCTACTCTCCACACTCTCTGGTGTATCTCGTACGTCAGGAGCCATCAGCCCCTATTATACTCCTGCTCTCCCCCTCACATCATGTCACTGTGTGTTACCAGCCCAGAGATCTGACCAGTCTCCTCCTCACACTGTCTGGTGTGTCTCATTCATCAGGAGCCATCATCTCCTATTATACTCCTGCTCTCCCACTCACATCATGTCACTGTGTGTTACCAGCCCAGAGATCTTACCAGTCTCCTCCCCACTTTCTCTGGTGTATCTCATACATCAGCAGACATCAGCCCCTACTATTCTCCTGTCTCCCCTCACATCATGTCACTGTGTGTTACCAGCCCAGAGATCTGACCAGTCTCCTCCCCACACTTTCTGCTGTATCTCATACATCAGGAGGCATCAGCCCCTATTATACTCCTGCTCTCCCCCTCACATCATGTCACTGTGTGTTACCAGCCCAGAAATCTGACCAGTCTCCTCCCCACTCTCTCTGGTGTATCTCATACATCAGGAGCCATCAGCCCCTATTATACTCCTGCTCTCCCCCTCACATCATGTCACTGTGTGATACCAGCCCAGAGATCAGACCAGTCTCCTCCCCACACTCTGGTGTATATCATACATCAGGAGCCATCAGCCCCTATTATACTCCTGCTCTCCCCCTCACATCATGTCACTGTGTGTTACCAGCCCAGAGATCTGACCAGTCTCCCCCCCACACTCTCTGGTATATCTCATACATCAGGAGCCATCAGCCCCTATTATACTCCTGCTCTCCCCCTCACATCATGTCACTGTGTGATACCAGCCCAGATATCAGACCAGTCTCCTCCCCACACTCTGGTGTATATCATACGTCAGGAGCCATCAGCCCCTATTATACTCCTGCTCTCCCCCTCACATCATGTCACTGTGTGTTACCCGCCCAGAGATCTAACCAGTCTCCTTCCCACACTGTCTGGTGTGTCTCATACATGAGGAACCATCATCTCCTATTATACTCCTGCTCTCCCACTCACATCATGTCACTGTGTGTTACCAGCCCATAGATCTGACCAGTTTCCTCCCCACACTCTCTGGTGTATCTCATACATCAGGAGCCATCAGCCCCTATTATACTCCTGCTCTCCCCTCACATCATGTCACTGTATATTACTAGCCCAGAGATCTGACCAGTCTCCCCCCCACACTCTCTGGTATATCTCATACATCAGGAGCCATCAGCCCCTATTATACTCCTGCTCTCCCTCTTACATCATGTCACTGTGTGTTACCAGCCCAGACATCTGACCAGTCTCCTCCCCACACTTTCTGGTGTATCTCATACATCAGGAGCCATCAGCCCCTATTATACTCCTGCTCTCCTCCTCACATCATGTCACTGTGTGTTACCAGCCCAGAGATCTGACCAGTCTCCTCCCCACACTCTCTATTGTATCTCATACATCAGGAGCCATCAGCCCCTATTATACTCCTGCTCTCCCCCTCACATCATGTCACTGTGTGATACCAGCCCAGAGATCAGACCAGTCTCCACCCACACTCTGGTGTATATCATACATCAGGAGCCATCAGCCCCTATTATACTCCTGCTCTCCCCCTCACATCATGTCACTGTGTGTTACCAGCCCAGAGATCTGACCAGTCTACTCTCCACACTCTCTGGTGTATCTCGTACGTCAGGAGCCATCAGCCCCTATTATACTCCTGCTCTCCCCCTCACATCATGTCACTGTGTGTTACCAGCCCAGAGATCTGACCAGTCTCCTCCTCACACTCTCTGGTGTATCTCATACATCAGCAGCCATCAGCCCCTATTATACTCCTGCTCTCCCCTCACATCATGTCACTGTGTGTTACCAGCCCAGAGATCTTACCAGTCTCCTCCCCACTTTCTCTGGTGTATCTCATACATCAGCAGACATCAGCCCCTACTATACTCCTGTCTCCCCTCACATCATGTCACTGTGTGTTACCAGCCCAGAGATCTGAGCAGTCTCCTCCCCACACTTTCTGCTGTATCTCATACATCAGGAGGCATCAGCCCCTATTATACTCCTGCTCTCCCCCTCACATCATGTCACTGTGTGTTACCAGCCCAGAAATCTGACCAGTCTCCTCCCCACTCTCTCTGGTGTATCTCATACATCAGGAGCCATCAGCCCCTATTATACTCCTGCTCTCCCCCTCACATCATGTCACTGTGTGTTACCCGCCCAGAGATCTAACCAGTCTCCTTCCCACACTGTCTGGTGTGTCTCATACATGAGGAACCATCATCTCCTATTATACTCCTGCTCTCCCACTCACATCATGTCACTGTGTGTTACCAGCCCATAGATCTGACCAGTTTCCTCCCCACACTCTCTGGTGTATCTCATACATCAGGAGCCATCAGCCCCTATTATACTCCTGCTCTCCCCTCACATCATGTCACTGTATATTACTAGCCCAGAGATCTGACCTGTCTCCCCCCCACACTCTCTGGTATATCTCATACATCAGGAGCCATCAGCCCCTATTATACTCCTGCTCTCCCTCTAACATCATGTCACTGTGTGTTACCAGCCCAGAGATCTGACCAGTCTCCTCCCCACACTTTCTGGTGTATCTCATACATCAGGAGCCATCAGCCCCTATTATACTCCTGCTCTCCTCCTCACATCATGTCACTGTGTGTTACCAGCCCAGAGATCTGACCAGTCTCCTCCCCACACTCTCTATTGTATCTCATACATCAGGAGCCATCAGCCCCTATTATACTCCTGCTCTCCCCCTCACATCATGTCACTGTGTGATACCAGCCCAGAGATCAGACCAGTCTCCACCCACACTCTGGTGTATATCATACATCAGGAGCCATCAGCCCCTATTATACTCCTGCTCTCCCCCTCACATCATGTCACTGTGTGTTACCAGCCCAGAGATCTGACCAGTCTACTCTCCACACTCTCTTGTGTATCTCATACGTCAGGAGCCATCAGCCCCTATTATACTCCTGCTCTCCCCCTCACATCATGTCACTGTGTGTTACCAGCCCAGAGATCTGACCAGTCTCCTCCTCACACTGTCTGGTGTGTCTCATTCATCAGGAGCCATCATCTCCTATTATACTCCTGCTCTCCCACTCACATCATGTCACTGTGTGTTACCAGCCCAGAGATCTTACCAGTCTCCTCCCCACTTTCTCTGGTGTATCTCATACATCAGCAGACATCAGCCCCTACTATACTCCTGTCTCCCCTCACATCATGTCACTGTGTGTTACCAGCCCAGAGATCTGACCAGTCTCCTCCCCACACTTTCTGGTGTATCTCATACATCAGGAGGCATCAGCCCCTATTATACTCCTGCTCTCCCCCTCACATCATGTCACTGTGTGTTACCAGCCCAGAAATCTGACCAGTCTCCTCCCCACTCTCTCTGGTGTATCTCATACATCAGGAGCCATCAGCCCCTATTATACTCCTGCTCTCCCCTCACATCATGTCACTGTGTGTTACCAGCCCAGAGATCTGACCAGTCTCCTTCCCACACTCTCTGATGTATCTCATACATCAGGAGGCATCAGCCCCTATTATACTCCTGCTCTCCCCTCACATCATGTCACTGTGTGTTACCAGCCCAGAGATCTGACCAGTCTCCTCCCCACACTCTCTATTGTATCTCATACATCAGGAGCCATCAGCCCCTATTATGCTCCTGCTCTCCCCCTCACATCATGTCACTGTGTGATACCAGCCCAGAGATCAGACCAGTCTCCTCCCCACACTCTGGTGTATATCATACATCAGGAGCCATCAGCCCCTATTATACTCCTGCTCTCCCCCTCACATCATGTCACTGTGTGTTACCAGCCCAGAGATCTGACCAGTCTACTCTCCACACTCTCTGGTGTATCTCATACATCAGGAGCCATCAGCCCCTATTATACTCCTGCTCTCCCCTCACATCATGTCACTGTATATTACCAGCCCAGAGATCAGACCAGTCTCCTCCCCACACTCTCTGGTGTATCTCATACATCAGGAGCCATCAGCCCCTATTATACTCCTGCTCTCCCCCTCACATCATGTCACTGTGTTTTACCCGCCCAGAGATCTAACCAGTCTCCTCCCCACACTGTCTCGTGTGTCTCATACATCAGGAGCCATCATCTCCTATTATACTCCTGCTCTCCCACTCACATCATGTCACTGTGTGTTACCAGCCCATAGATCTGACCAGTCTCCTCCCCACACACTCTGGTGTATCTCATACATCAGGAGACATCAGTCTCTATTATACTCCTGCTCTCCCCTCACATCATGTCACTGTGTGTTACCAGCCCAGAGAGCTGACCAGTCTCCTCCCCACACTCTCTGGTGTATCTCATACATCAGGAGCCATCAGCCCCTATTATACTCCTGCTCTCCCCCTCACATCATGTCACTGTGTGTTACCAGCCCAGAGATCTGACCAGTCTCCTCCTCACACTCTCTGGTTTATCTCATACATCAGGAGCCATCAGTCCCTATTATACTCCTGCTCTCCCTTCACGTCATGTCACTGTATATTACCAGCCCAGAGATCTGACCAGTCTCCTCCTCACACTCTCTGGTGTTTCTCATACATCAGGATCCATCAGCCCCTATTATACTCCTGCTCTCCCCCTCACATCATGTCACTGTGTGTTACCAGCCCAGAGATCTGACCAGTCTCCTCACCACTTTCTCTGGTGTATCTCATACATCAGCAGACATCAGCCCCTATTATACTCCTGTCTCCCCTCACATCATGTCACTGTGTGCTACCAGCCCAGAGATCTGACCAGTCTCCTCCTCACACTATCTGGTGTGTCTCATACATCAGGAGCCATCATCTCCTATTATACTCCTGCTCTCCCACTCACATCATGTCACTGTGTGTTACCAGCCCATAGATCTGACCAGTCTCCTCCCCACACACTCTGGTGTATCTCATACATCAGGAGCCATCAGCCCCTATTATACTCCTGCTCTCCCCCTCACATCATGTCACTGTGTGTTACCCGCCCAGAGATCTAACCAGTCTCCTTCCCACACTGTCTGGTGTGTCTCATACATCAGGAACCATCATCTCCTATTATACTCCTGCTCTCCCACTCACATCATGTCACTGTGTGTTACCAGCCCAGAGATCTTACCAGTCTCCTCCCCACTTTCTCTGGTGTATCTCATACATCAGCAGACATCAGCCCCTACTATACTCCTGTCTCCCCTCACATCATGTCACTGTGTGTTACCAGCCCAGAGATCTGACCAGTCTCCTCCCCACACTCTCTGGTGTATCTCATACATCAGGAGGCATCAGCCCCTATTATACTCCTGCTCTCCCCCTCACATCATGTCACTGTGTGTTACCAGCCCAGAAATCTGACCAGTCTCCTCCCCACTCTCTCTGGTGTATCTCATACATCAGGAGCCATCAGCCCCTATTATACTCCTGCTCTCCCCTCACATCATGTCACTGTGTGTTACCAGCCCAGAGATCTGACCAGTCTCCTTCCCACACTCTCTGGTGTATCTCATACATCTGGAGGCATCAGCCCCTATTATACTCCTGCTCTCCCCTCACATCATGTCACTGTGTGTTACCAGCCCAGAGATCTGACTAGTCTCCTCCCCACACTCTCTATTGTATCTCATACATCAGGAGCCATCAGCCCCTATTATGCTCCTGCTCTCCCCCTCACATCATGTCACTGTGTGATACCAGCCCAGAGATCAGACCAGTCTCCTCCCCACACTCTGGTGTATATCATACATCAGGAGCCATCAGCCCCTATTATACTCCTGCTCTCCCCCTCACATCATGTCACTGTGTGTTACCAGACCAGAGATCTGACCAGTCTACTCTCCACACTCTCTGGTGTATCTCATACATCAGGAGCCATCAGCCCCTATTATACTCCTGCTCTCCCCTCACATCATGTCACTGTATATTACCAGCCCAGAGATCAGACCAGTCTCCTCCCCACACTCTCTGGTGTATCTCATACATCAGGAGCCATCAGCCCCTATTATACTCCTGCTCTCCCCCTCACATCATGTCACTGTGTTTTACCCGCCCAGAGATCTTACCAGTCTCCTCCCCACACTGTCTCGTGTGTCTCATACATCAGGAGCCATCATCTCCTATTATACTCCTGCTCTCCCACTCACATCATGTCACTGTGTGTTACCAGCCCATAGATCTGACCAGTCTCCTCCCCACACACTCTGGTGTATCTCATACATCAGGAGACATCAGTCTCTATTATACTCCTGCTCTCCCCTCACATCATGTCACTGTGTGTTACCAGCCCAGAGAGCTGACCAGTCTCCTCCCCACACTCTCTGGTGTATCTCATAGATCAGGAGCCATCAGCCCCTATTATACTCCTGCTCTCCCCCTCACATCATGTCACTGTGTGTTACCAGCCCAGAGATCTGACCAGTCTCCTCCTCACACTCTCTGGTATATCTCATACATCAGGAGCCATCAGTCCCTATTATACTCCTGCTCTCCCCTCACGTCATGTCACTGTATATTACCAGCCCAGAGATCTGACCAGTCTCCTCCTCACACTCTCTGGTGTTTCTCATACATCAGGATCCATCAGCCCCTATTATACTCCTGCTCTCCCCCTCACATCATGTCACTGTGTGTTACCAGCCCAGAGATCTGACCAGTCTCCTCACCACTTTCTCTGGTGTATCTCATACATCAGCAGACATCAGCCCCTATTATACTCCTGTCTCCCCTCACATCATGTCACTGTGTGCTACCAGCCCAGAGATCTGACCAGTCTCCTCACACTATCTGGTGTGTCTCATACATCAGGAGCCATCATCTCCTATTATACTCCTGCTCTCCCACTCACATCATGTCACTGTGTGTTACCAGCCCATAGATCTGACCAGTCTCCTCCCCACACACTCTGGTGTATCTCATACATCAGGAGCCATCAGCCCCTATTATACTCCTGCTCTCCCCCTCACATCATGTCACTGTGTGTTACCCGCCCAGAGATCTAACCAGTCTCCTTCCCACACTGTCTGGTGTGTCTCATACATCAGGAACCATCATCTCCTATTATACTCCTGCTCTCCCACTCACATCATGTCACTGTGTGTTACCAGCCCATAGATCTGACCAGTCTCCTCCCCACACTCTCTGGTGTATCTCATACATCAGGAGCCATCAGCCCCTATTATACTCCTGCTCTCCCCTCACATCATGTCACTGTATATTACTAGCCCAAAGATCTGACCAGTCTCCCCCCCACACTCTCTGGTATATCTCATACATCAGGAGCCATCAGCCCCTATTATACTCCTGCTCTCCCTCTTACATCATGTCACTGTGTGTTACCAGCCCAGAGATCTGACCAGTCTCCTACCCACACTCTCTGGTGTATCTCATACATCAGGAGCCATCAGCCCCTATTATACTCCTGCTCTCCTCCTCACATCATGTCACTGTGTGTTACCAGCCCAGAGATCTGACCAGTCTCCTCCCCACACTCTCTATTGTATCTCATACATCAGGAGCCATCAGCCCCTATTATACTCCTGCTCTCCCCCTCACATCATGTCACTGTGTGATACCAGCCCAGAGATCAGACCAGTCTCCTCCCCACACTCTGGTGTATATCATACATCAGGAGCCATCAGCCCCTATTATACTCCTGCTCTCCCCCTCACATCATGTCACTGTGTGTTACCAGCCCAGAGATCTGACCAGTCTACTCTCCACACTCTCTGGTGTATCTCATACATCAGGAGCCATCAGCCCCTATTATACTCCTGCTCTCCCCCTCACATCATGTCACTGTGTGTTACCAGCCCAGAGATCTGACCAGTCTCCTCCCCACACTCTCTATTGTATCTCATACATCAGGAGCCATCAGCCCCTATTATACTCCTGCTCTCCCCCTCACATCATGTCACTGTGTGATACCAGCCCAGAGATCAGACCAGTCTCCTCCCCACACTCTGGTGTATATCATACATCAGGAGCCATCAGCCCCTATTATACTCCTGCTCTCCCCCTCACATCATGTCACTGTGTGTTACCCGCCCAGAGATCTAACCAGTCTCCTTCCCACACTGTCTGGTGTGTCTCATACATCAGGAACCATCATCTCCTATTATACTCCTGCTCTCCCACTCACATCATGTCACTGTGTGTTACCAGCCCATAGATCTGACCAGTCTCCTCCCCACACTCTCTGGTGTATCTCATACATCAGTAGCCATCAGCCCCTATTATACTCCTGCTCTCCCCTCACATCATGTCACTGTATATTACTAGCCCAGAGATCTGACCAGTCTCCCCCCCACACTCTCTGGTATATCTCATACATCAGGAGCCATCAGCCCCTATTATACTCCTGCTCTCCCTCTTACATCATGTCACTGTGTGTTACCAGCCCAGAGATCTGACCAGTCTCCTCCTTACACTTTCTGGTGTATCTCATACATCAGGAGCCATCAGCCCCTATTATACTCCTGCTCTCCTCCTCACATCATGTCACTGTGTGTTACCAGCCCAGAGATCTGACCAGTCTCCTCCCCACACTCTCTATTGTATCTCATACATCAGGAGCCATCAGCCCCTATTATACTCCTGCTCTCCCCCTCACATCATGTCACTTTGTGATACCAGCCCAGAGATCAGACCAGTCTCCTCCCCACACTCTCTATTGTATCTCATACATCAGGAGCCATCAGCCCCTATTATGCTCCTGCTCTCCCCCTCACATCATGTCACTGTGTGATACCAGCCCAGAGATCAGACCAGTCTCCTCCCCACACTCTGGTGTATATCATACATCAGGAGCCATCAGCCCCTATTATACTCCTGCTCTCCCCCTCACATCATGTCACTGTGTGTTACCAGACCAGAGATCTGACCAGTCTACTCTCCACACTCTCTGGTGTATCTCATACATCAGGAGCCATCAGCCCCTATTATACTCCTGCTCTCCCCTCACATCATGTCACTGTATATTACCAGCCCAGAGATCAGACCAGTCTCCTCCCCACACTCTCTGGTGTATCTCATACATCAGGAGCCATCAGCCCCTATTATACTCCTGCTCTCACCCTCACATCATGTCACTGTGTTTTACCCGCCCAGAGATCTTACCAGTCTCCTCCCCACACTGTCTCGTGTGTCTCATACATCAGGAGCCATCATCTCCTATTATACTCCTGCTCTCCCACTCACATCATGTCACTGTGTGTTACCAGCCCATAGATCTGACCAGTCTCCTCCCCACACACTCTGGTGTATCTCATACATCAGGAGACATCAGTCTCTATTATACTCCTGCTCTCCCCTCACATCATGTCACTGTGTGTTACCAGCCCAGAGAGCTGACCAGTCTCCTCCCCACACTCTCTGGTGTATCTCATAGATCAGGAGCCATCAGCCCCTATTATACTCCTGCTCTCCCCCTCACATCATGTCACTGTGTGTTACCAGCCCAGAGATCTGACCAGTCTCCTCCTCACACTCTCTGGTATATCTCATACATCAGGAGCCATCAGTCCCTATTATACTCCTGCTCTCCCCTCACGTCATGTCACTGTATATTACCAGCCCAGAGATCTGACCAGTCTCCTCCTCACACTCTCTGGTGTTTCTCATACATCAGGATCCATCAGCCCCTATTATACTCCTGCTCTCCCCCTCACATCATGTCACTGTGTGTTACCAGCCCAGAGATCTGACCAGTCTCCTCACCACTTTCTCTGGTGTATCTCATACATCAGCAGACATCAGCCCCTATTATACTCCTGTCTCCCCTCACATCATGTCACTGTGTGCTACCAGCCCAGAGATCTGACCAGTCTCCTCCTCACACTATCTGGTGTGTCTCATACATCAGGAGCCATCATCTCCTATTATACTCCTGCTCTCCCACTCACATCATGTCACTGTGTGTTACCAGCCCATAGATCTGACCAGTCTCCTCCCCACACACTCTGGTGTATCTCATACATCAGGAGCCATCAGCCCCTATTATACTCCTGCTCTCCCCCTCACATCATGTCACTGTGTGTTACCCGCCCAGAGATCTAACCAGTCTCCTTCCCACACTGTCTGGTGTGTCTCATACATCAGGAACCATCATCTCCTATTATACTCCTGCTCTCCCACTCACATCATGTCACTGTGTGTTACCAGCCCATAGATCTGACCAGTCTCCTCCCCACACTCTCTGGTGTATCTCATACATCAGGAGCCATCAGCCCCTATTATACTCCTGCTCTCCCCTCACATCATGTCACTGTATATTACTAGCCCAAAGATCTGACCAGTCTCCCCCCCACACTCTCTGGTATATCTCATACATCAGGAGCCATCAGCCCCTATTATACTCCTGCTCTCCCTCTTACATCATGTCACTGTGTGTTACCAGCCCAGAGATCTGACCAGTCTCCTACCCACACTCTCTGGTGTATCTCATACATCAGGAGCCATCAGCCCCTATTATACTCCTGCTCTCCTCCTCACATCATGTCACTGTGTGTTACCAGCCCAGAGATCTGACCAGTCTCCTCCCCACACTCTCTATTGTATCTCATACATCAGGAGCCATCAGCCCCTATTATACTCCTGCTCTCCCCCTCACATCATGTCACTGTGTGATACCAGCCCAGAGATCAGACCAGTCTCCTCCCCACACTCTGGTGTATATCATACATCAGGAGCCATCAGCCCCTATTATACTCCTGCTCTCCCCCTCACATCATGTCACTGTGTGTTACCAGCCCAGAGATCTGACCAGTCTACTCTCCACACTCTCTGGTGTATCTCATACATCAGGAGCCATCAGCCCCTATTATACTCCTGCTCTCCCCCTCACATCATGTCACTGTGTGTTACCAGCCCAGAGATCTGACCAGTCTCCTCCCCACACTCTCTATTGTATCTCATACATCAGGAGCCATCAGCCCCTATTATACTCCTGCTCTCCCCCTCACATCATGTCACTGTGTGATACCAGCCCAGAGATCAGACCAGTCTCCTCCCCACACTCTGGTGTATATCATACATCAGGAGCCATCAGCCCCTATTATACTCCTGCTCTCCCCCTCACATCATGTCACTGTGTGTTACCCGCCCAGAGATCTAACCAGTCTCCTTCCCACACTGTCTGGTGTGTCTCATACATCAGGAACCATCATCTCCTATTATACTCCTGCTCTCCCACTCACATCATGTCACTGTGTGTTACCAGCCCATAGATCTGACCAGTCTCCTCCCCACACTCTCTGGTGTATCTCATACATCAGTAGCCATCAGCCCCTATTATACTCCTGCTCTCCCCTCACATCATGTCACTGTATATTACTAGCCCAGAGATCTGACCAGTCTCCCCCCCACACTCTCTGGTATATCTCATACATCAGGAGCCATCAGCCCCTATTATACTCCTGCTCTCCCTCTTACATCATGTCACTGTGTGTTACCAGCCCAGAGATCTGACCAGTCTCCTCCTTACACTTTCTGGTGTATCTCATACATCAGGAGCCATCAGCCCCTATTATACTCCTGCTCTCCTCCTCACATCATGTCACTGTGTGTTACCAGCCCAGAGATCTGACCAGTCTCCTCCCCACACTCTCTATTGTATCTCATACATCAGGAGCCATCAGCCCCTATTATACTCCTGCTCTCCCCCTCACATCATGTCACTGTGTGATACCAGCCCAGAGATCAGACCAGTCTCCTCCCCACACTCTGGTGTATATCATACATCAGGAGCCATCAGCCCCTATTATACTCCTGCTCTCCCCCTCACATCATGTCACTGTGTGTTACCAGCCCAGAGATCTGACCAGTCTACTCTCCACACTCTCTGGTGTATCTCATACGTCAGGAGCCATCAGCCCCTATTATACTCCTGCTCTCCCCCTCACATCATGTCACTGTGTGTTACCAGCCCAGAGATCTGACCAGTCTCCTCCTCACACTGTCTCGTGTGTCTCATTCATCAGGAGCCATCATCTCCTATTATACTGCTGCTCTCCCACTCACATCATGTCACTGTGTGTTACCAGCCCAGAGATCTTACCAGTCTCCTCCCCACTTTCTCTGGTGTATCTCATACATCAGCAGACATCAGCCCCTACTATACTCCTGTCTCCCCTCACATCATGTCACTGTGTGTTACCAGCCCAGAGATCTGACCAGTCTCCTCCCCACACTCTCTGGTGTATCTCATACATCAGGAGGCATCAGCCCCTATTATACTCCTGCTCTCCCCCTCACATCATGTCACTGTGTGTTACCAGCACAGAAATCTGACCAGTCTCCTCCCCACTCTCTCTGGTGTATCTCATACATCAGGAGCCATCAGCCCCTATTATACTCCTGCTCTCCCCTCACATCATGTCACTGTGTGTTACCAGCCCAGAGATCTGACCAGTCTCCTTCCCACACTCTCTGGTGTATCTCATACATCAGGAGGCATCAGTCCCTATTATACTCCTGCCCTCCCCTCACATCATGTCACTGTGTGTTACCAGCCCAGAGATCTGACCAGTCTCCTCCCCACACTCTCTATTGTATCTCATACATCAGGAGCCATCAGCCCCTATTATGCTCCTGCTCTCCCCCTCACATCATGTCACTGTGTGATACCAGCCCAGAGATCAGACCAGTCTCCTCCCCACACTCTGGTGTATATCATACATCAGGAGCCATCAGCCCCTATTATACTCCTGCTCTCCCCCTCACATCATGTCACTGTGTGTTACCAGCCCAGAGATCTGACCAGTCTACTCTCCACACTCTCTGGTGTATCTCATACATCAGGAGCCATCAGCCCCTATTATACTCCTGCTCTCCCCTCACATCATGTCACTGTATATTACCAGCCCAGAGATCAGACCAGTCTCCTCCCCACACTCTCTGGTGTATCTCATACATTAGGAGCCATCAGCCCCTATTATACTCCTGCTCTCCCCCTCACATCATGTCACTGTGTTTTACCCGCCCAGAGATCTAACCAGTCTCCTCCCCACACTGTCTCGTGTGTCTCATACATCAGGAGCCATCATCTCCTATTATACTCCTGCTCTCCCACTCACATCATGTCACTGTGTGTTACCAGCCCATAGATCTGACCAGTCTCCTCCCCACACACTCTGGTGTATCTCATACATCAGGAGACATCAGTCTCTATTATACTCCTGCTCTCCCCTCACATCATGTCACTGTGTGTTACCAGCCCAGAGAGCTGACCAGTCTCCTCCTCACACTCTCTGGTATATCTCATACATCAGGAGCCATCAGTCCCTATTATACTCCTGCTCTCCCCTCACGTCATGTCACTGTATATTACCAGCCCAGAGATCTGACCATTCTCCTCCTCACACTCTCTGGTGTTTCTCATACATCAGGATCCATCAGCCCCTATTATACTCCTGCTCTCCCCCTCACATCATGTCACTGTGTGTTACCAGCCCAGAGATCTGACCAGTCTCCTCACCACTTTCTCTGGTGTATCTCATACATCAGCAGACATCAGCCGCTATTATACTCCTGTCTCCCCTCACATCATGTCACTGTGTGCTACCAGCCCAGAGATCTGACCAGTCTCCTCCTCACACTATCTGGTGTGTCTCATACATCAGGAGCCATCATCTCCTATTATACTCCTGCTCTCCCACTCACATCATGTCACTGTGTGTTACCAGCCCATAGATCTGACCAGTCTCCTCCCCACACTCTCTGGTGTGTCTCATACATCAGGAACCATCATCTCCTATTATACTCCTGCTCTCCCACTCACATCATGTCACTGTGTGTTACCAGCCCATAGATCTGACCAGTTTCCTCCCCACACTCTCTGGTGTATCTCATACATCAGGAGCCATCAGCCCCTATTATACTCCTGCTCTCCCCTCACATCATGTCACTGTATATTACTAGCCCAGAGATCTGACCAGTCTCCCCCCCACACTCTCTGGTATATCTCATACATCAGGAGCCATCAGCCCCTATTATACTCCTGCTCTCCCTCTTACATCATGTCACTGTGTGTTACCAGCCCAGAGATCTGACCAGTCTCCTCCCCACACTTTCTGGTGTATCTCATACATCAGGAGCCATCAGCCCCTATTATACTCCTGCTCTCCTCCTCACATCATGTCACTGTGTGTTACCAGCCCAGAGATCTGACCAGTCTCCTCCCCACACTCTCTATTGTATCTCATACATCAGGAGCCATCAGCCCCTATTATACTCCTGCTCTCCCCCTCACATCATGTCACTGTGTGATACCAGCCCATAGATCAGACCAGTCTCCACCCACACTCTGGTGTATATCATACATCAGGAGCCATCAGCCCCTATTATACTCCTACTCTCCCCCTCACATCATGTCACTGTGTGTTACCAGCCCAGAGATCTGACCAGTCTACTCTCCACACTCTCTGGTGTATCTCATACGTCAGGAGCCATCAGCCCCTATTATACTCCTGCTCTCCCCCTCACATCATGTCACTGTGTGTTACCAGCCCAGAGATCTGACCAGTCTCCTCCTCACACTGTCTGGTGTGTCTCATTCATCAGGAGCCATCATCTCCTATTATACTCCTGCTATCCCACTCACATCATGTCACTGTGTGTTACCAGCCCAGAGATCTTACCAGTTTCCTCCCCACTTTCTCTGGTGTATCTCATACATCAGCAGACATCAGCCCCTACTATACTCCTGTCTCCCCTCACATCATGTCACTGTGTGTTACCAGCCCAGAGATCTGACCAGTCTCCTCCCCACACTCTCTGGTGTATCTCATACATCAGGAGGCATCAGCCCCTATTATACTCCTGCTCTCCCCCTCACATCATGTCACTGTGTGTTACCAGCCCAGAAATCTGACCAGTCTCCTCCCCACTCTCTCTGGTGTATCTCATACATCAGGAGCCATCAGCCCCTATTATACTCCTGCTCTCCCCTCACATCATGTCACTGTGTGTTACCAGCCCAGAGATCTGACCAGTCTCCTTCCCACACTTTCTGGTGTATCTCATACATCAGGAGGCATCAGCCCCTATTATACTCCTGCTCTCCCCTCACATCATGTCACTGTGTGTTACCAGCCCAGAGATCTGACCAGTCTCCTCCCCACACTCTCTATTGTATCTCATACATCAGGAGCCATCAGCCCCTATTATGCTCCTGCTCTCCCCCTCACATCATGTCACTGTGTGATACCAGCCCAGAGATCAGACCAGTCTCCTCCCCACACTCTGGTGTATATCATACATCAGGAGCCATCAGCCCCTATTATACTCCTGCTCTCCCCCTCACATCATGTCACTGTGTGTTATCAGCCCAGAGATCTGACCAGTCTACTCTCCACACTCTCTGGTGTATCTCATACATCAGGAGCCATCAGCCCCTATTATACTCCTGCTCTCCCCTCACATCATGTCATTGTATATTACCAGCCCAGAGATCAGACCAGTCTCCTCCCCACACTCTCTGGTGTATCTCATACATCAGGAGCCATCAGCCCCTATTATACTCCTGCTCTCCCCCTCACATCATGTCACTGTGTTTTACCCGCCCAGAGATCTAACCAGTCTCCTCCCCACACTGTCTCGTGTGTCTCATACATCAGGAGCCATCATCTCCTATTATACTCCTGCTCTCCCACTCACATCATGTCACTGTGTGTTACCAGCCCATAGATCTGACCAGTCTCCTCCCCACACACTCTGGTGTATCTCATACATCTGGAGACATCAGTCTCTATTATACTCCTGCTCTCCCCTCACATCATGTCACTGTGTGTTACCAGCCCAGAGAGCTGACCAGTCTCCTCCCCACACTCTCTGGTGTATCTCATAGATCAGGAGCCATCAGCCCCTATTATACTCCTGCTCTCCCCCTCACATCATGTCACTGTGTGTTACCAGCCCAGAGATCTGACCAGTCTCCTCCTCACACTCTCTGGTATATCTCATACATCAGGAGCCATCAGTCCCTATTATACTCCTGCTCTCCCCTCACGTCATGTCACTGTATATTACCAGCCCAGAGATCTGACCAGTCTCCTCACCACTTTCTCTGGTGTATCTCATACATCAGCAGACATCAGCCCCTATTATACTCCTGTCTCCCCTCACATCATGTCACTGTGTGCTACCAGCCCAGAGATCTGACCAGTCTCCTCCTCACACTATCTGGTGTGTCTCATACATCAGGAGCCATCATCTCCTATTATACTCCTGCTCTCCCACTCACATCATGTCACTGTGTGTTACCAGCCCATAGATCTGACCAGTCTCCTCCCCACACACTCTGGTGTATCTCATACATCAGGAGCCATCAGCCCCTATTATACTCCTGCTCTCCCCCTCACATCATGTCACTGTGTGTTACCCGCCCAGAGATCTAACCAGTCTCCTTCCCACACTGTCTGGTGTGTCTCATACATCAGGAACCATCATCTCCTATTATACTCCTGCTCTCCCACTCACATCATGTCACTGTGTGTTACCAGCCCATAGATCTGACCAGTCTCCTCCCCACACTCTCTGGTGTATCTCATACATCAGTAGCCATCAGCCCCTATTATACTCCTGCTCTCCCCTCACATCATGTCACTGTATATTACTAGCCCAGAGATCTGACCAGTCTCCCCCCCACACTCTCTGGTATATCTCATACATCAGGAGCCATCAGCCCCTATTATACTCCTGCTCTCCCTCTTACATCATGTCACTGTGTGTTACCAGCCCAGAGATCTGACCAGTCTCCTCCTTACACTTTCTGGTGTATCTCATACATCAGGAGCCATCAGCCCCTATTATACTCCTGCTCTCCTCCTCACATCATGTCACTGTGTGTTACCAGCCCAGAGATCTGACCAGTCTCCTCCCCACACTCTCTATTGTATCTCATACATCAGGAGCCATCAGCCCCTATTATACTCCTGCTCTCCCCCTCACATCATGTCACTGTGTGATACCAGCCCAGAGATCAGACCAGTCTCCTCCCCACACTCTGGTGTATATCATACATCAGGAGCCATCAGCCCCTATTATACTCCTGCTCTCCCCCTCACATCATGTCACTGTGTGTTACCAGCCCAGAGATCTGACCAGTCTACTCTCCACACTCTCTGGTGTATCTCATACGTCAGGAGCCATCAGCCCCTATTATACTCCTGCTCTCCCCCTCACATCATGTCACTGTGTGTTACCAGCCCAGAGATCTGACCAGTCTCCTCCTCACACTGTCTGGTGTGTCTCATTCATCAGGAGCCATCATCTCCTATTATACTCCTGCTCTCCCACTCACATCATGTCACTGTGTGTTACCAGCCCAGAGATCTTACCAGTCTCCTCCCCACTTTCTCTGGTGTATCTCATACATCAGCAGACATCAGCCCCTACTATACTCCTGTCTCCCCTCACATCATGTCACTGTGTGTTACCAGCCCAGAGATCTGACCAGTCTCCTCCCCACACTCTCTGGTGTATCTCATACATCAGGAGGCATCAGCCCCTATTATACTCCTGCTCTCCCCCTCACATCATGTCACTGTGTGTTACCAGCACAGAAATCTGACCAGTCTCCTCCCCACTCTCTCTGGTGTATCTCATACATCAGGAGCCATCAGCCCCTATTATACTCCTGCTCTCCCCTCACATCATGTCACTGTGTGTTACCAGCCCAGAGATCTGACCAGTCTCCTTCCCACACTCTCTGGTGTATCTCATACATCAGGAGGCATCAGCCCCTATTATACTCCTGCCCTCCCCTCACATCATGTCACTGTGTGTTACCAGCCCAGAGATCTGACCAGTCTCCTCCCCACACTCTCTATTGTATCTCATACATCAGGAGCCATCAGCCCCTATTATGCTCCTGCTCTCCCCCTCACATCATGTCACTGTGTGATACCAGCCCAGAGATCAGACCAGTCTCCTCCCCACACTCTGGTGTATATCATACATCAGGAGCCATCAGCCCCTATTATACTCCTGCTCTCCCCCTCACATCATGTCACTGTGTGTTACCAGCCCAGAGATCTGACCAGTCTACTCTCCACACTCTCTGGTGTATCTCATACATCAGGAGCCATCAGCCCCTATTATACTCCTGCTCTCCCCTCACATCATGTCACTGTATATTACCAGCCCAGAGATCAGACCAGTCTCCTCCCCACACTCTCTGGTGTATCTCATACATTAGGAGCCATCAGCCCCTATTATACTCCTGCTCTCCCCCTCACATCATGTCACTGTGTTTTACCCGCCCAGAGATCTAACCAGTCTCCTCCCCACACTGTCTCGTGTGTCTCATACATCAGGAGCCATCATCTCCTATTATACTCCTGCTCTCCCACTCACATCATGTCACTGTGTGTTACCAGCCCATAGATCTGACCAGTCTCCTCCCCACACACTCTGGTGTATCTCATACATCAGGAGACATCAGTCTCTATTATACTCCTGCTCTCCCCTCACATCATGTCACTGTGTGTTACCAGCCCAGAGAGCTGACCAGTCTCCTCCTCACACTCTCTGGTATATCTCATACATCAGGAGCCATCAGTCCCTATTATACTCCTGCTCTCCCCTCACGTCATGTCACTGTATATTACCAGCCCAGAGATCTGACCATTCTCCTCCTCACACTCTCTGGTGTTTCTCATACATCAGGATCCATCAGCCCCTATTATACTCCTGCTCTCCCCCTCACATCATGTCACTGTGTGTTACCAGCCCAGAGATCTGACCAGTCTCCTCACCACTTTCTCTGGTGTATCTCATACATCAGCAGACATCAGCCGCTATTAGACTCCTGTCTCCCCTCACATCATGTCACTGTGTGCTACCAGCCCAGAGATCTGACCAGTCTCCTCCTCACACTATCTGGTGTGTCTCATACATCAGGAGCCATCATCTCCTATTATACTCCTGCTCTCCCACTCACATCATGTCACTGTGTGTTACCAGCCCATAGATCTGACCAGTCTCCTCCCCACACTCTCTGGTGTGTCTCATACATCAGGAACCATCATCTCCTATTATACTCCTGCTCTCCCACTCACATCATGTCACTGTGTGTTACCAGCCCATAGATCTGACCAGTTTCCTCCCCACACTCTCTGGTGTATCTCATACATCAGGAGCCATCAGCCCCTATTATACTCCTGCTCTCCCCTCACATCATGTCACTGTATATTACTAGCCCAGAGATCTGACCAGTCTCCCCCCCACACTCTCTGGTATATCTCATACATCAGGAGCCATCAGCCCCTATTATACTCCTGCTCTCCCTCTTACATCATGTCACTGTGTGTTACCAGCCCAGAGATCTGACCAGTCTCCTCCCCACACTTTCTGGTGTATCTCATACATCAGGAGCCATCAGCCCCTATTATACTCCTGCTCTCCTCCTCACATCATGTCACTGTGTGTTACCAGCCCAGAGATCTGACCAGTCTCCTCCCCACACTCTCTATTGTATCTCATACATCAGGAGCCATCAGCCCCTATTATACTCCTGCTCTCCCCCTCACATCATGTCACTGTGTGATACCAGCCCATAGATCAGACCAGTCTCCACCCACACTCTGGTGTATATCATACATCAGGAGCCATCAGCCCCTATTATACTCCTACTCTCCCCCTCACATCATGTCACTGTGTGTTACCAGCCCAGAGATCTGACCAGTCTACTCTCCACACTCTCTGGTGTATCTCATACGTCAGGAGCCATCAGCCCCTATTATACTCCTGCTCTCCCCCTCACATCATGTCACTGTGTGTTACCAGCCCAGAGATCTGACCAGTCTCCTCCTCACACTGTCTGGTGTGTCTCATTCATCAGGAGCCATCATCTCCTATTATACTCCTGCTATCCCACTCACATCATGTCACTGTGTGTTACCAGCCCAGAGATCTTACCAGTTTCCTCCCCACTTTCTCTGGTGTATCTCATACATCAGCAGACATCAGCCCCTACTATACTCCTGTCTCCCCTCACATCATGTCACTGTGTGTTACCAGCCCAGAGATCTGACCAGTCTCCTCCCCACACTCTCTGGTGTATCTCATACATCAGGAGGCATCAGCCCCTATTATACTCCTGCTCTCCCCCTCACATCATGTCACTGTGTGTTACCAGCCCAGAAATCTGACCAGTCTCCTCCCCACTCTCTCTGGTGTATCTCATACATCAGGAGCCATCAGCCCCTATTATACTCCTGCTCTCCCCTCACATCATGTCACTGTGTGTTACCAGCCCAGAGATCTGACCAGTCTCCTTCCCACACTTTCTGGTGTATCTCATACATCAGGAGGCATCAGCCCCTATTATACTCCTGCTCTCCCCTCACATCATGTCACTGTGTGTTACCAGCCCAGAGATCTGACCAGTCTCCTCCCCACACTCTCTATTGTATCTCATACATCAGGAGCCATCAGCCCCTATTATGCTCCTGCTCTCCCCCTCACATCATGTCACTGTGTGATACCAGCCCAGAGATCAGACCAGTCTCCTCCCCACACTCTGGTGTATATCATACATCAGGAGCCATCAGCCCCTATTATACTCCTGCTCTCCCCCTCACATCATGTCACTGTGTGTTATCAGCCCAGAGATCTGACCAGTCTACTCTCCACACTCTCTGGTGTATCTCATACATCAGGAGCCATCAGCCCCTATTATACTCCTGCTCTCCCCTCACATCATGTCATTGTATATTACCAGCCCAGAGATCAGACCAGTCTCCTCCCCACACTCTCTGGTGTATCTCATACATCAGGAGCCATCAGCCCCTATTATACTCCTGCTCTCCCCCTCACATCATGTCACTGTGTTTTACCCGCCCAGAGATCTAACCAGTCTCCTCCCCACACTGTCTCGTGTGTCTCATACATCAGGAGCCATCATCTCCTATTATACTCCTGCTCTCCCACTCACATCATGTCACTGTGTGTTACCAGCCCATAGATCTGACCAGTCTCCTCCCCACACACTCTGGTGTATCTCATACATCTGGAGACATCAGTCTCTATTATACTCCTGCTCTCCCCTCACATCATGTCACTGTGTGTTACCAGCCCAGAGAGCTGACCAGTCTCCTCCCCACACTCTCTGGTGTATCTCATAGATCAGGAGCCATCAGCCCCTATTATACTCCTGCTCTCCCCCTCACATCATGTCACTGTGTGTTACCAGCCCAGAGATCTGACCAGTCTCCTCCTCACACTCTCTGGTATATCTCATACATCAGGAGCCATCAGTCCCTATTATACTCCTGCTCTCCCCTCACGTCATGTCACTGTATATTACCAGCCCAGAGATCTGACCAGTCTCCTCACCACTTTCTCTGGTGTATCTCATACATCAGCAGACATCAGCCCCTATTATACTCCTGTCTCCCCTCACATCATGTCACTGTGTGCTACCAGCCCAGAGATCTGACCAGTCTCCTCCTCACACTATCTGGTGTGTCTCATACATCAGGAGCCATCATCTCCTATTATACTCCTGCTCTCCCACTCACATCATGTCACTGTGTGTTACCAGCCCATAGATCTGACCAGTCTCCTCCCCACACACTCTGGTGTATCTCATACATCAGGAGCCATCAGCCCCTATTATACTCCTGCTCTCCCCCTCACATCATGTCACTGTGTGTTACCCGCCCAGAGATCTAACCAGTCTCCTTCCCACACTGTCTAGTGTGTCTCATACATCAGGAACCATCATCTCCTATTATACTCCTGCTCTCCCACTCACATCATGTCACTGTGTGTTACCAGCCCATAGATCTGACCAGTCACCTCCCCACACTCTCTGGTGTATCTCATACATCAGGAGCCATCAGCCCCTATTATACTCCTGCTCTCCCCTCACATCATGTCACTGTATATTACTAGCCCAGAGATCTGACCAGTCTCCCCCCCACACTCTCTGGTATATCTCATACATCAGGAGCCATCAGCCCCTATTATACTCCTGCTCTCCCTCTTACATCATGTCACTGTGTGTTACCAGCCCAGAGATCTGACCAGTCTCCTACCCACACTCTCTGGTGTATCTCATACATCAGGAGCCATCAGCCCCTATTATACTCCTGCTCTCCTCCTCACATCATGTCACTGTGTGTTACCAGCCCAGAGATCTGACCAGTCTCCTCCCCACACTCTCTATTGTATCTCATACATCAGGAGCCATCAGCCCCTATTATACTCCTGCTCTCCCCCTCACATCATGTCACTGTGTGATACCAGCCCAGAGATCAGACCAGTCTCCTCCCCACACTCTGGTGTATATCATACATCAGGAGCCATCAGCCCCTATTATACTCCTGCTCTCCCCCTCACATCATGTCACTGTGTGTTACCAGCCCAGAGATCTGACCAGTCTACTCTCCACACTCTCTGGTGTATCTCATACATCAGGAGCCATCAGCCCCTATTATACTCCTGCTCTCCCCCTCACATCATGTCACTGTGTGTTACCAGCCCAGAGATCTGACCAGTCTCCTCCCCACACTCTCTATTGTATCTCATACATCAGGAGCCATCAGCCCCTATTATACTCCTGCTCTCCCCCTCACATCATGCCACTGTGTGATACCAGCCCAGAGATCAGACCAGTCTCCTCCCCACACTCTGGTGTATATCATACATCAGGAGCCATCAGCCCCTATTATACTCCTGCTCTCCCCCTCACATCATGTCACTGTGTGTTACCCGCCCAGAGATCTAACCAGTCTCCTTCCCACACTGTCTGGTGTGTCTCATACATCAGGAACCATCATCTCCTATTATACTCCTGCTCTCCCACTCACATCATGTCACTGTGTGTTACCAGCCCATAGATCTGACCAGTCTCCTCCCCACACTCTCTGGTGTATCTCATACATCAGGAGCCATCAGCCCCTATTATACTCCTGCTCTCCCCTCACATCATGTCACTGTATATTACTAGCCCAGAGATCTGACCAGTCTCCCCCCCACACTCTCTGGTATATCTCATACATCAGGAGCCATCAGCCCCTATTATACTCCTGCTCTCCCTCTTACATCATGTCACTGTGTGTTACCAGCCCAGAGATCTGACCAGTCTCCTCCTTACACTTTCTGGTGTATCTCATACATCAGGAGCCATCAGCCCCTATTATACTCCTGCTCTCCTCCTCACATCATGTCACTGTGTGTTACCAGCCCAGAGATCTGACCAGTCTCCTCCCCACACTCTCTATTGTATCTCATACATCAGGAGCCATCAGCCCCTATTATACTCCTGCTCTCCCCCTCACATCATGTCACTGTGTGATACCAGCCCAGAGATCAGACCAGTCTCCTCCCCACACTCTGGTGTATATCATACATCAGGAGCCATCAGCCCCTATTATACTCCTGCTCTCCCCCTCACATCATGTCACTGTGTGTTACCAGCCCAGAGATCTGACCAGTCTACTCTCCACACTCTCTGGTGTATCTCATACGTCAGGAGCCATCAGCCCCTATTATACTCCTGCTCTCCCCCTCACATCATGTCACTGTGTGTTACCAGCCCAGAGATCTGACCAGTCTCCTCCTCACACTGTCTGGTGTGTCTCATTCATCAGGAGCCATCATCTCCTATTATACTCCTGCTCTCCCACTCACATCATGTCACTGTGTGTTACCAGCCCAGAGATCTTACCAGTCTCCTCCCCACTTTCTCTGGTGTATCTCATACATCAGCAGACATCAGCCCCTACTATACTCCTGTCTCCCCTCACAACATGTCACTGTGTGTTACCAGCCCAGAGATCTGACCAGTCTCCTCCCCACACTCTCTGGTGTATCTCATACATCAGGAGGCATCAGCTCCTATTATACTCCTGCTCTCCCCCTCACATCATGTCACTGTGTGTTACCAGCCCAGAAATCTGACCAGTCTCCTCCCCACTCTCTCTGGTGTATCTCATACATCAGGAGCCATCAGCCCCTATTATACTCCTGCTCTCCCCTCACATCATGTCACTGTGTGTTACCAGCCCAGAGATCTGACCAGTCTCCTTCCCACACTCTCTGGTGTATCTCATACATCAGGAGGCATCAGCCCCTATTATACTCCTGCCCTCCCCTCACATCATGTCACTGTGTGTTACCAGCCCAGAGATCTGACCAGTCTCCTCCCCACACTCTCTATTGTATCTCATACATCAGGAGCCATCAGCCCCTATTATGCTCCTGCTCTCCCCCTCACATCATGTCACTGTGTGATACCAGCCCAGAGATCAGACCAGTCTCCTCCCCACACTCTGGTGTATATCATACATCAGGAGCCATCAGCCCCTATTATACTCCTGCTCTCCCCCTCACATCATGTCACTGTGTGTTACCAGCCCAGAGATCTGACCAGTCTACTCTCCACACTCTCTGGTGTATCTCATACATCAGGAGCCATCAGCCCCTATTATACTCCTGCTCTCCCCTCACATCATGTCACTGTATATTACCAGCCCAGAGATCAGACCAGTCTCCTCCCCACACTCTCTGGTGTATCTCATACATCAGGAGCCATCAGCCCCTATTATACTCCTGCTCTCCCCCTCACATCATGTCACTGTGTTTTACCCGCCCAGAGATCTAACCAGTCTCCTCCCCACACTGTCTCGTGTGTCTCATACATCAGGAGCCATCATCTCCTATTATACTCCTGCTCTCCCACTCACATCATGTCACTGTGTGTTACCAGCCCATAGATCTGACCAGTCTCCTCCCCACACACTCTGGTGTATCTCATACATCAGGAGACATCAGTCTCTATTATACTCCTGCTCTCCCCTCACATCATGTCACTGTGTGTTACCAGCCCAGAGAGCTGACCAGTCTCCTCCTCACACTCTCTGGTATATCTCATACATCAGGAGCCATCAGTCCCTATTATACTCCTGCTCTCCCCTCACGTCATGTCACTGTATATTACCAGCCCAGAGATCTGACCAGTCTCCTCCTCACACTCTCTGGTGTTTCTCATACATCAGGATCCATCAGCCCCTATTATACTCCTGCTCTCCCCCTCACATCATGTCACTGTGTGTTACCAGCCCAGAGATCTGACCAGTCTCCTCACCACTTTCTCTGGTGTATCTCATACATCAGCAGACATCAGCCCCTATTATACTCCTGTCTCCCCCTCACATCATGTCACTGTGTGCTACCAGCCCAGAGATCTGACCAGTCTCCTCCTCACACTATCTGGTGTGTCTCATACATCAGGAGCCATCATCTCCTATTATACTCCAGCTCTCCCACTCACATCATGTCACTGTGTGTTACCAGCCCATAGATCTGACCAGTCTCCTCCCCACACACTCTGGTGTATCTCATACATCAGGAGCCATCAGCCCCTATTATACTCCTGCTCTCCCCCTCACATCATGTCACTGTGTGTTACCCGCCCAGAGATCTAACCAGTCTCCTTCCCACACTGTCTGGTGTGTCTCATACATCAGGAACCATCATCTCCTATTATACTCCTGCTCTCCCACTCACATCATGTCACTGTGTGTTACCAGCCCATAGATCTGACCAGTCTCCTCCCCACACTCTCTGGTGTATCTCATACATCAGGAGCCATCAGCCCCTATTATACTCCTGCTCTCCCCTCACATCATGTCACTGTATATTACTAGCCCAGAGATCTGACTAGTCTCCCCCCCACACTCTCTGGTATATCTCATACATCAGGAGCCATCAGCCCCTATTATACTCCTGCTCTCCCTCTTACATCATGTCACTGTGTGTTACCAGCCCAGAGATCTGACCAGTCTCCTCCCCACACTCTCTGGTGTATCTCATACATCAGGAGCCATCAGCCCCTATTATACTCCTGCTCTCCTCCTCACATCATGTCACTGTGTGTTACCAGCCCAGAGATCTGACCAGTCTCCTCCCCACACTCTCTATTGTATCTCATACATCAGGAGCCATCAGCCCCTATTATACTCCTGCTCTCCCCCTCACATCATGTCACTGTGTGATACCAGCCCAGAGATCAGACCAGTCTCCTCACCACACTCTGGTGTATATCATACATCAGGAGCCATCAGCCCCTATTATACTCCTGCTCTCCCCCTCACATCATGTCACTGTGTGTTACCAGCCCAGAGATCTGACCAGTCTACTCTCCACACTCTCTGGTGTATCTCATACATCAGGAGACATCAGCCCCTCTTATACTCCTGCTCTCCCCCTCACATCATGTCACTGTTTGTTACCAGCCCAGAGATCTGACCAGTCTCCTCCTCACACTGTCTGGTGTGTCTCATTCATCAGGAGCCATCATCTCCTATTATACTCCTGCTCTCCCACTCACATCATGTCACTGTGTGATACCAGCCCAGAGATCTTACCAGTCTCCTCCCCACTTTCTCTGGTGTATCTCATACATCAGCAGACATCAGCCCCTGCTATACTCATGTCTCCCCTCACATCATGTCACTGTGTGTTACCAGCCCAGAGATCTGACCAGTCTCCTCCCCACACTCTCTGGGGTATCTCATACATCAGGAGGCATCAGCCCCTATTATACTCCTGCTCTCCCCCTCACATCATGTCACTGTGTGTTACCAGCCCAGAAATCTGACCAGTCTCCTCCCCACTCTCTCTGGTGTATCTCATACATCAGGAGCCATCAGCCCCTATTATACTCCTGCTCTCCCCTCACATCATGTCACTGTGTGTTACCAGCCCAGAGATCTGACCAAGTCTCCTCCCCACACTCTCTGGTGTATCTCATACATCAGGAGGCATCAGCCCCTATTATACTCCTGCTCTCCCCTCACATCATGTCACTGTGTGTTACCAGCCCAGAGATCTGACCAGTCTCCTCCCCACACTCTCTATTGTATCTCATACATCAGGAGCCATCAGCCCCTATTATACTCCTGCTCTCCCCCTCACATCATGTCACTGTGTGATAACAGCCCAGAGATCAGACCAGTCTCCTCCCCACACTCTGGTGTATATCATACATCAGGAGCCATCAGCCCCTATTATACTCCTGCTCTCCCCCTCACATCATGTCACTGTGTGTTACCAGCCCAGAGATCTGACCAGTCTACTCTCCACACTCTCTGGTGTATCTCATACATCAGGAGCCATCATCTCCTATTATACTCCTGCTCTCCCACTCACATCATGTCACTGTGTGTTACCAGCCCAGTGATCTTACCAGTCTCCTCCCCACTTTCTCTGGTGTATCTCATACATCAGCAGACATCAGCCCCTACTATACTCCTGTCTCCCCTCACATCATGTCACTGTGTGTTACCAGCCCAGAGATCTGACCAGTCTCCTCCCACACTCTCTAGTGTATCTCATACATCAGGAGCCTTCAACCCCTATTATACTCCTGCTCTCCCCCTCACATCATGTCACTGTGTGTTACCCGCCCAGAGATCTAACCAGTCTCCTTCCCACACTGTCTGGTGTGTCTCATACATCAGGAGCCATCAGCCCCTATTATACTCCTGCTCTCCCCCTCACATCATGTCACTGTGTGTTACCAGCCCAGAGATCTGACCAGTCTCCTCCCCACACTCTGGTGTATATCATACATCAGGAGCCATCAGCCCCTATTATACTCCTGCTCTCCCCCTCACATCATGTCACTGTGTGTTACCAGCCCAGAGATCTGACCAGTCTCCTCCTCACACTGTCTGGTGTGTCTCATTCATCAGGAGCCATCATCTCCTATTATACTCCTGCTCTCCCCTCACATCATGTCACTGTGTGTTACCAGCCCAGAGATCTGACCAGTCTCCTCCCCATACTCTCTGGTGTATCTCATACATCAGGAGCCATCAGCCCCTATTATAGTCCTGCTCTCCCCCTCACATCCATAAGCGATACTGGGGACTCTGTACGATGGGGTATAGATGGAGTCCAAAGGAGCCTGTGCACTTTAAATTTCTCCCACTGGGTGTGCTGGCTCCTCCCCTCTATGCCCCCTCCTACATCCAGTTTAGTAAAATGTGCCCTCAGGAGAGGATGCCGCTCTGGAGCTCCAGAGGAATTTTCTTCAGTTTATTTTAAACGTTATTGTCAGAAATGTTATTGTTGGGCAACAGTATAGCAGTATACCTGCACTGAGGGAGTTGGGGGAGGCGGTTACCGGTCTCTTCAGGCATCAGAGCCGCTTCCCTGCTGCAGGACCACCGTCCTGTGAGGTTGTTCGTACCGCAGGGCATTGCGCCTTCCCAAACGCAATTGCATCACGCCGCACACCCCTAACAATGCCGGGAGGTGAGAGGTGTGTTAAGTACAAACTGGGGGCCCCTGCTAGGGGGGTCCCCCGGCTCTTGCTGCAGCGCGATCGCAGGGGCTGCATACGGACGCTCTACGGAGGGATCCGCTATAGCCCCCCTGTGTACACTGGCCAGCGGTGGTGGAAACAGGCATTCATGTTACGTTCTACACCTGTTAGGAGACATTGTCAGTATAAATAAATGTATAGCTCCGCCGCCATTACAGGGGGCGGAGCTTCCTTAGAGCGGGAGCAGTGGCGTTTTGGCGCTTTCCTCTGCTTACAGCTGCAGCAGCAAGGACAGACGGGTCCTCCAGACACTCGGGACACACAGGAAACTAGGACAGGGGTGTAAATAAGGGGAGAGCCGCTATTATACACACTATAGTGTCCTGAATAGGACAATACTCCGGTGTTATACCGTGATACAGACATCCTGCAGTCTCACTGAGTCTGCTGGGCTTGGGTGTGTTGTTCCTCTCTCTCTGTGTCTCCTTCTCACATACCAGTCTGGGCAGGCTTGCTATTTAATATACTTATCTGTGTGTGTGTGTGTGTTGTCTACTGTAAACATGGTAAAACACCAGTTATGCAGTGTATGTCACACCAGATTCTCCCTCTGCGGCTGGTTCCCTCTCATGTGAACAATGCAGCCAGTCCTCCCAAGTTAGTGAGGAGACTAGGGGGGAGGGTCAGGAGCCATCCTGGCCCAGTGCCATAAAAACCATGATGGTGGACATGTCATCCCAGCTCACTGCTAATAATCAGCAGGCTGTAGCAGACCTAGCTGTAAGGGCAGATGATAAACAGTCCCCCCTTCTCCCTAGTTCAGGGCCACATAAGTGTGGGCTGCCTGATTTACTCTCAGAATCTGAGGACGAGGTACAGGAGGAGGGGGAGGAATGGGATCCTATTACAGAGGATTCACCTTCTGCACAGGGTATTGAGCCCCTTATACTTGCTATCAGGGATGTGATAAAAGTCCCTTTGGAAGACGCTGCCGTACAGCTGTCATTTTTATTAGTACAGAAAAACATTTGTGTCACTTTCCCTGATTCTAAGGAACTAGATGACATGTTTAAGTTAACCTGGAAAAATCCTGATAAAAAATACCAGGTGACAAATCGGTTTCTGCACACTTTCCCATTTACTCCAGAAGGCAGGAAACACTGGGAGAGCCCCCGGCAGTAGACGTATCCGTCTCTCGCCTATCAAAGAAAGTGCTGTTACCAGTCCCTGGCTCCTCTGCATTATAGGAAAATAGAGACTACACTAAAGTCTATTTCTCTTACGTCCTAGAGGATACTGGGATCCATTTAGTACCATGGGGTATAGACGGGTCCACTTGGAGCCAAGGGCACTTTAAGAATTTTATAGTGTGGGCTGGCTCCTCCCTCTATGCCCCTCCTACCAGACTCAGTTTAGAAAATGTGCCCGGAGGAGCTGGTCACAGATAGGAGAGCTCCTGAGGAGTTTTCTGTCTTATTATTTTGCAGGCAGGCTGGGTGTCACCAGCATGTCTGCTTCGTGGGACTTAGGGGGGAGAACGGCCCAACTTCCTGAAGAGTTAATGGTCCCGTTACTCCGCTGACAGGACACTGAGTCCTTGAGAGTCCTATCCGCAATCCCCACCACGACGAGCGTACAGACACGCAGCACGCCGCCACCCCTAACAGAGCCAGAAGTAAGAGTGGTGAGTATAACACTGGCGTCCCGGCTAGTGGGTCGCCAGCGCAGATGGCGGCACATGGGTAGGAGCGCAGCGCTGCAAGGCGGCGGCTCCAGGCTTTCAGTACACACTGAGGTATGATAGCACTGAGGGGCGAGCTGATAGTCACAATACCCAGGACACTGGCAGATACAGCCTTACAGGGGTCTTACCCATCGTGTAAGCATAAAAAGTACCTCAGGCCAGTATAAAATGCGGGAAGACCGTGCGCCATTAAGGGGGCGGGGCCTTCACTATGAGCGGATCCAGCAGCTCACCAGCGCCATTTTCTCTCTGCAGCTCACACAGAAAACACTGGCAGGGAAGCGCTGCCCCTCCACATCAACTCCAGACTACCTCAGCGGTACCAGGGGGTTATAGAAGGGGGTGGGGGAGCAGCAGTAGTTATATCCTTACTAATACCCTACTAAGGGTATTTAGTCTGCACCTGGCTAAGTTATTTGTTACCTAAAGGGGCGCTCACATTACAATGTCCAAGAGTGTTTTTCCTCCCCAGGGGGATCACTACAATGTACTCAGGACAGTACATATTCTCAGGCTACTGGGTCTGAACCGCCTTGGTTGGACTCCATAAGGGGGATGATTACTAATTTCTCTGACTTCCTAGTGGATGCTGGGGACTCCGTAAGGACCATGGGGAATAGGCGGGCTCCACAGGAGGCTGGGCACTCTAAAGAAAGATTAGGTACTATCTGGTGTGCACTGGCTCCTCCCTCTATGCCCCTCCTCCAGACCTCAGTTAAGAATCTGTGCCCGGCCAGAGCAGAGGCACCTAGTGGGCTCTCCTGAGCCTGCTAGAAAAGAAAGTATTTGTTAGGTTTTTTATTTTCAGTGAGTTTGTGCTGGCAACAGACTCACTGCTACGTGGGACTGAGGGGAGAGAAGCGAACCTACCTGCTTGCAGCCAGCTTGTGCTTCTAAGGCTACTGGACACCATTAGCTCCAGAGGGTTTGAACACAGGCAGCAGTCCTTGTCGTCCGCTCCCGGAGCCAGAAGTCTGAAGGATCCGAAGACGGCGAAATCGGCGGCAAGAAGACTCCGGTCTTCGTTAAGGTAGCGCACAGCACTGCAGCTGTGCGCCATTGCTCCCGCAGCACACCACACGCTCCGGTCACTGGTGGGTGCAGGGCACTGGGGGGGGGGGGGGGGGGGGCGCGCCCTGGGCAGCAATAGTTTACCTTTTGGCTATTTACCCACATATACAGCCTGTGCTGTATATGGGGAGTTACCCCCGCCATTTTTTACACAGATTTGAGCGGGACAGAAGCCCGCTGCTGAGGGGGCGGGCCTTCTTCCTCAGCACACCAGCGCCATTATACTTCACAGCTCCGCTGGAAGCAAGCTCCCTGGGCTCTCCCCTGCAGTATTTCAGGTACTCCAAGGGCAAGAAGAGAGGGGGGGCACTTAAATTTAGGCGCAAATACATTATTCAGCAGCTACTGGGGTCACACTGAGTGCAGTGTCATTCCTGGCTATAATAGCGCTGTGGTGTGTGCTGGCATACTCCTCCTTTGTCTCCCCAAAAGCCTTGGTGGGGTCCCTGTCCTCGGTCAGAGCGTCCCCTGTGTGTCTGTGGTGTGTCGGTACATTAGTGTCGACATGTTTGATGAGGAAGGTTATGTGGAGGCAGAGCAGGTGCATATGGATGTGGTGTCGGCACCCTCGGGGCCGACACCGGACTGGATGGATATGTGGAAGGTGTTAAATGATAATGTGAACTCATTACACAAAAGGTTGGACAAAGCTGAAGCCTCACCCTATGCCTGATCCCACAGGGCAGAGGCCCTTGGGGTCTCATAAGCGTCCTCTGCCTCAGATAGACGACACGTATGCCGACACGGAGTCTGACTCCAGTGTCGACGATGAGGAGGCTAAATTACAGACAAAAATCACTAAAGCCATCCGATACATGATTATAGCAATGAAGGAGGTATTGCATATTACGGAAGAAATCCCTGTCCCTGACAGGAGGATTAATATGTTTGGGGAGAAAAAGCAAGAGGTGACTTTTCCCCCGTCACATGAGTTACATGAGTTATGTCAGAAAGCCTGGGAATGTCCTGATAAGAAGGTAGTAATTCCCAAGAGATTGCAAATGGCGTATCCTTTCCCGCTAACGGACAGGTTACGCTGGGAATCCCCTCCCAGGCTAGACAAGGCTTTAACGCGCCTATCTAAAAAAGTAGCTCTGCCGTCTCAGGATACGGCCGCCCTAAAGGATCCTGCAGATAGGAAGCAGGAAGCAATCCTGAAGTCTGTGTATACACTGTCTGGTACTCTCCTGAGGCCAGCCATTGCGTCGGCATGGAAGAATCAGACACCCTAGACAGGGATACTATTTTGCTAACTCTGGGGCATATCAAGGATGCGGTTCTGTATATGCGGGATGCCCAGAGGGATACGTGCTCTCTAGGTTCCAGAGTGAACGCCCTGTCCATTGCTGCCAGAAGAAGTTTATGGACCAGGCAGTGGACAGGGGATGCTGATTCCAAAAAGCATATGGAAGTTTTAGCATACAAGGGGGTGGAATTGTTTGGAGACGGTCTCTCGGACCTGGTCTCTACCGCCACGGATGGGAAATCAAAATTCTTACCGTATGTTTCCTCCCAGCCTAAAAAGACACCTTATTATCAGATGCAGTCCTTTCGTTCCCAAAAGGGAAAAAAGGTCAGGGGGGCATCTTTCCTTGCCAGAGGTAAGGGAAAAGGAAAAAAGCTGCAGCATGCAGCCAGTTCCCAGGAGCCAAAGTCCTCCCCGGCTTCTTCTAAGTCTGCCGCATGACGCTGTGGCTCCGCAGGCGGAGCCAGGAGCGGTGGGGGCGCGTCTCAGACATTTCAGCCCCTAAGTTCACGGGTGGATCCTTGGGCGACAAAAATTGTCTCGCAGGGATACAAACTGGAATTCGAAGAGATTTCAGCGTTTCCTGAAATCTGCCTTGCCGACTTCCCCCAGCGAGAGGGAAGTAGTGCTCGCAGCAATTCAAAAACTGTCTCTACAATAGGTGGAAGTAAAGGTTCCCCTACTCCAGCAGGGGAAGGGGTACTACTCCACCTTGTTTGTGGTACCGAAACCGGATGGTTCGGTCAGGCCCATTTTGAATTTAAAGTCCCTGAACAGGTACATGAAAAAGTTCAAATTCAAGATGGAATCGCTCAGAGCGGTCATTGCAAGCCTGGAAGAGGGGGACTTCATGGTGTCATTGGACATCAAGGATGCATACCTGCATGTCCCCATCTATCTTCCTCACCAACAGTACCTCAGGTTTGTGGTACAGGAGTGTCATTTCCAATTCCAGATGTTGCCGTTTGGCCTGTCTACGGCACCGATGGTATTTACCAAGGTAATGACAGAGATGATGGTACTCCTCCGAAAGCAAGGAGTTACTGTTATCCCATACTTGGACGATCTCCTACTAAAGGCGAGATCCAGGGAGCAGTTGCTGAGCAACGTGATGCTCTCTCAGGATGTGTTGCAACAGCACGGCTGGATCCTGAATATCCAGAAGTCGCAGCTGATTCCTACCAATCGTCTGCCCTTCCTGGGCATGATTCTGGACACGGACCAGTAGAGGATTTTTCTTCCAGAGGAGAAGACGCAGGAGCTCACGACTCTGGTCAGAGGCCTCTTGAAACCAAAACGGGTATCGGTGCATCACTGCACACGAGTGCTCGGGAAAATGGTGGCATCATACGAAGCCATTCCATTCGGCAGATTTCATGCGAGGGTCTTTCAATGGGATCTGCTGGACAAGTGGTCCGGCTCGCATCTTCAGATGCATCGGCTGATCACCCTGTCACCCAGGGCCAGGGTGTCTCTGCTGTGGTGGCTGCAAACCTCTCACCTACTCAAGGGTCGCAGGTTCGACATACAGGACTGGGTCCTGGTGACCACGGATGCAAGCCTCCGAGGATGGGGGGCAGTCACTCTGGGAAGAAACTTCCAAGGACTGTGGTCAAGTCAGGAGACTTGCCTGCACATAAATATCCTGGAACTAAGGGCAATATACAACGCCCTGAGTCAAGCGGAGCCTCTGCTCCGAGACCGCCCAGTGTTAATCCAGTCGGACAACATCACTGCGGTCGCCCATGTAAACCGCCAGGGCGGTACAAGAAGCAGGGTGGCAATGGCGGAAGCCACCAGGATTCTGCGTTGGGCGGAGAATCACGTACAAGCTCTGTCAGCAGTGTTCATTCCGGGCGTGGACAACTGGGAAGCAGACTTCCTCAGCAGACACGACTTACACCCGGGAGAGTGGGGACTTCATCAAGAAGTCTTCATCCAGATTACAAATCGATGGGAACGGCCACAAGTGGACATGATGGCGTCCCGTCTCAACAAAAAGCTAAACAGATATTGCGCCAGGTCAAGGGATCCTCAGGCGATAGCTGTGGACACTCTGACAACGCCGTGGGTGTTTCAGTCGGTCTACGTGTTTCCTCCTCTGCCTCTCATACCCAAGGTATTGAGAATAATAAGACGAAGAGGAGTGAGAACAATACTCATTGTTCCGGATTGGCCAAGATCTTGGTACCCGGAACTGCAAGAAATGCTATCAAAGGACCCGTGGACTCTGCCTCTCAGACAGGACCTGTTGCAGAAGGGGCCTTGTCTGTTCCAAGTCTTACCGCGGCTGCGTTTGACGGCATGGCGGTTGAACGCCGGATCTTAGCAGAAAAAGGTATTCCGGACGAGGTAATTCCTACGCTGATTAAGGCTAGGAAAGATGTGACGGCAAAGCATTATCACCGTATATGGCGTAAATATGTTGCCTGGTGTGAGGCCAGAAAGGCCCCTACAGAGGAATTCCAGTTTGGGCGATTCCTACATTTTTTACAGTCAGGTGTGACTAAGGGTCTGAAATTAGGTTCCATAAAGGTCCAAATTTCAGCTTTATCTATTTTCTTTCAAAAAGAACTGGCTTCATTGCCTGAAGTTCAAACTTTTGTGAAAGGGGTTCTGCACATTCAGCCCCCTTTTGTGCCACCAGTGGCACCGTGGGATCTTAATGTAGTCCTGGACTTCCTAAAATCCCACTGGTTCGAGCCACTTAAGACAGTGGAGCTCAAATATCTCACTTGGAAAGTGGTCATGTTATTGGCCTTGGCTTCGGCCAGACGTGTGTCGGAATTGGCGGCTTTATCATGTAAAAGCCCCTATCTGATTTTCCATGTTGACAGGGCGGAACTGCGGACTCGCCCGCAGTTTTTGCCAAAGGTGGTGTCATCATTTCATCTGAACCAACCTATTGTGGTACCTGCGGCTACTCGTGACTTGGAGGATTCCAAGTTGCTGGATGTGGTCCGGGCTTTGAAGGTTTATGTTTCCAGAATGGCTGGAGTCAGGAAGACTGACTCACTATTTATACTGTGTGCACCCAACAAGCTAGGGGCACCGGCTTCAAAGCAAACCATTGCTCGCTGGATCTGTAACACGATTCAGCAGGCTCATTCTGTGGCAGTATTGCCACATCCAAAATCGGTGAAAGCCCATTCCACAATGAAGGTGGGCTCTTCTTGGGCGGCTGCCCGAGGGGTCTCGGCATTACAGCTTTGTCGAGCAGCTACTTGGTCAGGTTCAAACACGTTTGCAAAATTCTACAAGTTTGATACCCTGGCTAAGGAGGACCTTGAGTTTGCCCATTCGGTGCTGCAGAGTCATCCGCACTCTCCCGCCCGTTTGGGAGCTTTGGTATAATCCCCATGGTCCTTACGGAGTCCCCAGCATCCACTAGGACGTCAGAGAAAATAAGAATTTACTCACCGATAATTCAATTTCTCGTAGTCCGTAGTGGATGCTGGGCGCCCGTCCCAAGTGTGGACTTTCTGCAATACATGTATATAGTTATTGCATAATACAGGTTTTGTTATGAGCCATCTGTTGTGTGAGGCTCAGTTTATGTTCATACTGTTAACTGGGTAAGTTTATCACAAGTTGTACGGTGTGATTGGTGTGGCTGGTATGGATCTTACCCTGGGTTCCAAATCCTTTCCTGGTTACGTCAGCTCTTCCGGGCACAGTTTCCTTAACTGAGGTCTGGAGGAGGGGCATATGGGGAGGAGCCAGTGCACACCAGATGGTATACAATCTTTCTTAGAGTGCCCAGCCTCCTGCGGAGCCCGCCTATTCCCCATGGTCCTTACGGAGTCCCCAGCATCCACTACGGACTACGAGAAATAGAATTACCGGTGAGTAAATTCTTATTTTCTCTTTCATCCACTAGGGGACACTGGAGTCTTATACAGTAGGGGTGTGAAGCTTGCAACCGGAGGTGTGGCACAATCTAAAAATTAGCATTGTCTGCACAGCCGGCTCCTCCCCCTTCACATTCCTCAGTTTGAAAAATTGTGCCAAGGAGGTACAAGCACAAGAAGGGAGCTCCTCCTCCATTTCAGTACTGAGACTGAGTTACCCTAATGTAAAGGGGGACGAAAGTCTTCAGAATAGAGAGACAATGATCCCTACTAAAGGGGATCTGCATCTCTCCTCAGAAAATCCGGAGCGCAGAGTCAGCAGTGAGTACTGGTTGTAAAGGGGCCCTAGTTACAGTTACACTTACGGTAACCATAGCTTCTTCATGGATCCAGGAGGCAGTTTGACAGACTTCCTCCCGCGGACCGCACACAACGCTGTTACCTTCTGGCTCTAAGCCCTGGGACTCAGCAGCGCAGCTTCCCTGCCGCCCCCTCCTTCCGCTGACGCTGTGACAGAACAAACGGTGTAAAACACTCCCTGGCCAGCTATACACTCCCGCTTCATGTCAGCTCACCCGCCCGCCCCTCCTTCCTCTACAGATGGAGGGCTGAGGGAGACACAGCGCGGATGTCAGTGGCAGCGTATACCGCCGCCTCTTAAACACACAGCGGGGCGCTTGAAAAGAGCGTCCCCTCCCGCCGCCCGCTGAAACGACATATCTCTTGCGGCTAGCAGCTGCAGCTTCCCCTGCACTCGCCGGGACCCGGGATACATCCCCCGCACACTTCCTCCGCCGTCGGCGCTAGTACGAGGGTGCGGAGGGCTTCTCATACGCTGCTGCCTTATAACTTAAGCCCTGGTAGGCTAGCAGCGCAGCTTCTCCGCCGCAACTCTTCTTTTATAGAGAGTAGAGGCTATTCCATTTGGGGGTTAGATGATGTTTGATGAGTTAGACAAGTGGATATCGCAGGCAACTGCAGTAACATCTACCTTTCTACCTACTTGTTACTCGAGCACCACTTCACACGTTAAAGGAGGTTGTTAAAGGAGTGTTTAAATTCATTCGATCGCTGTCGTACCGAGCCAGAAGAGGTTTTGGAGCAACAGACTCGTGGAACCAGAGGTAGAGGTCGTTCACAGTCGACACCAGAAAAGCAGGAATGACCTGCTGACAAACCCGTGGCATGACGGTTTCCCTGCTCACCTGGGGTCCCCCTTGGGTGGCGCAGAGTTGGAAGGTTTTCGGGACGCCTGGGCCAAAACATCACCAGACGTCTGGGTCAACAATATATTTCCCAGGGTTACAGGATAGTTATAAGAGCGTCCACACAGTCCGTTTATTTGCAGCGCGAGGGCCTAGGTGCCCGTTGTGAGCAGGAGCGTTACAGGAGGCAACTTCAAAGACTCCTGCATACAAAGGGTTAAGTCGCCAGTCCCAGATCCTCAATGAGGAACGGGATTTTATTAAAAACTTTTGGTAGTGCAAAATACCTTCATATCCCGATTTGGACCCCTCACCAAGCTTACTTAAGATTTGCAGCGGTGTGGGATCACTACCGAATCAGGGCCCTGCCATTCGGTCTATCATCAGCCCCAAGAATCTTTATAAAGATCAAAGCAATAGTGGTGACAGGATTGAGACAGGGGTCACGATCATACCTTATCTAGACGATCTACTGATCAAGGCCTCATCTCAGAAACAGCTGATAAAGGATGCTCAGACATCTCATCAATTTCTCATTCAACATGGGTGGATTGTGACCTTTCAGAAATCCAACCTCATGCCAACTCAACGGATTCATTTCCTTGATCTCATCTTGGACACGATACAATTAAGAGTATTCCTACCAGAGAACTAGATCCAGGATCCACAGAGGTTAGTGGCTCAGGTACTAAGGATACAGATGGTTTCTCTACACCTCTGTGTGCTACTTCTCGAGAAGAGGGTGGCGTCATTCGCAGCTCTCCGGTACGGAGGACTTCATTCCTGACCATTCCAGATGAAACTCATTGCTCAGGGAGCAGGTTTGCACTGGCTTCTACAACGAAGAATCCAGCTTCCACCACGCATACGAACCTACTTGATTTGGTGGTCATTGCACAAGAATCTCGCAGCAGGCAAGAGATTCGCCATTTGAGATTGGAGGATCCTGACAACGGACGCCAGTCTCAGAGGTTGGGGTGCCGTTCTAGTGGAACAAATTCCCAACGGTTTGCAGATTCAAGATGGAATAAATCCAGTCAGTTACTGTGGGTTTAGAAACATAGAAACATAGAATTTGTCGGCAGACAAGAACCACTTGGCCCATCTAGTCTGCCCCTTATTTTTTTTTTTTATATTATTTTTTTATCACTAACCTTATTTGATCCTTATTTCTTTGTAAGGATATCCTTATGTCTATCCCATGCATGTTTAAATTGCTCTACTTTCTTAGCCTCTACCACCTCTGATGGCAGGCTATTCCACTTGTCCACTACCCTTTTGTGAAATAATTTTTCCGCAAATTTCCCCTGAACCTCCCCCCCTCCAGTCTTAGTGCATGTCCTCGTGTCCTATTGCTACTCTTCATTTGGAGAATGTTTCCCTCCTGGACTTTGTTAAAACCCTTCATATATTTGAAAGTTTCTATCATGTCCCCCCTTTGCCTTCTCTGCTCCAAACTATACATATTGAGATTTCTTAGTCTTTCTGGGTATGTTTTGTGATGTAGGCCATGCACCATTTTAGTTGCCCTCCTTTGTACAGTTTCTAATGTATTAATATCCTTTTGAAGATATGGCCTCCAGAACTGAATACAGTATTCTAGATGAGGCCGAACCAATGACCTATACAGTGGCATTATTACTTCTTTCTTTCTGCTGCTGATTCCTCTCCCAATGCAGCCAAGCATCTGACTAGCCTTCCTCATTGCCTTGTTACATTGCTTACCTGCTTTTAAGTCATCTGAAATAGTGACTCCTAGATCCCTTTCCTCCTCAGTAGTTTCCAGTATAGTGCCATTAATACTGTATTTAGCTTTAGGATTTTTGAGACACAAGTGCATGATTTTGCATTAAACTGTAATTGCCAGACTCTTGACCATTCCTCTAGTCTACCTAGATCCTCAATCATTTGTTTTACCCCACCTGGTGTGTCTACCCTGTTGCATACCTTTGTGTCATCTGCAAAAAGGCATACTTTCCCTTTAATGCCATTTGCAATGTCACCAATAAAGATATTAAAAAGCACTGGTCCAAGTACAGATCCCTGGGGTACTCCACTGGTAACATTTCCCTCCTGTGAATGCACTCCATTTACCACAACTCTCTGTTTTCTATCCTTCAACCAAGATCTTATCCATTCAATAATCCTAATATCCAATCCCAAACTTTCAAGTTTATTTAGCAGTCTGCGATGTGGAACTGTGTCAAAAGCCTTACTAAAGTCTAGATAAGCTATATCCATGGCTCCACCTTTATCCATCACTTTAGTCACACAATCAAAAAAGTCAATAAGATTTGTTTGACATGATCTCCCCCCAGTGATTCCATGCTGTTTGGGATCCAGTAAATTGCCGGATTTGAGATAATCTACAACTCTTTCTTTTAAGAGTGTTTCCATCAATTTCCCTACTACTGATGTAAGACTCACTGGTCTGTAGTTGTTTGCCTCTTCCTTGCTTCCACTTTTGTGCAGTGGGACTACGATTGCTCTTTTCCAGTCCCCTGGAATTTCTCCTGTAGCTAATGACTGGTTGAATAATTCTGTCAATGGTGCTACCAGCACCTCTTTAAGTTCTTTTAGTATCCTTGGATGTATCCCATCTGGCCCCATAGATTTGTCCACTTTCAGCTTTGAGAGTTCTGTTAGGACCTTCTCCTCTGTAAATGTACTTGTTTCATTTTCCTGAATATCCCTGCAACTTAACTGTGGCCCCTTCCCATCTCTTTCAGTAGTAAATACTGAGCATAAATAATCATTAAGATGATCTGCTATTAAATTGTCTCCTTCAACAAGACTCCCAGTGTCCGTCTTTAGTTTTATAATTCCGCCTTTTGTTTTTCTCTTTTCGCTTATATACCTAAAAAAAAGTTTTGCCTCCTTTACACACTGACTGGGCCATTTTCTCCTCAGCTTGTGCCTTTGCACATCTGATTACCTTCTTTGTCTCCTTCTGTCTAACAAGATATATCTTTTTGTCTTCATTATTTTGTGTCTGCTTATATTTCCTAAAAGCCATCTTTTTTGCTCTCACAATATTTGCTACTTCTTTTGCAAACCACACTGGCTTCCTTTTCCTTGTGTTTTTCCTAACAGTTTTGATACAAAGGTCTGTTGCCTTCAATATTGCACATTTGAATGTTTCCCACCTCTCCTGCACTGTTTCCAAGTTCCTCCACTCTGCCAAGGAATCGCTTACACATTTTCCCATCCCTACAAAATCAGCCTTCCTAAAATTCAACACCTTTGTTTTTGTATGGGACGAGTCAGTCTCTGTCTTAATGCTGAACCATACTGCTTGATGATCACTGGATCCCAGGTTTTCACCCACTTTTACGTCCGATAATCTGTCTCCATTTGTAAGTATTAAGTCTAATATTGCGTCTTTCCGAGTGGGCTCCCTCACCAATTGGTGGAGGGATGCTCCCTGAAGGGAATTTAAAATGTTCCTACTTCTAGTGGAACTAGCAACAGACACCTCCCAGTTTACATCAGGAAGATTAAAGTCTCCCATGATTATTACCTCTCCTTTTAATGCCATTTTAGTTATGTCCTGCAATAGATTCTTGTCAAGTTCCTCTTCCTGACCTGGTGGCCTGTATATCACGCCAATGGAGGGGTCATGGTATCCATGGACATAAAGAATGGACGTTACCGGAGAGCAGCCTGCCCATAAACATTCTTCAACTGAGAGCAGTTTACAATGCGCTTCTCTTAGCCGCAGACCTAGTCATGGGTCAACACTTAAAGATACAGTCGGACAATGTCACGACGACGGCTTACATAAACCATCAAGGAGGAACAAAGAGCAGGATGGCATTAGAGGAAGCCACAAAGATTTTGTTGTGGGCAGAAAGGCGAAACATCATCCTCTCGGCAGTGTTCATTCCAGGTGTGGAAAACTGGGAAGCAGATTATCTCAGCCGCCAGGACATGCATCCGGGAGAGTGGTACCTACATCCACGGATTTTCGACATAGTGGTGAGGAGATGGGGTCTACCTCAAGTCGACCTAATGGCGTCTCGGCAAAACCATCAGCTGCCGCGATATGTGTCCAGGACAAAAGATCCAGCAGCAGAAGGAGTAGACGCGTTAACATTTCCTTGGTGGGGTGTAGTGACCGCCGGTCACCTTACTGACGCTGGGATCCTGGCAGAATACAGACGCCGGGATCCTGGCGGGGAGGGGCGAGTGCAGCAAGCCCCTTGCGGGCTCGCTACGCTCGCCATGCTGCGCTCGCCACGCTGTGGGCTCGGTGGCGACCTGCGCTCGCCACGGGTTCTATTCCCACTCTATGGGTATCGTGGACACCCACGAGTGGAAATAGTCCCTGTTGGTCGGCATGCCGACCATCGGGATAGTTAGCCATTGGGCTAACGGAGGAGGTCATGTGACTGTCGGTCAGGTGACCGGCGGTCACATGAATACCACCCCCTTGGTGTTACAGGAGGGTTTACAATTTCCACCTTTCCCACTCATACCCAGGGTTCTGAAATGGTTGAAACGAGAACGAGTGTGGCCATTTCTAATCGCACTAGATTGGCCCCGCAGGAGTTGGTACTCAGACCTGCGAGGGTTATTAGTGGAAGATCCTTGGCGGTTACCTCAGAGGGAGGACCTGCTTTCTCAGGGACTGTTCCAACACCCAGACCTGCACAGGCTGCATTTAACGGCGTGGCTATTGAAACCCGGATCTTAAGAAACAGAGGCATACCAAGAGCGGCCATTCCTACGATATTTGCCGCTAGGAAGCCGGTCTCAGCCATGCACTACTACAGGATTTTTTTAGGAGGTACATGGACTGGTGTTAAGAACGTTGGTGGAATTCGACGAACTTCCACTTATCCAGACTTCTACTTTTCCTTCAGGCCAGTCTAGATGTAGGACTGAGGCTGGGCTCTCTGAAGGTTCAAATTTTGGCGCTCTCCATCCTATTTCAACAAGCAGTTAGCATGCTTGTCAGAGGTTCAAACCTTTTTACAGGGGGTTCTGAGGATACAACCCCCTTTTCGTCCTACCACTGCGCTATGGGACTTAAATTTGGTGTTGGAATTTTTGAGATCTCCAACTTTTGAGCCGTTAGCAAGAACAGACCTGAAATATCTCTTTTGGAAGGTCACATTATTGCTTGCCTTGGTTTCGGACAGGCGGGTTTCTGAGTTGGGAGCCTTATCATGTAAGAGTCCTTTGAATGTTTCATGAGGATAGGGCAGAACTCTGTACAAGAGCAGATTTCCTTCCTAAGGTTGGTTTCGGGGTTTCACGTAAACCAGCCAATTGTGGTCCCATCTTTTCAGGGTCTCGGAGATGGGGAAGTGTCCTTGGATGTTGTTCGAGCTTTACGGGTATATGTACAAGTTACGTCATCCTTCAGAAAGTCAGACCATTGTTTGTTCTTTATGATGGGCCAAAGAAGGTTTGGCCAGCATCTAAGCAGCCTTTGTCTAGATGGATTCGACTTGCCATTTGGCAAGCTTATATTTCCTGTGGCAAACAGGTTCCGGTTCAGATGGGTGCTCATACACCAGATCAGTGGGTGCCTCATAGGCGGCTGCCAGAGGTGTTTCCACTACTCAACTTTGCAGAGCGGCGATGTGGTCCTCAGCCCACACATTCGCAAAAAAAAGTTTGATACCTTTGCGTCCGGACACTCAAAGTTCGGACATTTAGTTTTGCAGGCCACCGACAGCACTCCCTCCCTTTGGGATAACTTTGGGATGTCCTCTACTGTGTAGTACACCAGTATCCTCTAGTGGATGAAAGAGAAAAGAGGATTTTGGTACTTACCGATAAATCCATTTCTCTGAATCCTCTGTAAATGCTGATTTACTTACAGGACTAAAAGCAATACTTAAAACCAAACTTAATACACCTTAAAATCGAGCCGCTGCGTCCGCTGTATGCAATCCTTAACCTACGTACTTATTACTCAGTTTGTGTACAAAGTCCCGTACCGTGTACGCACTTTGTGTACTAACGCCGCGACGGACGTACAAAGTACATGCGGTGCATACACACACAACGACACGCCGTGAGCACTATGCAGTTTCACGTGTGTCTGTAATACACTCACAAATCTAGCAGAGAAAGAGACACGACACCAATTGTATTTAGGAAGTTGGGATCCTACCCACCAACATATCATTGATAAAAGGGGGTTACAACAAAGATACAATTACAATAAAAGAAAAGTGGCTACAGTCACGTTTGGTTTCGCCTGCGCTTCCCGGTCCGGTCCTCAGTCATCAAGATAGATGACCTTCAGAGATGGAGAGAGTGGCCTGGCCTGCAGCTGGCTTTTTATACATTTGTCCAAAACCTAACACAATGGAAACTGTAATCTCTTTGTCTATTAGACACAAGGATGATCATTTACAGTACAGGAGAGGTCATAGGTCGGTTTGAATAGGTGGGCGATGTCTGGTCCAGGTGCACTTGCAGATATTCTCCTCTGGGTTCCCGCCGCATATCAAGAGTACAGTAAATACAGTTAATATTAATATTCTGCTCCTGGGCATAACTATTCGCAGGAGCGTGCGATCTTCTGCAAACTAACACTGAAATATTGCTCTTAAAATACCCTACAGCTGGATACCAAACACCACCTTATAACCTAGTTCTGTCCCCTCCTATCCTGTAAAGGTGAATCCCTTTGTTGCTGTAACATTTAAACAAGTATAAATCGCTGGTGCGGTGCATGTGGGCTATGTCCACATTGTGCACTGTTTGGATTAAATATGTAATGTGTTTTTATGGCTTTTCCATGCGATTACAAACACTACCGTAATTACTCATACCACGCGCTAATATGCAGGACCGTGGGAGCGATCATATGCAAATTGTGAATATGTGCACGCATGGCAGAACAAGTATGTGCACGGAGGCCATCTGTGTGTAGTTTGTACGTGATGTATGTACTGAAATATTTTTGACTTCGACAGTCCACCCTTTGGCAGTCATCAATAACTGCCACACTTTACTAAAATGCACCACAGGTATAGAATGTAGATGGATAGTATACTTAATGACGACACAGAGGTAGGCACAGCAGTGGCCTTCCGTATCGTACTGCTATATTATATAGTATACTGGTGGTCACTGTGTCAGCAAACTGCAAAACTAAAATGCACCACAGGTATAGAATGTAGATGGATAGTATACTTAATGACGACACAGAGGTAGGCACAGCAGTGGCCTTCCGTATCGTACTGCTATATTATATAGTATACTGGTGGTCACTGTGTCAGCAAACTGCAAAACTAAAATGCACCACAGGTATAGAATGTAGATGGATAGTATACTTAATGACGACACAGAGGTAGGCACAGCAGTGGCCTTCCATATCGTACTGCTATATTATATAGTATACTGGTGGTCACTGTGTCAGCAAACTGCAAAACTAAAATGCACCACAGGTATAGAATGTAGATGGATAGTATACTTAATGACGACACAGAGGTAGGCACAGCAGTGGCCTTACGTATCGTACTGCTATATATAGTATACTGGTGGTCACTGGTCAGCAAAACTCTGCACTGTACTCCTGCTATATAATACAACTGCTTCCCAGTCCCCACAATTAAGCAGTGTGAGCACTGATATATGCAGCACACTGAGCACAGATATGGAGCGTTTTTTTCAGGCAGAGAACGGATAAAACTGGTGGTCACTGATCAGCAAAATTGCACTGTACTCCTCCTAACAGCTGCTCCCCAGTCCTCCCCACAATTAAGCAATAAAGCAATCAAGTTCAACAATAAACGGAGAGGGGGATCCGGTCTGAAGATCGACAGTGCCTAGGTCGACAATGTTTAGGTCGACCACTATTGGTCGACAGTCACTAGGTCGACATGGATGGAAGGTCGACAGGGTTTCTAGGTCGACATGTGCTAGGTCGACAGGTCTAAAGGTCGACATGAGTTTTTTTTTTTTATTTTCATTTTTTTTATTTTTTCATACTTAACGATCCATGTCGACTACGATTGGAACGGTAAAGTGTGCCGAGCGAAGCGGTAGCGGAGCGAAGGCACCATGCCCGAAGCATGGCGAGCGAAGCGAAGGGGACGCGGTGCGCTAATTTGGGATCCCGGTCACTTTACGAAGAAAACGACACAAAAAAAACACAAAAACTCATGTCGACCTTTAGACCTGTCGACCTAGCACATGTCGACCTAGAAACCCTATTGACCTTCCATCCATGTCGACCTAGTGACTGTCGACCAATAGTGGTCGACCTAAACATTGTCGACCTAGGCACTGTCGATAAAACGAACCACACCCACGGAGAGGACGCCAGCCACGTCCTCTCCCTATCATCTCCAATGCGCGAGTGAAAATGGCGGCGACGCGTGGCTGCTTATATAGAATCCGAATCTCGCAAGAATCCGACAGCGGGATGATGACGTTCGGGCGCGCTCTGGTTAGCCGAGCAAGGCGGGAAGGTTTGAACCTGCCTCGGACCCGTGTAAAAAGGGTGAAGTTCGGGGGGGTTCAGTTTCCGAGAAACCGAACCCGCTCATCACTAATAAATATATATATATATATATATATATATTATACACACACATTCACATAAACATTTTGGGTAGGGTTGACGTCTTTTCCGGTTGGATGTATCTGGGCAGAGGGGGAGACAGAGAAAACGGGTGAAATAAACAGGCCATGAAATTCATTTTTACAATTTTTATCATATCACAGTTTCTATTGCAGGGTCATAAATTAAATCTGCTGCTGTAACCGCTCTCGCTCCTTAGACTCATCAAATTTGTGCTGCGCTTGCGCTGCGTCAGAATTTGAACACACCTGAATATCAGACCAATAATTATGATGACTCCCAGGATACAAAGGAGAAACTTCCCCACACTCATAATGACATTCTGAGCCCACTCTCCTAACCCTGAGAACCATTTGCGTGGGTTCAACCACGAGTCCCAGCCGGTCAGTTCATTGCCCACAGTCGCTAAGGTAAGGTTGTGCTTCCTCCTGAACTCCCACTTCAACTGTAAGATCTCGTCCATCTTCTGATCGATGATCTCCGTGGGGTCGTCAGTGCTATTCGTGCAACACTTCACGCCATATTGAGTTGCCAGGGTAACACAGTACCCACCTGTCACGGCTGTAACATAATTAAGGACCATCCTGTGCTGGATCAGTTCCTTCTTGTAGGCTTGTAACTCCCTTCCCGTGTACCTGAAGGTGTCATAATACATCTCGGTGATATTATCTATCAAGTTCGCTAGCGCATGGATGTATCTAAATAGTTCCTCTGGCAGTATGGGTGATATCTAATGCGAGAAGTAACTGAATCCCGGTGGATTAATGGATCAAATCAGAGGTTGCGTGCTCTGCCCTATCTAGGAGGTGTCTCTTGATGATGTGTTCATAGTGGGTATGAGTATAAGGAGTCTGAGCACTGCGGTGAACGTCTTTCATTTTGTCGTGGGTTATGGTCATGACCTCTGGTAGTACTCTCCCAATATAACACAATCCCTCAGAGCTCGGAGTAAGCCACTTGTACGCCTTCCTCCCACATATGAAATAGGCATCCTCTGGGAGAACATAGGGGACAAAATATAACATCACCATATTGCAAACTTACCATGTAAAGAAACCAATCCCTAGTTCTCTCATTTGCTCAGTACAAGTATCGGGCTGGATGATATGGGCACAATACCCCTGCGATATTTTTCTAACCCACATGGACTTGCTTCCACGGGTATACCTATACCGAAAATACCTCCCACTGTTGGTTATCTTGCGTACAAGTTCAGAGTCGATAGGAATCCTATCAGCTCTGTGTGAAAAGGTCATTGTCTGGTTATTCCACGTCACTTCCCAATTTCCTGGTTTTCAGTAATTGGAAATATTAAAACACAACAGGGATCTATCTACGTTGTACTGGTGGAGCTTCAAGCTAGGGGGCCTAGATATATTGAATTTCTTGTCCACCGGTCTCCTACCCCGTAATTCGAGTACCCCATCTATTGCTAAAGGGTACGGCACTTATCCTGACTTACTCTGCCCTTGAGGTACTTGTGAGCACACCCAACATTCTGTCTGGTTTAAGACCTTACCCACTAATTGTTACAATCCTGAGCACTCATGTTTTGTTATTGTTATAAATTACCTTTGCTTCAGTTTGTGGAACTACAGGTCACAGCTCCTGCATAGTTGTCTCCCAGTGCCTTAGTTCCTGCACTCAGCAACTGACTTCACAGGTGTCTGGATTCTGTAATTACAGCTCGTTACCTGAAAACTACTATTCAGCTTGTCAGCCTGCTCAGTCTGCACTGCAGCTGCATGTTATATCAATTACTGGGGGCCTGTCTGGTGCTCACATCTGATTGGTCCAGCCTGTTCTTTTAAGCCTCTCAATCCCAAGAGGCTTTGCCAGTTATAGCTACTCCATGTGGTGTTCTGCTCTCTTGTTCCTCTCTGGTCTCAGTTCATCTGTCCAGTGGGTATTGCCTTGTTCCAGTATTGAATTCCAGCTTCAACATCTTGCTGACGACTTTAGTCTGCCGACTGCCGTTACCCTGTCTCCAAGTGTCTGCACCCCAGTCTGTCCGTGTGCCGCTACCTCCTGTGTCACCCCTGGAGTACCTGCTGCTGTTCCATCTCCATGGCCCCAGCGTACCATCTGGCCGTGTGCACCCTGCCACCTTCTCCAGTTCCTGTTTGTTCCTGTGTATCCCTGCGGTTGGTCATATACAACACCTCTACCATAACTCTAGTCCAGTTCAGGTATCAAGTGACCCAGACAGGGGGCCACGACCTGCACGTCGGAAGCCGCAAAGCCCATATCCCCTGGTGAAAACCTCCCGGCGTGTTAGACTCCGCGCCTCTGTTCTGGGTAACGTCAACCACTTGGTACCTGATCCCGAATTCCGGATTCTGCACCAGTTCCTGACATTATAACTGGCCCACCACTTCCTGGGCATGGACCTGTCACAGCAAAATCCGGCTCAAATCTTGGCTGGTCAAATACAAAATTTGACGCAGCAACTGCAAGATCTAAAGCTCCGAGTTTCCACCCAGGAAGAAACTAGCAGGTCATTGGTTGTAACCAGAGCTCCTGGGCCTGAACCAAAGCTGCATCTTCCAGATTGGTTTACAGGTGCCCGGAAACAGTTCCAGAATTTCCGTGATAGCTGCAAGCTATATTTCAGACTCCGGCCATTATCGTCTGGTTCTGAGGCTCAGCGAGTAGGTATCATCATCTCCCTCCTGCAGAGGGAACCCCAGTCCTGGGCGTTCGGATTGAAAACGGAGAATCCCGCCTTGCACACAGTGGATGCCTTTTTTAGCGCCCTAGGAATTCTTTATGATGACCCGGACCGAGCAGCTTCTGCAGAGGCTCACTTACGAGCCCTGAGACAAGGGAAAAACACGGCCGAGGTATACTGCGCTGAGTTTCGCAGATGGGCAGGTGATAGTGGTTGGAATGACCCAGCCCTCCGAAGTCAGTTCCGCTTAGGCCTCACTGAGCATATTAAAGACTACCTTGTCCAGTATCCTACTCCTGAAACCCCCGACAAGCTCATGCAGTCAGCAATTCGAGTAGATCGTCGGATCAGGGGACGGAGGATGGAGAAAGGTGGAGGGTCACCATCTCCCTCAGCAGTAGCCTTGGAAGAAGCCGAAGATTTCAGTGAACCCATGCAGATTGGGGCCTTTCGTCTTTCTGCTCAGGAAAAATCTTGTAGGCGATCGATGGGCCTATGCTTATATTGTGGAGCAAAGGGTCATTTTGCTAATGTTTGCACCCTGAAGTCGGGAAAAGACAAGACCCAGGGATAAAAAGGGAATTTACTCCTGGGTCTGGCTGGAATCTCTCCAAAAAATTCAGTCTTGCTTCCAGTTCAAATTAGTCTACCTACTCAGCAAGTTGCAGTCAAGGTTTTTGTTGATTGTGGTGCAGCTGCCAACTTTATGGATATCTCTTTTGCCCGGTCCTGGAACATTCCTATACTAAAGATGAAGCCTTCTGTGACTATTTGTGGCCTTGACGGTAACCCCCTCCTCCGTGGGCAAGTGTCTCAGCAAACTCCTCCTGTTCATTTAACTACTGGTCTTCTGCATTCGGAGAAGATTAGTTTCTTCCTTGTCAATTGCCCCATGGCCTCCATAGTCCTAGGGCTTCCATGGTTGAAATCCCATAATCCATCCATCTGCTGGAAGACAGGAGAACTCTTACAGTGGGGCACAGAATGTACAGGAAGATGTCTGTCCTTGCCAGTGCGATGCTCTCAAGTTATACCAGAGGGGATACTGACTCCATATCATTCATTTGTGGATGTCTTCTCCAAGAAAGAGGCGGATACTCTTCCCCCCCCCCCATCGACCTTACGACTGTGCCATCAGTCTGGTATCCGAAGATAAATTACCTAAGGGTAGATTATATGCTCTTTCTTTGCCAGAAACTAAAGCCATGGAGGACTATATTCAGAAGAACCTAAGCAAAGGGTTTATTCGTCCCTCAAAATCACCAGTAGGAGCAGGATTCTTCTTTGTGGCAAAAAAGGACGGCTCCTTACATCAATGCATTGATTATAGAGGATTTAATAAAATCACTGTTAAGAATTCTTATCCTTTGCCTTTGATTTCCGTGTTGTTTGATCAACTCCGGATGGTGGAAATCTTCTCTAAAATTGATCTTCGGGGGGCATATAACCTCATACGAATTAAGGCCGGTGACGAGTGGAAGACGGCCTTCAACACTCATTCTGGGCATTATGAATACCTTGTTATGCCATTTGGATTGTCAAATGCTCCTGCCGTCTTCCAAGATTTTATCAATGATGTGCTCCGAGAATTCCTGGGAAAATTTGTTGTGGTCTACTTGGAAGACATCCTGATATATTCACGGTCACTTGAGCAGCATCGAGTCCATGTCCAGATGGTGTTGCAAAAGCTCCGGGAGCACCATCTATACGCCAAGTTAGAAAAATGTGAATTTGAAGTGAAGGAAGTCGCTTTCTTAGGCTACATCATCTCTCGCAAAGGGGTTCTCCATGAATCCCAGTAAGCTTCAAGCAATTCAAGATTGGGCACAACCTACTAACCTTAAAGCAATACAACGCTTTCTTGGGTTCGCTAATTATTACAGGAGATTTATTCGTTCATTTTCAGACATTGTTGCACCTATTGTTGCTTTGACCAAGAAAGGTGCGGATCCATCACATTGGTCACCTTCAGCTCTACAAGCTTTTCTCAAGTTAAAAAAAGCCTTAATATCTGCACCTGTTCTTAGTCATCCAAATCCTGACCTGCCTTTTGTTATGGAATTGGATGCTTCTGAAGTGGGAGTGGGAGCAGTCCTATCGCAGAAAGATCCAGTGGATTCTAAACTTCACCTGTGCTCTTTTCTGTCCAGAAAGTTCTCTCTTGCCGAAGCCAACTATGATGTTGGAAATCGTGAACTGCTTCCTGTGTATCCCTGCGGTTGGTCATATACAACACCTCTACCATAACTCTAGTCCAGTTCAGGTATCAAGTGACCCAGACAGGGGCCCGCGACCTGCACGTCGGAAGCCGCGAAGCCCATATCCCCTTGCGGGGTTCCCTGGTGAAAACCTCCCGGTGTGTTAGACTCCGCGCCTCTGTTCTGGGTAACGTCAACCACTTGGTACCTGATCCTGAATTCCGGATTCTGCACCAGTTCCTGACACTAATGAGTGGTAATCACTCAACAGATGTCGGTCCATATCGATATTAATGTTGGACTGACATCTCTGGATGCACCCGACTTCGACTATGTTCTCACAATTCCTACAAATACAATATCATCAGACAATAGCCCATCACATTGCCTCCGAGCTCCATGACTACCAGAGCCCTTACTGATACCAACCTTTACTCGAGTGATGTGCTGCTCCTGAGATCCTACAAATTCGTACTCGCCATCAGAACGCATTCTAGATCCTTGCTCGACCTCTCTGGGACCCCCACCAAAGCAAATTGTCCTGATAAAAAACAGAATTACTAGCATAACCCGAAACGCAGTCTCTTGTGATAGATCCATTTCGTTAGGGGAAAGAAGGAAAATAAGAAGGAGAAAAGAAAAGAAAATGCAGGGGAGGTGAAAAAAGAAAATGGTGCTACAACCGTCCTTGATCTTGTTGCTCTCCATGCTCAGGTGCCTTTCAACAGTCCTGCCTCTCAACTTTCCTGGAACAAACACTCCAGTGATACGAGGTTCTCTACACTCTGCTCTTTGTTACGAGTCTTCTCCGGGTCAGCGACCTTCTTGCAGTGGGACGAGTGGACCCAAGTCTCTCTTTCGGGGACCTTTAATGCTGTAGTGCTGGTTAACAAGACTTGGTACGGTCCTTCCCACCTGTCAATGAGGCAACCTGAGCGTAGACAATTTTGTATCATATAATCCCCAGGCTCAGTGTCATGACAATTACTGTTCGGTAGGTCAGGAATCGCCAGCTTTAGATTTCTTTGTTGATTTCTCAGCTGCTGGCTCATCCTAACCAAATATTTCACAGTCATATCATTATTGCATTTCAAATCATCCTGGGGGTCTATCAATACATGAGGTTGTCGACCAAAAAGAATTTCAAGGGGTGATAAGTTAAGCGATGACCTGGGAGTGGTTCTGATGCTGTATAACACTAGTGGCAAAGCTTCTGGCCACAGCAATCCAGTTTCAGCCATCACTTTGCTCAGCTTGTTCTTAATAGTGCTGTTCACTCTCTCTACCTTCGCACTCGCCTGTGGTCGGTACCGAGTATGTAGCTTGCTATTAATTCCCATCAGTTTGCACATGACCTGAAAGACTTCACCTGTAAAATGGGTACCCCTATCGCTTTCAATCATTCTAGGAATACCATATCTACACACAAATTCCTGCACAATTTTCTGGAACGTAGCGGTATTTGTGGCAGCAGGGAACGCTTCTACCCAGTTGGAAAATACATCGATACATACTAACACATATTTCAAATTTCCACAGGGTGGTAACTGTATGAAGTCGATTTGTATTACCTGAAAAGGTCTGTCTGTAGGAGGGATATGGGATGGCTCTGTTGGTATTGTCTTTCCAATATTCTTCCTCAAGCAAGTAAAACATGTCATTGCTCTCTTACCTGCATGAGCAGAGAATCCTGGTGCACATAGACCAGTTAGTCTTATTTATTTATTAGCAGTTTCTTATATAGTGCAGCATATTCTGTTGCGCTTTACAATTAGAACAACAGTTATAGAACAAAACTGGGTAAAAACAGACAGACTTAGAGGTAGGAAGGCCCTGCTCGCAAGCTTACAATCTATGGGAAAATAGGCATTGATACACAAGGATAGATGCTACCTGTTGCATAATGGTCCACCAGATTGCTAGGTTCTTAATGAGTTGTATGATATGATCACCCAGCAATGTTGGAAGACAAAATGTGAGGTTATGTGGACTGTACAGAGGGGATTATGTGGACTGTACAGAGGGGATGTAACTGGATAGGGAAGCATTGAAGGTTATGTGTGTGGGTCTGAAATTTGGTAGGCTTGTCTGAAGAGATGAGTTTTCAGGGAATGTTTAAAGGTTTGGAGACTAGAGGAGAGTCTTATTGTGCGTGGGAGTGCATTTCACAGAGTGGGTGAAGCCCGGGTAAAGTCCTGTAATTTTGTGTGGAAACAGGTAATATATATGGTTGAGAGATGCAGAACTTGTGCAGAGCGGAGAGGTCTGGTAGGGAGATATTTTGAGATGAGTGAGGAGATGTATGATTGTGCAGTTTGGTTAATAGCCTTGTATGTAAGTAAAAGTATTTTATATTTGACACAGTAGAAAACAGGTAACCAATGGAGGGACTGACAGAGTGGATCAGCAGATGAAGAACGTCTGGCGAGGAAGATTAGCCTTGCAGCTGCATTTAAAATGGATTGTAGTGGTGAGAGCCTATGTTTGGGAAGACCAGTAAGGAGACTATTACAATAATCAATGTGGGAGATGATGAGTGCATGGATTAGAGTTTTTCTCTGTGTCTTGTGTAAGATAAGGGCATGTTTTGGATATGTTTTTTAGGTGCATGTAACATGATTTAGAGACAGATTGAATGTGTGGAACAAAGGACAGTTCAGAGTCAAGGGTGACACCTAGGAAACGAGCTTGTGGGGTAGGGTGGATAGTTGCATTGTCAACAGTTATGGAGATATCAGGTTGGTAACTACTTTTAGCTGGTGAGAAAATAATTAATTGTGTTTTGGAAATGTTGAGTTTGAGGTGGCGAGATGACATCAAAGATAAAATGGCAGACAGGCATCCAGTGACACGAGCCAATACAGATGGTGACAAATCTGGGGAGGATAGGTAGATTTGAGTGTCATCAGCGTACAAATGATACTGAAATCCAAAGGAGCTGATTAGTTTACCAAAAGAGGAGGTATAGGTTGAGAAAAGCAGAGGACCTAAGACTGAGCCTTGCGGTACTCCAACTGATAGAGGTAGAGAAGAGGAGGTAGAATCAGAGAAGTGAACACTGAAAGAGCGATTAGATAGGTAGGATGAAAACCAAGTGAGGGCTGTGTCCTGAAGATCTAGGGATTGTAGTGTTTGTATGAGAAGAGAGTGGTCAACAGTGTCAAAAGCAGCAGAGAGATCTAGAAGAATAAGTAGTGATCTGGCAGTGATTAGATCATTCACTACTTTGGTCAGTGCCGTCTCTGTGGAGAGTTGGGCACGAAAGCCTGACTGAAGTCAGTCCAATAAGTTGTGGGAGTTAAGAAAGTGTGTAAGGCGAGTGTAGGCAAGTCTCTTAAGTAGCTTGGAGGGACCAGGTAGCTAAGAAATGGGACGGTAGTTAGAGAGTGTGTTTGGGTCAGAGTTCTATTTTTTTTAGAATGGGAGTAATCACTGCATGTTTAAACAGAGCGGGAAAGATACCAGTAGAGAGAGAGAAATTACAGATTTAAGTTAAGGTTGGGATAAGCACAGGAGACAAAGTTTTACTGACCTGTGAGGGTATAGGATCAAGAGGAGAGGTAGTGGAGTAGGAGGATGAAAAGAGTGTTGATACTTCATCTTCACTTGTGGGATCAAATGAAGAGAAAGTGCCAGAGGGTTCAGGTCTTACATCTATAGTGGGGAAAGTATTGGAAGGTATTTTAAGGGACAGTATTCAGAAGTTCAATAAGGTCATTAAAAGGAATCAACATGGATTTGTGAAGGACAGATCATGTCAAACCAACTTGGCTTTTATGAAACCGTAAGTGCGAACCTTGATCAGGGTAAGGAGGTGGATGTAATCTTTTTAGACTTTGCCAAAGCTTTCGTCACAGTACCACACACGCGACTTATCTATAAGCTACAAGAAATGGGGCAAGGCAGCACAATATGCACTTGGGTCAGAAATTGGTTAGATATTCGGTAGCAGCGCTTTGGGGTTAATAGATTATTTTCAAATTGGACTGAAGTGCTAAGTGGTGTGCCACAAGGGTCTGTACTAGGACCGCTATTGTTCAACATTTTCATTAACAACCTAACAGAAGGTCTAGGGAGCATGGTGTCAATTTTTGCAGACGATAACAAATTGTGTAAGGTTTTAAATAACGGAGGTTGATGCTGAGCCTTCAGAACGACTTGGTTAAACTAGAAGCATGGGCAGCCAAATCGAGAATGAGCTTCAACACAGACAAGTGTAAGGTAATGCACTGTGGTAACAAGAACAAAAGTAACACCTACATACTAAATAAGGCAATTTTGGGGGATTCTGTACTGGAAAAAGACTTAGGTGTCCTCATAGATAGCAAACTAAGCAGAAGTACCCAAAGTAGGACTGCAGCAAAGAAAGCTAAAAAGATATTAGCATGCATAAAACGGGGAATTGATGCAAGGGACGAGAGTATTATGCTCCCATTATATAAATCACCAGTGAGGCCACATCTTGAATACTGTGTAGAATTTTGGGCACCATACTACAAAAAGGATATTCTGGAGCTAGAAAAGGTTCAGAGGCGGGCATGGAGACTCTGGAGTACGAGGAAAGGCTTGCTAGGCTAGGCATGTTTATACTGGAAAAGAGGAGACTAAGAGGGGACATGATCAACATTTGCAAATATATAAGGGGACAATACACGGAGCTTGCGTGGGACCTGTGTTTGGTAAGATCAGCACAGAGGACACATGGACACTTGCTTAGGTTAGAGGAGAGGAGATTCCGCACAAAGCCGGGAAATGTTTTTTTCATAGTAAGGACAATACGTGTTTGGAATTCCCAGCCTTAGAGTTATAATGGCGGACACAGTCAACACCTTTAAGTATGGGTTGGATAAATTCCCAATGGATAAGGATATCCAGGGTTAGGGTGCATAGATAGTCACGCACTACAGTTATTAAAAAAAAGGAATAAACACAACGGCTGACATCAGCATCAGACAAAACTTAGGCCAAAAATAATACTGCACAGGAAACCACAAATAGGTTGAACTCGATGGACAAATTCTTTTTTCTTACGTTCTAGAGGATGCTGGGGTCCATAATACCATGGACTGGTCCACCAGGAGCCATTGGCACTTTAAGAGTTTAATAGTGTGGGCTGGCTCCTCCCCTTATGCCCCTCCTACCAGACATCATTTAGAAAATGTGCCCGGAGGAGCTCTACAAAGTTTTTTTAGTAAACGTTTTTCTTAGAGTTTTTATTTTACCAGGAGGCTTCTGGCAACAGCCTCCCTGCATCGAGGGACTGAGGGGGGAAGTAGTGTCCACCCTGCGGGGTCTAAGCCACTGTCTCCGCTGACAGGACACTGAGCTCCAGAGGGGATAGATCGCTCCCCGCCACAGGGGAACGATCACCCCAGCAGCATGCCGCCGCCCCCTTGCAGAGCTGAAGTGTGGCAAGTGAGTTACCATCCCCCCTAACAAACGGTGGGTCGGTGTGAAGATGGCGGCTACAGGGTAGGTACTGCGCTCCCGGACAGCTCAGCGGTAACTATGTTCGGCACTGTGAGGGGCGCCCTGAGCCAGCGCCTAACTCTACACTGACCATTCCAGCCTTTCGGCATCTGCGGATCTCAGCCAGCACACAAACCTCAGGCCAGTATAATCTATGAAGAGCGGGAAGACCACCCCATTAAGGGGCGGAGCTTCTCAGAGCAGACCCAGCAGCGTTTCAGCGCCATTTTCCTGCCTGCAAGTGGAAGATCAGTCCCTCCAGTGCAACTCCAGCTATCTGTACGGTACCAGGGGGTGTAGAAGGGAGGGGAGGCTGTGTAAGACTCTGTCGCCTATTAAGGGACACAGTCAGCGCTGGTTTAGGGTCTCCCTATACCTGTAATAGCGCTGTGTGTGGGTGGGCTCCAATCTCTGCGTCTCTCTGCCATTCTTGGGGAGGAAACTCTGTCTGCCCAGTACCCTGTGTGTGTGTGTGGGGTGTATTAGCAGACATGTCTAGAGACTCTGTTTCATATGCTGCAGAGGATTTATCTTCTCAGGAAGATCCCATCCCATGTAATCAGGATTGCACTGTTGTAGCGCAGATCCCAGCTAGAGAACCAGAGTGGTTAGCCTCTCTTAGCGGGACTATTTCTCAAATTTCTGAGAGGGTTACAAGAACTGAGCATGTCACTCAGGTATTGCAATCCTCTATGGTTGTATGGTCTGATACTGCTCCCTCGGGGTCCCCTGCGGTACATTCTCACAAACGTGCGCTTGCCAAGATTATGCAGGATGACATGGGCACCGATTCTGACACTGCAGACGGGGATGTGTTGTGGGGGACGGCATCACTTGCTAAGGGGGTGCAGTTGAAGATTGAGGCCGTACGGGATGTGTTGCGTATTTCGGACACTCCTCCTGAGCAGGTAGAGGAGGCCTTTTTCACGGACAGTAAGAAGGCCCCTCTCACTTTTCCAGCATCTAAGGAATTAAATGCTATATTTGAAAAGGCCTGGGAAAATCCGGAGAAGAAATTCCAGATCCCTAAGAAGGGTCTTGGTTGCTTTTCCATTCCCAGAGGATGATAGAAAGAAATTGGAGTCTCCACCTATAGTGGACGCCTCTGTTTCCAGGCTGTCAAAATAAGTGGTTTTACCAGTCCCGGGATCTACCACATTGAAGGACCCGGCTGATCGCAAGGTGGATGCTACGCTCAAATCCATATATACGGCTTCAGGGGCTATACTGCAGCCTACTATTGCCTGTGCATGGATTTCTAAAGCTATAGCCAGGTGGTCAATCACTCTGCAGGAGGACTTGACTACGATGGATAAAGGTGACGTTGATTTATTCTTACGTAACATTAAGGATTCTGCAGGGTTCCTGGTAGATTCCATGAAAGACCTGGGTTCCATGGTTGCGGGGATCTCTTCCATGTCCGTCTCGACTCGCAGGGGTCTCTGGCTACGCCAATGGTCTGCAGACGCGGAATCCAGGAAATGCGTGGAGGGCCTACCCTACACAGGTCAGGCTTTATTTGGGGAGGCGCTGGATGCATGGATTGCCACGGCTACGGCGGGTAAGTCTCCTTTTCTCCCCTCAGCTGCACCGGCTACAGAGAAACCTTTTACACCAGCCATGTCACAGTCCTTTTGGCCCGCGAGGCCTAGAAAGAACAAGCCTTCTCACACCTTCTTCAGAGGTGGTTGTTCTAAAGGAAAAAAGCCTGCACCCGCAGGTTCCCAAGACCAGAAGCCTGCATCTGGTACCCCCAAGTCCTCCGCATGACGGTGGACCGCACAGCCTGGAGTAAGGTCAGGTGGGAGCAAGACTCTGGCATTTCAGCCACATCTGGGTGTTGTCTGGTCTGGACCCTTGCATACAGGATATAGTGTCCAGTGGGTACAGACTGGAGTTTCAAACTTTCCCACCTCACCGTTTCTTCAAAGCAGGCTTACCGGCTTTGCCGGCATACAGAGCAATTCTTCTGGAAACTATCTGAAAACTGCTAGTGTCCAAGGTCATTGTTCCAGTTCCGCCTCATCAGTGGTACAAGGGTTACTATTTGAACCTTTTTGTTGTACCGAAGCCGGATGGTTCTGTACCGCAAATTCTGAACTTAAAGTCTTTGGACGCTTATCTCAGGGAGTTCAAGTTCAAGATGGAGTCTCTGAGAGCTGTCATCTCAGGAATGACGAAGGGGGAATTCCTGGTGTCCCTGGACATCAAGGATGCGTACCTCCACATTCCCATTTGGGCGCCGCATCAGGCTTATCTCAGGTTTGGACTGTTAGACGATCACTATCAGTTTCAACCGAGGGTCTTCACCAAGGTGATGGCAGAGATGATGGTTCTGCTCCGCAAGTAGGGGGTGAACATAATTCCGTATCTGGACGATCTCCTGATCAAGGCGTCATCCAGGGAGAAGTTGTTAAGATCCATTGCTCTCACGACACAACTGCTCAAGGAGCACGGTTGGATCCTGAACCTTCTAAAGTCTCATCTGGAGCCAACAAGGAGGCTTTCCTGGGAATGATCCTCGACACGGAGGTGCAGAGGGGGTTTCTACCGGTGGAGAAAGCATTGGTGATTCAAACAATAGTCCAGGATGTCTTGGAGCCTTCCCGGGTATCGGTTCATCAGTGCATCCACCTTCTGGGGAAGATGGTTGCCTCCTACGAGGCTCTGCAGTACGGAAGGTTTCATGCTCGATCCTTTCAGCTGGATCTCTTGGACCAGTGGTCGGGATCTCACCTACATATGCACCAGAGGATACGTCTGTCACCAAGAGCCAGGATTTCGCTCCTGTGGTGGCTACAACTACCACACCTTCTGGAAGGCTGAAGGTTCGGGGTTCAGGACTGGATCCTTCTAACCACGGATACAAGTCTAAGAGGTTGGGGAGCATTCGCTCAGGGAGAAACCTTCCAAGGAAGGTGGTCGTATCAAGAATTCCTTCTCCCAATAAACATCCTGGAGCTAAGGGCCGCGTACAATGGCCTTCTTCAAGCAGCACACCTACAGGCTCGAGTTGTTCAGGTTCAGTCGGACAACGTGACCACAGTGGTCTACATAAACTGAAAAGGCAGAACGAAGAGCAGGGCTGCAATGTCAGAGGTGTCAAGAATCCTCCTCTGGGCAGAAAGGCATGCAGTGGTGATGTCAGCAATCTTCATTCCGGGAGTAGACAACTGGGAAGCAGACTTCCTTAGCAGACACAATCTCCATCCAGGAGAGTGGGGCCTCCACCCGGAGGTGTTCGAGGATGTAACCGGTTGGTGGGTGGTTCCTCACATAGACATAATGGCCTCCCGCCTCAACAAGAAGCTGCAGAGGTACTGTTCCAGGTCGAGAGACCCGCAGGCAGTGGCGGTGGACGCACTGGTAACACCGTGGGTGTTGACATCAGTGTATGTGTTCCCTCCACTTCCTCTGATTCCAAGAGTTCTTCAACTTGTAAGAAGAACAAAGGTTCTGTCAATCCTCATTGCTCCGGACTGGCCAAGGAGGGCTTGGTACGCGGATCTGCTGGAGCTTCTGCTGGAAGATCCACGGCCCTTACCTCTTCGGGAGGATCTGCTGCTGCAGGTGCCGTTCGCTTATCAAGACTTACTACGTTTGACGGCATGGCGGTTGAGCGCCAGATCTTAGCTGGGAAGGGTATCCCGAGTGAGGTGATTCCTACTATGATACATGCTAGGAAGGGGTAACATCTAAACATTACCATCGAATTTGGAAAAAATGTGTCTTTGTGTGAATCCAAGAAATTTCCTGCGGTGGAGTTTTAACTAGGATGTTTGCTCCTTTTCCTGCAAGCAGGTGTAGATATGGGCCTGAGATTGGGCTCCATCAAGGTTCATATCTCGGCTTTATCCATTTTCTTCCAAAAGCAATTGGCTGTCCTCCCTGAGGTTCAGACCTTTTTGAAAGGGGTTCTGCACATCCAGCCTCCCTTTGTGGCGCCAATGGCACCCTGGGATCTTGATGTGGTATTACAGTTCCTGCAATCTGATTGGTTTGAGCCTCTACAGGAGGCTGAAATCAAGTTTCTCACATGGAAGGCGGTCACTTTGTTGGCCGTAGCTTCTGCTTGATGCTTGTCGAAATTGGGGGCTTTGTCCTGTAAAAGTCTCTATCTGATCTTCCATTAAGATAGGGCGGAACTCAGGACTCGTCCGCAGTTCCTGCCTAAGGTTGTATCAGCTTTTCATATCAACCAACCTATTGTGGTGCCAGTGGCTACTGACACCTCAATTGCTTCAAAGGCCTTGGATGTTGTGAGGGCTTTGAAGATTTATGTGAGGAGGATGGCTAGTCATAGGAAAACTGACTCTCTGTCCTCTATGATCCCAAGAAAATTGGGTGTCCTACTTCTAAGCAGTCGATTTCACGCTGTATCAGGTTCACCATCCAGCATGCATATTCTACGGCAGGATTGCAGTGTCCAAAATATAAAGGTCCACTCTACTCGTAAGGTGGGCTCTTCCTGGACGGCTGCCCGGGGTGTCTCGGCTATACAGCTTTGCCGAGCAGCTACTTGGTCTGGGTCAAACACGTTTGCTAAGTTTTACAATTCGATACCTTGGCCTATGATGACCTCAAGTTTGGTCAAGCAGTTTTGCATGACCCTCCATGCTCTCCCTCCCGATCTGGGAGCTTTGGTACATCCCCATGGTACTAATATGGACCCCAGCATCCTCTAGGACGTAAGAGAAAATAGGATTTTAATTACCTACCGGTAAATCCTTTCTCGTAATCCGTAGAGGATGCTGGGCGCCCGCCCAGCGCTTTGTTTTCCTGCTTTGGTTTTCTAGTTCAGTACTGCCTGGTTCCTAGGTAGGTTCTGCGTTATTTACTGTTTCAGTTGTTGCTGAGTTTTCCGGCATGTTGGCCGGATTTGCCTGTTCTGTGAGCTGGTATGAATCTCACCATTATCTGTGTATTTCCTTCTCTCGAAGTATGTCGTCTCCTCGGGCACAGTTTCTAGACTGAGTCTGGTAGGAGGGGTATAGAGGGAGGAGCCAGCCCACACTATTAAACTCTTAAAGTGCCAATGGCTCCTGGTGGACCCGTCTATACCCCATGGTACTAATATGGACCCCAGCATTCTATACGGACTACGAGAAAAGGATTTACCGGTAGGTAATTCAAATCTTGTTTTTTCAACCTTAGATACTATGTTACTATGTAATAGAAAAGGAAACTGTAGGTCAGTAAGACAATTCAGTAGGAAACAAGGTCAGTAAGACAATACAGAAATAAACTATAGGTCAGTAAGACAATACAGAAGAAACTATAGGTTATTAAGACAATACAGTAGGAAACTATAGATCAGTAAGATAATACAGTAGGAAACTATAGGTCAGTAAGACAATACAGAAGAAACTATAGGTTATTAAGACAATACAGTAGGAAACTATAGGTCAGTAAAACAATACAGTAGGAAACTATAGGTCAGAAAGACAATACAGTAGGAAACTATAGGTCAGTAAGACAATAGAGTAAGAAACTATAGGTCAGTAAGACAATACAGTAGGAAACATTTAAAAAGGCTTTTTAAATGAGTTCCTCCTAACACCGCACAACTGCTCAGTGCGCAGACATTTGTGCGCAAATTAAAAAAACCTATGGAGAATTATCACCAATAACTTTTTGCGGCTAATTGGATAGAGATTTTTTGCGATGAACTGAATCCCCCCCCCCCCATAAAGTGTTTATACATACAGTGTGATGTTACATTGAGATTACCGCTGGACGAAACTCTGCCACAATATTATTAAATGTGGAATTTATCCCATCCTCGTATGGGTGTAATATATTAATATATTCTTACTGACCAGGATTACCAGTACTGAATCAATTATCCCCCAATATAATATACATGCCGATGTTTAACTACAAAAACCACTTGTTTTTTTATTACTTTATTCACCTTTATACAATAACCTTTGTGTTTTATATATCACTGATTTATCTTACATACTTCACTTAATAAACAAACAGGACAGCACTTTCTCTTCTTTGCTGTTTTATTATTGCAAAGCCCATGTCACCTCTAGTAATCCCACCTGAGCGTCCATGTCACCTCTAGTAATCCCACATGAGCATCCATGTCACCTCTAGTAATCCCACATGAGTGTCCATGTCACCTCTAGTAATCCCACATGAGTGTCCATGTCACCTCTAGTAATCCCACATGAGCGTCTGTGTCACCCCTAGTAATTTCACACAAGCATCTATATCACCTCTAGTAATCCCACACGAGTGTCCATGTCACCTCTAGTAATCTCACACGAGTGTCCATATCACCTCTAGTAATCCCACACGAGCGTCCGTGTCACCTCTAGTAATCCCACACGAGCGTCCGTGTCACCTCTAGTAATCTCACACGAGCATCCATGTCACCTCTAGTAATCCCACATGAGCATCCATGTCACCTCTAATAATCCCACACGAGCGTCCATGTCACTTCTAGTAATCCCACATGAGCATCCGTGTCACCTCTAGTAATCCCCATGAGCGTCCATGTCACCTCTAGTAATCCCACATGAGCGTTCAGTATTGATCAAGCTCCAGTTTAAGCATCCTAGCCGTTTTTTGTTTTTTAATAATCATAAAAGCAATGATTACAGGTAAAAAATTTCAGTTATAGAATTATATATTGTATCCTGTAACACCCTGGGTCTTGTCTACTCCTTTTATATATTAATGTATTTTATTTCCAGCAGATGGACACACAAGCAGGAATATCTCAGAAGGACATCTAATGTTATCCCCGGATTGTGAAATAAAAGATAATGACAGTAGACAGAATTCTCCAGCTGCTAACCCCATTACCCCAATTATACATCCAGCTCTATCAGCTGATCCCTCTGATCCTGGGAAATGTTCTCCTGATCACTCTGATATTGGTGCATCTGATACAGCTCTGAGAGTAGATACAGTGTTTCCCTGTTCTATAGATGCCAGATGTTTTGCACAGAACACAAAGCGTATTACCAATCAGCCAGCTAAGGCAGGTGAAAAGCCATTTCTATGTTCTGTGTGTGGGAAATGTTTTACATATAAATCGGCTCTTGTTACACATCAGAGAAGTCACACAGGTGAGCGGTCATTTCCATGTTCTGAGTGTGGCAAATATTTTACATATAAATCAAATCTTGTTAGACATGAGAGAAGTCACACAGGTGAGAAGCCATATTCCTGTTCTGAGTGTGGGAAATGTTTTACACAGAAAACAGCTCTTATTGGACATGAGAGAAGTCACACAGGTGAAAAGCCATATTCCTGTTCTGAGTGTAGAAAATGTTTTGTACGGAAATCACGTCTTGTTGCACATCAGAGAACTCACACAGGTGAGAAGCCATTTCCATGTTCTGAGTGTGGGAAATGTTTTGCACAGAAATCAGCTCTTATTGGACATGAGAGAAGTCACACAGGTGAGAAGCCATATTCCTGTTCTGAGTGTAGGAAATGTTTTGCAACTAAATCATTTCTTGTTATACACCAGAGAAGTCACACAGGTGAGAAGCCGTATTCCTGTTCTGAGTGTGGGAAATGTTTTGCACAGATATCACATTTTGTTATTCATCAGTATGCTCACACAGGTGAGAGGCCATTTTCCTGTTCTGAGTGTGGGAAATGTTTCGCACATACATCAGTTCTTGCTACACATCAGAGAAGTCACACAGGTGAGAAGCCATATTCCTGTTCTGAGTGTAGGAAATGTTTTCCACAGAAATCACTTCTTGTTATACATCAGAGTAGTCACACAGGTGAGAAGCCACTTCCATGTTCTGAGTGTGGGAAATTGTTTTCATCGAAATCAAATCTTATTAGACATCAGAGAAGTCACATAGGTGAGAAGCCATATTCCTGTTCTGAGTGTAGGAAATGTTTTGCACGGAAATCATCTCTTGTTATACATCAGAGAAGTCACACAGGTGAGAAGCCGTATTCCTGTTCTGAGTGTGGGAAATGTTTTGCACACAAATCACATTTTGTTATTCATCAGCATGCTCACACAGGTGAGATGCCATTTTCCTGTTCTGTGTGTGGGAAATGTTTTGCACAGAAATCAGCTCTTGTTACACATCAGAGAAGTCACACAGGTGAGAGGCCATTTTCCTGTTCTGAGTGTGGGAAATGTTTTGTACGGAAATCAGCTCTTGTTACACATCAGAGAAGTCACACAGGTGAGAAGCCGTATTCCTGTTCTGAGTGTAAGAAATGTTTTGCACGGAAATCAGATCTTGTTCCGCATCAGAGAAGTCATACAGGTGAGAAGCCGTATTCCTGTTTTGAGTGTGGGAAATGTTTTGCATATAAATCAAATCTTGTTACACATCAGAGGAGTCACACAGATGAGAAGCCATTTTCCTGTGGTGAGAGAAATAAATCTGCTCTTGTTGAACATATTAGACATTACCCAAGTACGGAACCATTTAAATCTTCTGGAGTATAATTATCACTGTCATGCAATGTTCGTTAAGAGTGAATCCTATCTCCTATGCTTTATAAAATATACATGCTACCACTGGGTGATGTAATCAGACGTCATGGCCTGGTCTGCCACTGGTATGCAGATGACCTGCTTTTTGCTCCATGTACTGAGAACCTAATACCAATCCTAAATAGTTGTCTAGCTGAGCGCCAGGGGTGGATGATGCCAGCCCAGCATTACATGGTCCAAGGTACTAGAAGCAGCTTCTGCCTCCTTACTGCCCTGCTTGCTTCTACAGATGAAGGACTGTTACCAGCAGTACCAAGAATCTCCTGTCATTCATTTAAGGGTTGAACGTTTAGCTTTGCAGCCCTGACCATGGAACTCACTGCCTTGCACAGTCCAAGAGGCCTCCACTCTAGAGACCTTCACAAACAGATTGATGACTGTTACTCACACTTTTCATTAATGTACCTCTATTTACTTCCTAAATAATACATCCCAAATGCTTAGGTCTTTTTTCTGCTGTTTATTTTGTATCTTGTGCTTTGTATAAATGTGAATGTCTAATACCAGTTTGCACAATCTGTATTGCTACACGACAATATGGCGGCCATTGGAACGTGTTTTCACTTCTAGTTTGCCTAACTTGTTGCAGACACTCATCTTGATCAGGAGTGTTGAGTGTTTTCAGATACAAGTTCCTGTCCATATATACCCTCTACATTACCATGTGCATTAGAGTCACCCGGGTTCCATCTGCGGTGGTTTGTTGTATGTTACATCTATATGGTGCGGAGACTCCCCTGTATTTCATAATAAAAGCTTTTGTTTGCATCTAATTATTGCATTAAATCTTTTATTTTTTATTCTGTTTTATATTCCCGTCTGAATAATTATGCCATAATGTCTAATCTTGGAGTGGACACCAGAAGATGTAAAGAAACCGTGTAAGTGTTCCATCATTCTGTTTCGTGTAAGCATACAGGTAAGTGATGGCACGGTGGTCAGTGACCGTCACATTCCGGTGGTATAATGGAAGTGGACTGTCTGGGCTTATTCTAGTCTACTGCAGAAATAAAAAAACTCAGCCTTTATCCTGCTTATAAAAATGACAAAGCCCATAAATCAAGCTTGGCCGGACAAGACAGAAGCCACATTATTGGTGGCACATCATATAGGCTGAGGACCCATGCTTCTGCTATATATGGAATAACTCCTTCACCCACAAAAACCTTCCCTTCACCATTCACAATGTCCACCATTGCCCCTTCAGAAGGGACACAAATTTCCTTTGCTTTTTCCACCTCCTCCTTCACAGAGTCCAGGACCACCTCCATGACCATTTCATGTTTATCTGGAGGCCTGGCATCTGGGAGGTTTATGGCCTGAGATAGTCACAGAACCACCAGGTAGTGGGCAAGAAGAATCCACAGCCTCTAGAGGAACTGGAGAGTCCAAGGATCCACCCCACATGAGGCAGAGAAGGGTCAACCACAGGGACTAGCTCACCAATTTCCTTCCTAAAAGCTGTTCTTTACCCAGTTTGGTACCTGTGGGATCCCACTCCAATTTCCCTTGAGAGTCCTTACCCTCACTAATCCCTTCTGAACCTACCAGTTCCTTCCCCTTCCAACAACTCCTCCTTTTTAAGCTTTTCACCACTTGCTGTGTGAGTCCCATCCAACTACTCCATTCCTTGACTCATTGGTGTAGCAACCTTCTTACCCCCACCACACTGCTATACTGCAGTTAAGCTGTAAGACTTGCTGCTAGCAGTACTCACTACTCAGCACACACACTCACATCATGATTACACAGCAGTGCCAGAGACACTGTCACTGACAACCAGGACGAGACACTCCCAGAAAGGCATGTATGTATGAGTATGGAGAGAGTGGGCGCAGTGGGGCTGCATGACTGACAGCTGAGCCTGTCACGTCAGGGAGGTGACAAAATGCAAGATATAATTACCTAGCTAAATCAGGCACTAATGCAATGTTACATGTATTAAATGAGCATCAAATATATTGATTAGATAGCAGCTCCTATGCGGCAACTGGATGCCTTAGACAATATAGATTGTTTAAGTTTCAATAGAGACATAAATGAGCACTGATGGTATATAAATAAAAATATTTCTAATATTTATTAGAGTTCAACACAATAAAAACAGTTATGCCAATAATAACCAGATAAAATGTAGCCACAATATTTCTGATTGTATATAAACTGTATACAGATTCAGCTGTAATCACTCATATTAGATCAATTGTATTTAAATGCAGCTGAATTAGCTGATATGTGCAGTACTGCAGTCCATTAATTAACATAATAGAGTGTAGGAGTACTCCAATTTATGTATATACCAGAGGGATCCCACGGTATTAAAGTGGATAATTTAAGTAGTTCAGTATCCTCACTTATAGGTCAGTGTTCTCACACAATGTTGGTAATCTCCGCTGGTTCCCGTCAATAGCAAAGTGCAGTGTGAGCTACAAACGGCTGCAGGTATCCCTCACAGATGGACCGGAGGGAGATGCCGCGAGCTCCGATGATCAGTCTGCAGACAGGGCGTCTCAGCACAGCGGCGGGCGGTAGCATTCCGTCCCGTGTGACAGCAGTGAGGATCAATTAAATTGTTTATAGCAGGGTTAAACGAAGTGGATGAATCTCCTTCAATGGACCGACAGTAGCTACAACCCTCAACGCATTTCTCCGCCACAGGCAAACGGCGGTTTCCTCAGGAGATATGAATACCCAATGAAGAAGTAAATGGGTATGTATCCAATTGGCTTTTGAGTGGTGATATGCACACCTGAGTGAATGCTCGGTGTTGCTTAATTTGTATAGAGTATATCCACATGATGTAATTAATACAGGTGCTCTTTTGTTAAAAAGAAAAAGGAACTATACAGATAATATCAAGCTTAAACAATAAAATTAGTACTTATATTAGATAGTGGTGGGAAAACAAAGAACACACTAATCCCCATATATATGTATATACAGATAGAATTTCTAATGGACATACAGATACCTAATATGTTGCTTTATTAATTTGACATTAAATATGTCTTGCTTTATAGAGATTATTTTTTATATATAGTTTGAATATTTATTCTCCTCTCTATTCCTTTGAAGGGGTTTCGTGTTTCAAGTTATTCCCACCACTTTCTGGAAACACATATATTCAATATAAAAAGTAATCTCTGAGGAGTATAACCATTAATTTAATTAGAAAGCTCCAAGAAACAAGTAATAACCCACCCAAAGCATATTGGACCAAACCACTGTATTCAAAATAGTAGGAGAGAAAATATTCAAATAGATGTTCCTAAGATTTACAGATAATAATTAAACAGAAAAATCTTTATTGAATCATCAGTCGTTGTGACAGAGACCATCTGAGTTAGCCATGTGCATCGTCATATTCAGTGTAAATTGGTAAATATATATATATATATATATATATGAGTCTATTGTTGCTCATATCACACTAGACAAAGAATAATCCAGAGATAGATACAAAGTACCATGTGTATAATGTGTATATATCCATAGATATCTCAAAGGATATATATGTATGTATAGACTAAGTTTCTTAACAGAAGGATAAGAAAACAGCAAGGGAAAAAAAGGGGGAGGAAAGAAGAAAAAAAAGGAAGCTATAGGATAAAATAGAATAACATACAGATATTGATTCATATATTATTCAGCTCAATGTTTTCGTTGAGACCTAGAGGGAACAAAGTATCTATCAGACAAAATCCAGTATGCTTCCCTCTTACAGAGGAGGTTATATCTATCCCCATCTCGGAATGTCTGTTTTATATGTTCAACTCCCTGTATGGACAGAACCCCACAATCACCTCCATGGAGTGAGCAAACATGTCTAGGTACACTGTGTTTAGTTGACTTTTTAAGAATTAATCTTCTATGTTCTAAAAACCTAGAGAGCGTATTGTTCTACCGACATATTGGCAACCGCAAATGCAGGAGATTACATAAACCACAAATGTTGTCTGGCAGTTTATATTGCCCACTATATCGAAGTATTCTTTAGTTCTATATGATAAGAATTATGATCGTCAGTGAGGTGGATGGGGCATCCCATTCCCAGCCGGAACAGCACACTATATGTAAGAGCCGGAGCGGAGCAGGGCTACTGGCTGACAGCCTAGCATCTCAGTGCAGCGGGAGAAGTCTGTAAATGATGGGAAATAACATCTGGCCCATGGCTACTGTGAGGAAATGAGAGGTCTGTGACAATAGAGCTATGCCTCATTTCTTATGTTAAATATGTACTTTTTATTCCCATATCCCTATACATTCAATTCATCTGTTTCCTCATTCTCCATAACATGTCCATTACTGCTCACCCAATATTGTGTTTAAATCAAACGTAATATTGTTAATATATGCAATTGTGTTAGGTTATCTCTTACCCTTTGGATAATGTATTCATGTTAGACCTAGTTTTCTATTGTTTACTACCACCACAGTGGACACTCAAAGGATGAGTCATATAAGGTACCATTGTACCTTTTTGTTTACTCCCTATTGTCCAACAGTGAGCTGACCAGACATGGTGGCTTTCTCGCTGATGTAATCACCTTGATTAGAATATGTATTGTATTCCAATGCTGTAAGATCCTTAGACAAAGAAGTCACACTCACCCCATGTAATATGAAGCTTATGGGGGTATAAGTAGAGCTAACCAGAGAGCTGAAAGAGATTCTATGCTCCTTGACTAAAAAGTGATGTTCTGTCAGGAGTTTGTGGTGGGAATTGTCATGTGGAATTGGATTACAGAGGTGTGAGGAGCTGTTTATAGTACATTCTGTTCAGTAAACCACTGTTGGTTTTTCATCTACCACTGTGCCTGAGTAATTTGGAACCCAGTATCTTCACAGCTACTATCGATGGCGGGTAACTACCTGGCTCTCTTCCTTTGATGGTAAATCTAGTTATTATCAGGTATAGACCATCAAAGATTCCTGATCATCAATGGTTGATGGCCAATCCTAGACCAGACCCTGAGTGACCACAGCCACCACCAGATCCACAATGTGTACCTAGAAGCTGCCACATCTGGCACTTTGTTACCCGCCATCAGATCTACCTTCTCCTAGACAGCCACCTTTCCACATCTAAGCTGGAACTCTGCAGGTTTCCTTCACTACCAGCTTTGATCTCCTTTGCATCAGCATCCTGGCCAGCCTCACACAGGTCCATGGAATCAGCATTATGATAACTTTTGACTCTTTATTTGCTGCAGCTGCTGTATAGTTCCTGTGATTTCCTCCAGCTTATTAACCAGCTGCACCAGCTCCTCATTTCATGTAAATCTCTCCCAGCTGCTGCAACAGATTTTTCTTCTGTAGGGTCCACAGGTTATCCACAGGATAACATTGGGATATGATGACACGACAGCAGATTTGCACCAAATGGTCAAAGCTTTTGGCCTCCCAACATGCACTGGGCCCGTCCATATATCCCCACCTCCTGGCTCAGGCAAATCAGTTTTTTGTCTGGTGTGACAGGAGCCAGATCATGGTCAAGAGGGCTGCTGGTTTTTAGCAGCCATAAGCATTCTAATTTTATTTTTATAGGCCCTCATTCCGAGTTGTTCGCTCGGTATTTTTCATCGCATCGCAATGAAAATCCGCTTAGTACGCATGCGCAATGTTCGCACTGCGACTGCGCCAAGTAACTTTGCTATGTAGAAAGTAATTTTACTCACGGCTTTTTCATCGCTCCGGCGATCGTAATGTGATTGACAGGAAATGGGTGTTACTGGGCGGAAACACGGCGTTTCAGGGGCGTGTGGCTGAAAACGCTACCGTTTCCGGAAAAAACGCAGGAGTGGCCGGAGAAACGGTGGGAGTGCCTGGGCGAACGCTGGGTGTGTTTGTGACGTCAAACAGGAACGACAAGCACTGAACTGATCGCACAGGCAGAGTAAGTCTGAAGCTACTCTGAAACTGCTAAGTAGTTAGTAATCGCAATATTGCGAATACATCGGTCGCAATTTTAAGAAGCTAAGATACACTCCCAGTAGGCGGCGGCTTAGCGTGTGTAACTCTGCTAAATTCGCCTTGCGACCGATCAACTCGGAATGAGGGCCATAGTCTTTTTCTTGAGTGATCTTTCTAAAAAGCGTCTTACACGCACCTTAGAAAGAGTCGCTCCAACAATTCCCCGCTGAGTCATGACAATGCTTACCCACATGTACAGTGCCTTTTTGGCGGTAGTCTGTGTCGGATATACTAGAAAGTCCAGCAGAAGTTACCCGGCTGTGGCCCGAGCATGGGGAGAAGGTAAGGCATCGGTTCTGCTTAGAGAGGGAACACGGACACAGCCGCACTGTTTTGGGGGAGACTACCAAACAGTCACTGACATGGCTGCCACCTAGGGTGGCAGCTAGGCCTTCGGGATCATAGGCTAGGCCTATGATCATAGTGCTAGGCCTTCGGGATCATGCGCTCCAGAGGTAGTATGAGGCCACGATCCCTGGGATTGAGGTCAGTAGTGGAGAGTCAGACTCTCCCCTGGTCCCCCCTCCCCTTGTTTCATGACCAGTTTCCTCCAATTCTCCCACCATGAACGGTTTTCCGGCAACCATCTGAGACGCTGTGTATCTAAAAGGACCCAGTCACAGCATAGGCGGCTGTGTGACTGGTGCGTCAGTGTTCTCTTGGGCATCTGTGTTCACTGTAGGTTCACGGGGCGAGTGTGTACACTATTAGCGTCTGGATCCACTCAGCATTCGCTAACGTATTGATCAGTCCTGGAAGCGGGGTGAGTCTCCTTGTATCACACTCTACTGAGCCGGGTAATACAGCACTAAGTCTCTATCTACCTTTTGAGTATGAATAGTTGGATAAGTGCCGGATGCATATGAGTCTAATAATTATTACTGTTTCTTTTGCTATGCGTCTGAATATGGTTAAACTCATTTATAAGGTAATAGTTACATAGTTAAATAATTAGTGAGGTTGAAAAGAGGCAAAATGCCCATCGGGTTCAACCTGTATTCTGTGATCAGCTGATCATATTATAATGTACCTGCTGATGTAATGGCTTAGTAACAATTGACAACAATGATTCTTACCACTCTCAGTTTAATGTCACTGTGGTAAATGCTATAACCCTGGATACCCTTTCCAGTTAGAAATTTGTCTAATCGGTTTTTAAATGCATTTACAGAGCTTGCCATTACTATCTTCTCTGGCAGGTAGTTCCAAATTTTTATTGCCCTTACCGTGAAGAACCCTTTCCTACGTTGTATATGGAATTTTCTCTCCTCTAGCCTCAGCGAGAGCCTACGTGTCCTATACAGAGTTCTTTTAATACACCAATCCGCTGCTTGCTCCTTGTGCTGACCCTTTACATATTTGGAGATATTAATGTCACCTCTTAGTCGCTGCGTACTCCAGAGACTCTAACCCTTTAATCAATTTAGTAGCCTGCCTTTGAACCCTTTCTAGTTCTCATATATTTTTATAATGTGGTGCCCAAAATTTAACACAATATTGTGTTTTTTGTCCCAAAATGCATCATTTAGCATTTTTCTACATTGAACCTCATTCCCCATTTAGACGCCCAGGCTTCAAGTTTAAATAAGTCATTTTGTAGAGACTCCACATCGCTATCTGAATTACCTTACACAGCTTAGAATCATCCACAAAGATTGACACTGTGCTTTCCAGGACTATCCCTAGATCGTTGATAAATATATTGAACAGTAGCGGGCCAAGTATGGACCCTTGTGGTATTCCGCTAACTACTGGTGCCCAGCTGGAGAACATCCCGTTGACCACTACTCATTGTGCTATGTTATCCAGCCAATTACCTATCCATGTACAAATAGTATATCCTAGACCAAGTTCCCTTAATTTGATGATCAGTCTCCTGTGGGGCACTGTTTTGAAGGTTTTTGCAAAATCTAAATACACCGCATCCACTGCTTTTCCCTGATCAAGATTCTCGCTGACTTCCTCGTAGAAGCTAATTAAGTTGGTTTGACATGATCTGTCCCTTAAAAATCCAAGCTGACTTTTGCTAATAATCTTATTAACCTGCAGATAATCCTCTATGCTATCCCTCAAGATACCTTCAAATAATTTTCCCACTATAGAGGTTAAGCTAACTGGTCTATAGTTACCAGGATTATTTTTAGTTCCCTTTTTAAATAAAGACACTACCTCCGCTATGCGCCAATCCTTAGGTACCTTGCCTGATCTGATTGAACTGTGGAAAATCAAGTATAGGAGATTTGCTAGCTATGACCTAAGCTCTGTAATAACTCTCGGATGAAAACCATCTGGGCCTGGTGATTTATTAATCTTTATTTTGCTTAGTCTCTCAAGGACAACAAGTATCCAGCCAAGAGTCATTATTTTCACTATCTTTATGCACTACTTTCTCCGACTGATCCTCCCTGGTGAATACTGAGGAAAAAAATTGTTCAGTATTTCCGCTTTTATTTTATCATCGTTTATCAAAGCTCCCAATTCATCTTTTAATGGGCCTACGTTCTCCTTCTTTAACCTTTTACTGTTTATGTATTTATAAAACTTTTTAGGATTGCTTTTACTCTCTATAGCAATTTGCTTTTCGTTTACAATTTTTGCTGCAATTATTACTTTTTTGCGTTTTTTTATTGCATTTCTTGTAATGCTGGAATGACTCCTCCCCTCCATTAGATTTAAATGTTTTGAAAGCACGCCACTTTTTAGCCATTGCTTCTTTGACCCCCTTATTAAGCCACATTGGTTTGTTTTTAGTACTCCTGTGTTTACTGCTCATGGGAATGAATTTGTGAATATGCTCATGGGAATGAATTTGCAAAAATTGCTGTCAAGCAACCCTTTTAAAGCATCCCACATTTCCGTTGTGTCTTTACCATGAAACAAAACTTCCCAATCAATCTCGTTTAGTGCCTGTCTCAGCATATTGAAATTAGCTTTTCTAAGGTTAAATGTTTAAGTTGTTCCCTTATAGCTGTTTCTTGAAACTGATGTCGAATGTGATCATATAGTGGTCAGTTTCCCAAGGTCTCCCCAACTTTAGTGTTTGATATAATGTCCACATTATTGGTAATAACTAGGTCCAGAATAGTTTTACCTCTAGTTGGGTCCTCGACTAATTGAGTCAAGTATTGATCCTTTAATGTATTTAAGAACCTGCTGCTCGGGGGCGTGGCCTAGCCTGCAAGCTGTGAGGAAGCCTTCTCTATGAGCTCCTGCTGGCCCCGCTCATAAAACTAACATAAAACCCATTTCACGGGTCCCCAAGCACCTCTGTATTGGACCACCTGCTCCCCTGATCACTAAGCACCAGAGGGGCTCGGTTGCGGAGCCGGGGAGCCCTTACCAGGGCTTCTGCAGGTTGCGGCCTTCCCCTCCTCAAGAAGCCGGGGCCTCGATTTGAGAGTGGAGCCGTCGGTCCGCTGGACCTGGTGCGGCGATTCTGCGGACCCCCCCTCCCACCTGAGCGGCGCCCCCTGACACCCAAGAGCTCACCCATTAAGCACTGACCCTCATAGGAGACCGGCGACCGGATAATCTGCGGGAGGTGAGAGCCGGGACGAGTGTGACTTGCGGCCGGCGGCCATCTTGTGGTTGGCGCCGCCCAGACTTTGAGCTCTGTTTAACGATCCCTGGCCTCTCCGGGCGCCTGCCTTCCGATCCCCACCTCACACATCCCTGCAGGACATATCTCCCCCCCTCACTGGCGGGGATTAACGACCCGGGGACCTCCGGAGGATCCATATCTTATTTACAGTCGGCGGCCATCTTGTGACTGGCACAGCTCTTTCCTCACTCCATAGCTAGAAATGGATGAAACTCTAGCTCCCTCTTGTGGCGACTTTTAGATTAGACAACTCACAGCCACTATAAATATATTTCTATACTTCTGCCTATTCTCATGTCTCCTGTTTAGCGGCCGGAAACTGTGTGACATTTCTCCTCGCCCATGTGCGCTGTTCACGGACTGATGCCTACCGGTCCTGAACTATTACTCGTTGGGATGTAACCTGTTATACTTCCCCCTTTTTTTTCCTCTCCATGTGACCTCATTATAGCTTGCTCCTTGCGTGAGGCGACTCCTACTGTATAAATCGGTCCTCCGTTGCCCGCTTATTTTTATGGAAAAATTTCTCATACCCACCCCGATGTCAATTGCTGACCCCGCCTCTACAACCCGAGGCGATACTGTGTGGGGACACTCATCTGATTCAGATTGCTCTGTCACCCGTTCCAGGTCCTTACAAAAACGCAAGTCTGCTCCGGCCAGTAAGCCACCCAAAATGAAACCTGCGGATATTGCGGCGGTGCTGGGCCCTCTGCTGGATGAAAAGCTGGCGGGCATTAGAGAAGCTATTGACTCTACTCTATCCAAATTAACTCAACACTCCGGCCGCTTAGATGACGTCGAACAGAGGGTGTCTACCCTGGAGGATGATTTGCATGCAGCACAACTCACCATTAATTCACAGCAAAGTGACATCTCGGATCTGACCCAGAAGCTAGATGATTTGGAGAATCGCGGACGCAGAAGTAATCTCCGGGTGGTGGGTATCCCCGAATCGGTCATAGGCCATGAGTTACTTGACCTTCTTTCTAACTGGATACCGCAACAACTGGCCATGGATCTCAAAGGTGCCCCTCTGGCTATTGAGCGGGCACATAGAATCGGCCCTGAACGTAAAACAAACTCTGGTCGCCCTCGCCCGGTGATCATGAAAATCCTTAATTATGCCGACAAAGCTCGACTCCTAGACCACTACCGGAAGACGGATAGCTTAACCTACAATGGAGATCGGCTCTTGATATTTCAGGATTTTTCCACCATTGTCGCTGCTAAACGCAAGGAGTTTGCCCCGTTGTGCAAGCAACTGTTTAACGCCAAAATTAAATTCTCTCTCCTGTACCCGGCCCGGCTGCGGGTCTTCGAGGACGGCAGGCCGTTGTTCTTCGATGACATAACACTCGCCAAGGCCCACTTCTCGAGTTTACCCACTTGACTGTTGCACTGTTATTATTGCTTGCATGCATGTTTTTCTCCTTTTTTTTCTCCATCTGTAGGTCACGTGGAGAGGAATAATTGCGCAGCTCTGTGTATACAATGAGCTGTAAATTTTCTTGTTTTTCTTGTTTGTTTTTTATGTTACTGTTTAATATTGTTGGTTACACCTGCCGGACCTGCCGACCCCGATCCTCCATGGGTCAACCCCTTCCCGCTCGCTGGGACGGGCAGGGGCCCTACTTTACCTCTAGTATAATTTTTCTTGCATTCCCATCCATCGGTATAGGCTGATATAGCTGACCCTGCTCCTACTCCCCCCGCCGCCGCGGAGGATACCCCACTCCTTGACTTCAATATAGTATCATGGAATGTGGAGGGCCTTAACGCTCCAGTGAAGCGCAAGAAAGTGCTCTCCCACCTCCACCGTTTGACCCCTCACATCACCTTCCTACAGGAAACACATTGGCTGGACGATCCCCGTAACACTCTACGTGCACCCTGGATTGGGGATTGTATCTCGGCCCCTTATTCTAATAAGACCAGGGGAGTTGCCATCCTTTTTCACAAGTCCCTACAATATTCTATACGCAGAAGGTTTCTCGATCCTAATGGGAGATTTATTTTGCTAGATGTGATTATTGATAATGTCTTGTATACTCTCCTTAATCTATATGCCCCAAACGTCTCTCAACAGGATTTTTTTGCAGTTGTCCTACAGAAACTTTCCTCTTGGGGGAGCTCTAATCTAATCCTAGGAGGAGATTTCAACACGGTCATCGATCCGTCCATGGACAGGTCTGGGGTGAGTACTTCATCCTCCAAATCCGGCTGTGATCTTCTTTCCTCCCTCTGTTCACAACTTGCTCTCTCCGACCCTTGGCGTATCCATCACCCTCTTCTTCGTGATTACTCTTTCTACTCTCACCCCCACTCTACGCACTCCCGTATTGATTATATTTTCTTATCCCGACACCTCTTCCCTAAAGTCACTCACACATCGATTAAAAATATTATTATCTCAGACCATGCCCCTATTATGATTTCTCTTAAGCTCGCGTTGCCCCAATGTTTTTCCAAATGCTGGCGATTCCCTGCTTATCTTACTCACTCTGAGGATTTTCTCCTACACCTTAGACACACTTGGCACACTTACGTTGTTGATAATTTGGCCCAGGCGGAGGATGTCTCACTGTTCTGGAGCGCCTCTAAAGCTGTTATCCGGGGCCACATTATCTCATACGTAAATTCTAAACGCAAAATATTTAACTCCCGCCTCCATGAACTGAGCTCCCTTCTCACCTCAACTTATAGAGCATATAAGCGTTCCGACACTCCCGCACATAAAGAGGCATACCTGACTGCTAAACAAGTATATGATACCTTCCTAACAGAGCAGGCCCAGACACGATATGATTACCAGCGGAACAAATTTTTTAGATGGGGTAATAAATCGGGCAGACTGTTGGCAAACCTCGCCCGGGGACCCCGCATGCGCACATGGGTTGAGGTGGTTAAATCTTCAGACACTATTATATCAGATCCGACAGCCATTTGCGCCGAATTTATGCAGTTTTACAAATCCCTATATACAGCAGAGCCAGATAACGTGGAGACAGGTGAATCCTTTTTGCATGACGCTCAGCTTCCTGTCCTCTCTCGAGATGACAGGGACCTTCTCGAGATGTCTATAACTGAGGAAGAGATACTCACAACTATCAAATCTTTACCAAACGGCAAGAGTCCAGGCCCTGATGGCTTTGGGGCTGAATACTATAAACTACTTAATGCTGAACTCACACCCACTCTAGCCAAATTATATAATCATATCTTTACCTCCGGAACTATACCCTTATACTTTAATGAGGCACGGATAATCGTAATACCCAAGCCGGGTAAAGATCCCTCCCTCGTGGGTTCCTATCGCCCTATCTCACTTCTTAACCAAGACTTCAAATTGCTTACCAAACTAATGGCCAACCGTCTACAGTCTTGTCTGCCTCATCTCATTTCCCCGGCCCAGTTAGGCTTTGTTAAAGGCAGACAATCTGTACAAGGTATTAGATCGGCGATAGCTGCTATTTCCCACACCCGCCTTCATAATTTGGAAGACAATATTCTTATTAATCTAGACGCCGAAAAGGCCTTTGATAAAATCGCTTGGCCACACCTTTTTAGAGTGCTCTCCCATCAGCAATTTGGCACTAATTTCTGTAGTCTAATACGGACCCTCTGCACTGCTCCGATGGCCCAGGTGATAGTTAATAATGTGGCCTCCTCTTCCTTTTTTCTTGAGAGAGGCACCAGACAAGGATGCCCTCTCTCCCCTTTGCTTTTTAATTTGGCCCTGGAACCTTTTATTCGTTATATCCAACTGCTACCTGGGTTTAGAGGCATTGTTGTTGGGGATCGAGAACTCAAAGTTATAGCCTTCGCAGATGACCTACTTATATGTACCTCTGACCCTAAACGCTCCCTTCCTGTATTGGTAGAGGCAATTGACAGATTTTCATCTTTTGCTGGCTTCTCCATTAACTTTGCCAAGTCTGAAGCCCTGGCCATATTTGGCCAGGCGAGACTGGGCTGGATTAGACCCTTTCCGTTTAGATGGGCCCCCTCGCATATCACCTTTTTAGGAGTGGCTCTACCACAACATCTCTCCACCCTCTATACACGTAATATAACCCCGATCATACATAAAATCGAGACTGAACTTAGCCTATGGCAAAACCTTCCCCTTAATATGTTAGGGAGATGCAACCTGTTTAAAATGGCAAGCTTCCCGAAACTCCTGTATATTCTCCAAATGACTCCCATTCTTCTCACTAACTCCGACTTTTCTTTACTTAATACCTTGCTTTCCAAGTTTATATGGAACCGTAAGCGCCCCAGAATAAGTCTAAAAAAAATGTCGCAATCGGTGCGTCAAGGGGGTGTAAACCTACCAAACATTAAACAATACAATCTAGCGTGCTTACTACGTTTCGCTATGGATTGGCTCAGTGGCAACGATGTATTCACGGATACCAAGTTAGAATCTCAGCTTTGTGCTCCCATCTCTCTTGCTTACCTCCTACATGCCCGGCCCTCTCAAATAAAATCTTCCCAATTTGATAACCCGCTATTGTCTTCCACTATTAAGGCGTGGAAAATGGCTAGGAAAGCTCTTGGTCTCAAATATTATTACTCAGTCTCTCTACCTTTGCTTGGAAACCTGGAGTTCCAGAATGGTACTGCCTCTTTGCCTTTTAGTGCTTGGTGCTCCTCTGGTTTAAAGACTCTACGTAATCTGATGACAACTACTCACACTCCTTTGCCATTCCAGGAGGCTATTGAGAAATATACAATCTCGCCCCTGCATGGATTTTACTACTCCCAGGCTATACATTATCTTACATCCGTTCTCCCTCACCTCACGGGAAAAGACTTTGTTAACCCCTTAGACTCCCTTTTACGCTCCAACACATACTCCATATCTTCTATCTATGCGCGCATCCGCACTGAACTGGACCCCCACACTGATTTCCCTGATCTAGCTAAATGGATTTCCCAAGTTCCTACATTCACAGTAGACACCCTATTAGATACTTTTTTTATGACCCTTAAACTAATACCGGCTAGTATATATCAGGAAATGGCCTATAAACTGCTACACAGGGCATATATTTCGCCTAAACAAGGTTTTCTAATGGGTATATCAGATAGGGCCGGATGTAATAAATGCTCAACGGTAGAAGCTGACCTTTTCCATTGTCTCTGGGCATGCCTTGTCATTCAAAAATTCTGGCATACCTTACATCATTATGGCACCTCAACGCTAGGCATCCCCTTTCAATGCACTGCTCCTTGGGCCCTCTTTGGTCATCTGTCGGACCAACCTGGAATTCCACGCACTGATAAAAAATTGATAGTGTTATGGGCCCTACTCACTGGCCGAGGTGCCCGACGGCCGATACGGCCGACGAGCGACCCGGCGGCGGGGGGGGGCAGTGACGGGGGGAGTGAAGCTTCTTCACTCCCCCCGTCACCCGGCTCCATAGACGTGCAGGCAAATATGGACGAGATCGTCCATATTGGCCTGCATGCACAGCCGACAGGAGACCAGCGATGAACGAGCGCGGGGACGCGCATCGTTCATCGCTTAAGTCTCCACACTGAAAGATATGAACGAGATCTCGTTCATTTATGAACGAGATCGTTCATATCTTTCAAAATATCGGCCAGTGTGTAGGGCCCTTTACTTTCAGCAGTGGGGAAAAAAGCTATATTGCAACAGTGGATCCATCCTGCCTCTCCTACTCTCCCTATGGCTACTTCTAGGTTACTCTTCTTATTTAATATGGACTGGCTGGAGGCCTCTATCCACAAGGAAACCCTGACTCCTGCACTCTTTAAGTGCTGGGATAAATACATTTGTACCCTCCCTCCCCACACTAAACTAGCAATACATAAATGTTTCCAATCTAACTTTTGGTACTCTCTTCGACAACTTGACAGTCAAATTTCTCTAACTGACTGAGCTTCCTATCTTCCCCTCTCCCTCTTCTTCATCCGTACTTCCCTCTCCACACACTTCTTCTTTTCTTACCCCTCTCTTTTTATTTCTGCTGTTTCTTCCCTGGCGGATTGGATGGACACTTCTATGGACGGATCGGTGGCCTGTGGCTCTTGGTAGGTGTTTTTGCTTATTTTTTTGTTCTAACGTTTTTGTGATGTTCTTTTTTTACCTCTTCTTTTTCTTAATTTGAACAGCCGGAATTGAGTGTCAGTTATTAGTCAGTCATATTCAGTCCCATTCTCAATATATTATAGCCTGACCGCCGCTCTTCTGGTGGTTTACAATTTGTTCTTGTTGATTGTTTTAGAAAATTGGAAAATTTCCTCCACCTACTCATATATGCTGTGTACTTTTACCTTTCTTATCTGCTTACTCTGATGTCGATATGTCTGATATGTATGCAGTTTTTTTCTTCCTTATTTCTGTACCATGTTTTGGAGGTATTTAATAAACATATTTGGAAAAAAAAAACCTGCTGCTCCTAGTTTTTACGCATGAATCGTTACTCCAATTTATTTCAGGATAGTTAAAGTCCCCTAACACTAGGATGTCCCCCATTCCCGCAGCTTTTTCAGTTTGGTGTAAGAGTTGTTCCTCGTCATGTACACTAATATCTGGTTGCATGTAGCACGTGCCAATGACTAGTTTCTTTGCCTGTGTGCCCCCACTTGTGATCTCACCCCATAGCGACTCCACGTTATCTCCAGCCTCCCCGAAAATACCCTCTATTAAGTTTGGTTTTAGAGATGGTGTAACAAAGAGACATACCCCTCCTCCCCTTTTGGTAGCCCTATCCCTCCTGAAAAGAGAATATCCCTCCAAATTCGCAACCCAGTCGTGAGAGTCGTCCCACCATGTTTCCGTAATACCTCTAATATCATACTGAGACTTTGATACAAGCCATTCCAATTCCCCCATTTTACCCGATAGGCTTCTTGAGTTCACAAGCATACATCTTAGCTTAGCCTCTCCATTGCCCGTTTGTTTTAATGGTATCTTATCTATACAGGTTGAGTATCCCATATCCAAATATCCGAAATACGGAATATTCCGAAATACAGACTTTTTTGAGCGAGAGTGAGATAGTGAAACTTTTGTTTTCTGATGGCACAATGTACACAAACTTTGTTTAATACACACAGTTATTAAAAATATTGTATTAAATGACCTTCAGACTGTGTATATAAGGTGTATATGAAACATAAATGAATTGTGTGAATGTAGACACACTTTGTTTAATGCACAAGGTTATAAAAAATATTGGCTAAAATAACCTTCGGACTGTGTGTATAAGGTGTATATGTAACATAAATGCATCCTGTGCTTAGATTTAGGTCCCATCACCATGATATCTCATTATGGTATGCAATTATTCCAAAATACGGAAAAATCCCATATCCAAAATACCTCTGGTCCCAAGCATTTTGGATAAGGGATACTCAACCTGTATTTACAAGTGCCTTTCTAGACTTACCCTTACTGACTGTTATTCTACTCTCTCCCTTTCCACCGCATCATGCTTAATACAGCTTTCCTCACTACTATCTCTATTTGACCTATTAAGACTTTCTAAACCCCCCTCCCTGATGTTAGTATCCTCCCTTATGCTATGCACATTATTTTCTATATACCGTATTGCTGAGCCATATTCATTAGTAGGTAATAAATTGGGAATATCTTGGCAATACCTGTGTCAGTATTTCCAGTGTCAATACCCATGCAAATACCCTTGCCATCTGACCTTATGCTCCCTACTTCTCCACCCCCAAATTGTTCACTACCCCCATCCTTACTGTTCTCCCTGATTAACCCACAGCTTCTAACCAAACCCTCCCTCCAGGCTCCTAGTTTAAAAGCTCTTCAAACCATCTAACCATCCAGCACCGCAGCCCCCTCCTCATTCAGTTGCAATCCATCGCGACAAAGATGGTGCCTGTGTGAGAAGTCCGCCTAGTGTTCCAGGAACACAAACCCCTCCTTCCTATACCAGTCTCTAAGCCACACAATTACCTCCCAAATCTCCCTCTGCCTCCCTGGACTAGCGCATGGCACTGGTAATATTTCGGAGAATATTACCCTAGATGTCCTTGCCTTAAGTTTCTTGCCTAAGTCCCCATGGTCTTTCTTAAGGACATCCCACCTACCACTAACTTTGTCATTGGTGCCAACATGCACCAAGACCGCCAGCTCTTTACCAACCCCTCCCGACAATCTATCTAACCTCTCCGCGATGTGCCGTACCCGAGCACCCAGAAGACAACAGACTGTACGGCGATCACGGTCCCGGTAGTAGATTGCCCTGTCTTCCTGATAATAGAATCCCCTATCACCACAATCTGACTAGTTACCTCCCTATCTTTTTTCCCATCTGCATCAGTTGGAACCCTCCTCTGGTTGCTAGAGGAAACTGTCTCCTCCGGTTCCGTCATTTCCTCACTGCCATCCTCAGAATCTCTGTCCAATTGGGCGAATTTATTGGGGTTTGGCAGATTGGAGATGTCCTGTCTTCTCCTCCCCCTCTTCTTCTTCCTTCTAACTGTGACCCAGCTGTCTACCTGATCTTACTCATCTACCAGTGATCCCCCTGCAACTCCCCCACTGTTCTACCTAAACTTTGCTCAAGATTGTGAATGCTCCTTAGTTGCGGAAAGGTCTAGATCAGTTACCTGGGCTTCCAGGGCGGCCGTACGCTCACATCTCGCACAGATGTACCCACACTCGGACTGTTGTGCCAGGTGCTCATACATCATGCACGACATGCATTGAGTGAGATTACCAATCTCGGCCACACCCATTTTTTCATTAGTGCTAACTCCCTGTTACCTTCAGAAAATCAAAAAGGGGGGGGCAATCAATATATAAAGAACAATAAATAAAATAAAGGAATAAGGGACAATAAATAAAAATATAAATAAATGGATAGGATAAGGATAAATTTAGTACAATGACAGGCACTCAACAATAAAATGCAGTAATGGACAAAGGAAGACAATCGGTTATACAATACAGTGGGAAAAGCTAATAGGGAAAGTTAATACTTATCTGCTCCCTGCTCCATTGATCTGTGAAGTTGTTCTCCCCGGCTGCAGGCTCCCTTCCCCACCAGCTGCAGGCTCCCTTCCCCACCGGCTGCTGGCTCCCTCCGGCTGCTGCTTCCTCCTGGCTGCTGGCTTCCCCCTTGCTGCCGGTTTCTGGCTCCCCCGGCTTGCGGCTCTAGCACCTTGTCGCTCCGTCCTTGTGTGCACCCTCGTGTGTGCGCGCCCAATGTCACTTCCTCTTCCAGTCGCTCGATGCTCTATCTCAGTAATAGGTTTCTCCTACATACTTGAAATGTATTTGTAGTTGATTATGTGCTCATATTGCCTATTATACTAATGTATAACCTGTGACTGCTGAATTTATTATAATTCTATCAGTTTTTTCTGTCTATTCCGATCTTCAATGCTTGTACAAAGCAGGGTAGGGTCAGATTTTATGTCACTTTAACAAAATTTATAGTGATTACAGTCACAAATTGTGTAGTACACTGTGCAAGTGTGTGATTATTTATCATGTCTAAGAGCGGCAAGGGTGAGGAAAATACACTCACAGCAGCACCAACACTCATATCATGTTTGTCAAAGCTGGGCTAACCTCTCAGGCTCCGGTTCAGAAAAATAGTTTTAGCTTTCACCAAAGTCTCTTGAAAAATCCAAGGAGGACACAGGTGCAAGTTGAACCCCCATGGGTTACTTTTGTACAGACATTATCCAGTGTAGCTGAGCTGATAATTCCAACTTATGTACCAGGGATAGGTTACACTATTAACCCTTACATGCAGCATTACACCTGCGGTTTATCATTTCCAGCAGTTGTAGCAGCAGCCTCTCAACAAAAACAGGCTTAAAGGCCAGTGGTAATTAAAGCACATAGATATGAAACAACATCTTCACAGTCTACACATGCTTCAGATGAGGATTCATTGGAGAATGAAGACTCATTGTACTCTGGTTCTGCATATGAAGATGAGGAAGGAGGTCTCAGCTCAGTGGACATATCTGAGTTAATTAATGTGATGAAAGCCATTCTATCCTTTGAATAATCAGCAGAGGGGTGTGTGGCTTGTGACCTGACTGGACAGATGTGTCCCAGGGGAGCTCCTGCCGGATTAAGCCCTTTGACCCCCTTTTTGCAGACCTAACCCTGTTTATCCCCCTCCTGCAGCTTCCTATAGCAGCCCTTGCTGCTTTGTGTGCACTGGGGGTGCGCTGCAGAGCCAGTACAAAGGCTTGTCCTGTGCTTGTAGGTTGCAGCCTTCCCCTCGTGGTGGAGCCGGGACCTCAATTTGGAATCCCCCCACCTGAGATCGGATGAAAACCGGGCGCCCCACACCGCTATATGGCCTGCCCCACTACACCTCTCCTACCTGGGGGACCCTGCCGAGCTGTAGAGGAGGCGAGAGGAGCCCCTGGAGCCGCGGGACCTGAGCTGAATCGGCGGTGGTCCGGTGGCGGCGGCCATCATGGATGTGGCAGTAAGTGTAGCACGGGCGCTGCTCTTATTCGAGCGGCCCACCTGACGCACACACTCACCAAGGGGGTCTGACAGTGGGGGTGACGGCTGGCCCCTAACCCTGCAATAAACTATTTGTGGCATCCTTTGGAGGGACACATTAAATCCTGCTGACGGTGGCCATCTTGGAGGTGGCAAGGCAGGCTTCCCTATACTTTGCTGTCCCTGTTGTGCTCGTAAGGGAGCCACCTCACTGTTTGAGCGGGGAATTACTTCAGAACACCAGTAACAAATACACAAATAGCTGCCTGCAAGCTAGGCACTGTACACTCTTATTCCACTACTCTCTTTTTTTGTATATACAGCACCCTGCTGGATCTGATTCTCAGTGGTACAGTGTGCTGTGATCCAGTACGCTCTCCTGTGGATCCCTTTCACTGTTTTAACAGATTATTGGGACCTAGACCCTTCGAATGATGTGAACACACAAATGCCTGACTCCCCCCCACCCAAATCAACTGATGAGCTCGCAACATTCTGGTGGACCTTTCTTGTAATCACTCCCTAAATGGGCACTTCTATTTCACCAGATACTATGAGCAGAGCGAACACCCGAGCAAAAAAATCAGGAGCTTCACAAGATATTGCACAACACTTTTCGCACCGGAAAAAGCCAGCTGACATTTCCTCTCCGTCCTCTAGGCTGCCCACCCCTAACATGGATCCGACAGATTCACCCTTCAGAATCCCTTCAGAATATGATATTGGAACTCGAGTTTTTTACCACCGCTTTCCAGTCAGTGATAGGTGAACTGAAATCTGACTTGGCGGCTCTGGATTCTCGCACCAGATCGCTGGAATCACGGGTGGAAACACAACAGGATTTCACAAACAAGTGGGTGAGGACATGAGCTACCTATCCGGCAAATTGGAATTCCTTAAGGTTAAGGTTGAGGATAGCGAAAATCACGAGAGGCGGAATAATTTAAGCATTCGCAATGTCCCTGAATCTGTATTGGCCCCCGAATTGAAACCATACCTCAAACGTCTGTTTCTTTACTTGGTCCCGTCGCTCTCGGAATCTGCCATCTCAATAGAGAGAGCTCATCGCGCCCTGAGGCATAAAGCAAAGGATTCTGATCTTCCCCGTGATGTTATCCTTTGGTGTTTGTCTTTTAAGATTAAGAATAGTATTACAATGGCATGCAGAAATTTGACTTCGATTCTGTTCGAAGATTCCCGGATTCAGGTATACCAAGATTTGTCGCCAGTGACCATTGCTAAACGGCGTGACCTGCGCTCTGTTATCTCTACACTGCGCAATAATGGTTACAAATATCGTTGGGGTTTTCCTTTTTGCCTCATTGTGGAGATTGATGGCAAAGTTCATATCATTCGCTCTCCTGAGGACGGGGACAAGCTGCTTCGAAAACTACAACTGTCCCCTCTGCTACTACTCAGATGTGAAGCTCCCATGTTTAAAATTTGACTTTTATCAACTTTTAGTTTAAATAATATTGTTCTCACTCTTGCTCAAATGTTATGTTGACCTCATTATAGATACTGTTTCATAAATAAATGCCCGTTTACCTCATCACAAACTTTTTTTTCCCCAGACCTATGTACTCTTTGTATCGCTATGTTTCTATCTCGCTGTCCTGGCCGGTGGCTCGGAGGCACTGCCCTATGGATGGGACATGGGAATTGATCCCTGCCCCGATGCCGTGTTGCCTGCCTATGGCTATCGATCTGCTCTGCCACTTTGCCATTTTATCTATTATTGTTACTTTTTTTGATACTGTCTGCTATCTGGTCATCTTTTCTCTAGTATTCTGTATTTTGGACTGTCCTGCCTCTGCTATGGGTCCTTCTTTGGTACATGGAGGTCCATCCTCATTATTTCCGATTAGTTTTGGGTGGGGGTGTCAGCGCCTTGGCTTGACACGTCCTCCCCCAGTCTCTAGGGATTAGAGATATAACAAAAAATCTAGGGTCCATACCCTTATCTGTTCCATTGTATTTGTATCCCACCACCGAGCTCTTTCTTTTTTTTAGAGCTCAATCTTAGCAGTCCGGTATCCTGCCTTTTGGATACTACGTCTGCTTTTTTCTTTTTCTTTCTCACTCTCCTCCCCTTTTAGATTCTTGCTACAGTTTGAGTGTAAGTTGACGTATCTGCATTCACAGTTAGATATATCCATTTATTTTATACTGTTTGTGTATTGAATTGTGCATTTCTATTTTCCTTTTTTTTGTCTTCTCTTTCTTTTCTCTTATCTCTCATTTAACTTAGCAGAGGCCGGAGCCCAATCGGTTTCCAGCACTTTCTTCTTTCTTCAATCATGCCGCTAACGTGCCTGTCCATCAATGTTAAGGGTCTGAACACCCCCCAGAAACGCGCTTATCTCCACAGGTCTCTTAAAACTATACAAGGTGACGTGATTTTTTTTTTACAGGAGACACATTTAAAATCGGCCTCCCATCCCTCACTGTCATCTAAACAATTTCCCATGACCTGCTACTCCAATATTACGGCAAAAAGAAATGGGGTAGCTATCTTAGTCAGAGGATCCGTTCCTTTTCAGTTCCTAGACTGTAAATGCGACCCTGAAGGTCGTTATGTAATGGTGAGAGGAAAAATTGGACACAAGGACGTTACATTGGCTAATCTGTACTCTCCAAACACAGCCCAATCTAAATTCTTCTGCAAATTTTCACGACCTTTATTCATATAGACGAGGTAAGACACTTGTCGGTGGAGATTTCAATATGGCTCTCATGAACATGGATAATTCCGGCCCCTTATGTAGTGGTCTAACCCCAAACTCTTCTGTACGACACAGGGGTATGACCGAGGCTGGTCTGTTCGATGTCTGGCGTTTCCTTAATCCGACCACTAGGAACTACACCTTTTATTCCAATCCGCATGTTGTGTATTCTCACAATGATATGTTTTTGAGCTGTGCACCTCTCTCCTGGACGGCCCGCGCTTCCTCGATAGTCCCACTTACTTGGACTGACCACGCAACTTTAGCTGCAACATTTGACATATTTGATAGACGGTGTTAGGGTCTCCTGCCCTGTGCTGCCACGTCATCATGGCAACCGGGAGACAAGTGCTAGCGGAGTAACCTGAGCGCAGCTGATACTCCGGTTCGGGTCTATTGCTGTGCAGTGGTTATAGGCTCTGTGCACGGCAGGGAATCCGGTGCTGGTTTTTGTGCTCACAGTCTGTGAGGTCTGAGTGGGGCGTGGACAGCACCTGCTTTATAAGGCCTCTTCTCAGGGTAAGCAGATGCTGCTGAATCTTTGTTGGTTAGTCAGTTTCTGAAAGTTAGCCAGTACTGTGTAGCTTTGTATTTGTTTGTTGCTTACTGCAAATAGGCCTGGGGATTTGGTATTACACTGCCAATCCAGACCTAGCAGTAAGACTGGAGTCAGTCGTTTAGCTTGCTGGGGTTCTGTTACTACTCTGTGAACTTAGCAAGTTTGCGGCTGTATTCTAAGACTTGCCTGTCTAATCCTGTCTCACTGTGCTAGGTGTCAGGGGTCAGTTTAGTGGCAGTAAACTGAACCTGGGCTCTGCAAGTGAGAATTAGGATTGTGGAGACTCTCCTTGTGTCTATGATTCCATCTCTGACCAAGGAGTTTACTGCCACACCCGTTGGTAACCCTTTAGGGTTTTGCTGTTGCCCTTAGCAACAGCATTTTGGGTTCTCTACGTATTAAAACACAACATCGTGCTTTTCCCATCTGAGCAGTTCTAATACAAGGGAGATACCCAGTTCCTTAGCCTCTGGGCTTCTCTGTTCACTTTGTGTGTATTTTGTTACCCTATCACCTTCTGTGTACGTTATGTCATATTCCCCAGTCTGTCTGTTAGTCCATTTGTTTTGCATAACAGTTCAAACACCAGTACATTCCTGCAGGCACTGGAGAGCATAACAGTTCTGACACCAGTACTTTCCTGCAGGCACTGGTGTGCATAACATATTCAGCAGCCCAATACTCCTGTTGAAATTTTGTGGGAATATGGAGCATACCCCTCAAAATACGTTGCAACAGGTGGTCGATCAGGTGCAGGTCCTGACTCGACAATTTAATGATTTGTCCATTAAAATGCACACCTCCCAGGCTGCTGGCAGAGCTCCCGCAGCAGCAGCACCTGCAGGGGTTAAGGAGCCGAAAGTAAATCTCCCGGATCGTTTTTCTGGAGATCGCTCGCAGTTCTTTTGTTTCAAGGAAAGCTGCAAGCTATACTTTCGGCTTAGGCCTCAGTCTTCTGGGTCGGAGATTCAGCGGGTGGGCATAGTGATTTCCTTGCTACAAGGAGACCCACAGGTCTGGGCATATGGGTTGCAGCCTGACTGTCCGTCGCTTAAAAGTGTTGATGCTTTTTTTTTTGGCACTGGGCATGTTGTATGATGACCCTGACAAGACGGCCTCAGCCGAGGCTCAGATTTCGATCCTTAAGCAAGGGCGAAGGCCAGTTGAGGTTTACTGTACGGAGTTTCGGAGGTTGGCCCATGATACCCAGTGGAATGACCCAGCCCTGAGACACCAGTACCGAAGAGGTCTTTCTAACCAGATAAAGGACCAACTGGTACAATATCCCTTGCCTGATAGCTTGGATCAGCTCATGCAGTTATCCATCCGGGTGGATAGACGGCTGAGAGAGCGTAGGCTTGAAAGGGAGACTGAGATTTCCTTCCTTCCCAAGGGAACCTCAGACTCTGAGGAATTTTCCGAGGAGCCTATGCAGATTGGGGCTACCCGCCTCTCCTCGCGTGAGAAGACGCGGAGGAGACAGCAGGGGTTGTGTTTGTACTGTGGGAATAAAGGTCATGTGGTAGTATCATGCCCAGAAAAGCCGGAAAACTTCAGGGCCTGAGGGTGATGGGAAATATCCTGTCAGGCCAGAAGTCAGAATTTCCCAAGAAGACTTTTATCATTCCGGTGACCTTGAAGATCCTCGGTCAAACTGTCAAGACTGAGGCCTTTGTGGACAGTGGGGCCGACGGGGTTTTTATGGACCGCCAATTCGCCCTGAAACACTCTGTTCCCTTAGTACCCTTGGCATCGGGAATTGAGATTTGTGGGTTAAACGGGGAACCATTATCCCAAGGTAAAATTACCTCTTGCACTAGCCAGATTTCTTTGTTTATTGGAGCCACACACTCTGAAAAATTGTCCTTTTATGTGACTGTCTGTACTTTTGCCCCATTGGTGTTGGGGTTACCCTGGTTAAGGGCCCACAATCCTCAATTTGACTGGGTCTCTGGGGAGATTCTTAGTTGGGGTACTGATTGTTTCAGGAGTTGCTTGAGCCTTCCAGTCAGGCTCTCGCAGCTAAGTTTGCCAGGATTGCCAGGGTGTTATGCAGATTTTGCGGACGTGTTCTCCAAAAAAGTTGCAGAGGTACTACCTCCCCATCGCCCCTATGACTGTGCCATTGATTTGTTGCCAAATGCTAAGCTTCCCAAGAGCAGGTTGTACTCCCTGTCACGTCCTGAGACTCAGGCTATGGCAGAGTACATTCAGGAGAACTTGGCTAAGGGATTTATCAGACCTTCACAGTCTCCAGTTGGGTCGGGGTTCTTCTTCGTGGGTAAAAAGGACGGTTCGTTGCGACCCTGCATCGACTTCAGGGAATTGAACCGTATCACGATTAAAAACTCATACCCACTGCCTCTCATTTCGGTCTTGTTTGACCAGCTTCGTACTGCCACCATTTTTTCTAAGATTGACCTACGCGGTGCGTACAATCTAATCCGAATAAGAGAGGGGGATGAATGGAAGACTGCCTTTAATACCCACTCAGGGCATTATGAATATTTGGTGATGCCTTTTGGGCTCTGTAATGCCCCGGCAGTCTTCCAGGATTTCATGAATGATGTGCTCAGGGAATATTTGGATAGATTCTTAGTTGTATACTTAGATGACATCCTAATCTTCTCCCATTCCCTGGAGGAACATCGGAAGCATGTACGCTTAGTCCTCCAGAAACTCAGAGACCACCGGCTTGGGGCGAAGCTGGAGAAGTGCGAATTTGAAGTTCAGCAAATCGCATTTCTAGGATATATTATCTCCCCAGAAGGTTTCCAAATGGAGGGTTCCAAGGTACAGGCAGTCCTGGATTGGGTGCAGCCCACTAGTTTGAAGGCGCTTCAGCGTCTCCTGGGCTTTGCAAATTTTTATAGACGATTTATCGCTGGATTTTCGTCTATAGTGGCGCCCTTGGTGGCACTCACTAAGAAAGGGGCGGATGTTGCTCACTGGTCTTGTGAGGCTAAAGCGGCTTTTGCCCGTCTCAAAAGGGCATTTGTTTCGGCCAAGGTGCTGCGACACCCAGATCCAGAGCGTCCTTTTGTGGTGGAGGTGGATGCCTCTGAGATGGGTATTGGGGCAGTGCTTTCTCAGATGGGAGTGTCTGATAATCGCCTTCATCCCTGTGCTTACTTTTCCCGTAAATTTTCGCCCGCCGAGATGAATTATGACGTGGGTAACCGGGAATTGTTGGCTATTAAGGATGCACTCGAGGAGTGGAGACACTGGCTTGAGGGGGCTAAGTTTGTGGTCTCAATTCTCACTGACCATAAGAATCTGGCATATTTAGAGTCAGCGAAGCGTCTCAATGCCAGGCAGGCACGATGGGCTTTGTTTTTTGCTCGCTTTAATTTTTTGATAACATATCGCCCTGGGTCAAAAAACATCAAGGCTGATGCGCTCTCGCGGAGTTTTGCTCCAATCCAGGAGACCACCGAGGAGCCGTTGCCCATTGTTTCCCCATCATGTATTAAAGTGGGCATTACCCAGGACCTCTTATCATTAGTCCTTAGAGCACAGGAGCAGGCTCCTCCAGACCTTCCGGTAGGTCTTTTGTTTGTGCCTCCTAGGTTAAGACAGCGAGTGTTCCTGGAATTCCATGCCAAGAAGTCGGCAGGTCACCCGGGTATTGCCAGAACTCGGGAGTTGCTATCTAGGGCGGTGTGGTGGCCCTCGGTGGCTAAGGATGTGGATCAGTGGGTTCGGGCATGTGACATCTGTGCCCGAAATAAGACTCCTAGAGGGGTTCCTGTTGGCCCATTACATCCACTCTCTATCCCATCTAAGCCATGGACCCACATTTCAATGGATTTTGTGGTGGACTTACCCAAATCCTCGGGGATGACAGCCATCTGGGTTGTCGTTGACAGGTTTTCAAAGATGGCGCACTTCGTTCCACTGGTTGGGCTGCCATCGGCCAGACGCCTGTCTGAATTATTTATGCTGCATGTTGTGCGTCTCCACGGGTTGCAACTTGATGTGGTCTCTGACCGCGGATCCCAGTTTGTGGCCAAATTCTGGAGGGCATTTTGTTCCGATCTCCAGATTTCTGTCAGCTTGTCGTCAGGCTACCATCCGCAGTCTAATGGGCAGACTGAAAGGGTGAACCAGTCCTTGGAGCAGTTCCTCAGGTGTTATGTCTCCAAGTGTCAGACTGACTGGGTTACTCATCTGTCCATGGCGGAGTTTGCCTATAACAACGCGGCTCACTCTGCTACAGGGATCTCTCCCTTCCTTCGTGTGTATGGGCATCATCCTAAGGCCAATTCTTTTGACCCCCTGGACTCCACGCCTGGTGGTTCCTCTGTGGTTTCGGTCCTTAGAGGTATTTGGCGGAAAGTGAAGAAAGCCCTTTTGTCTGTGTCATTAGTGACCAAAAGGGTTTTTGATAAGCGGAAAAGACCCTGCAGCTTCAAATTAGGAGACTTCGTCTGGTTGTCTACCAAGAATTTGAAGTTGAGACAGCCATCTCATAAGTTAGGCCCCCGGTTCATCAGCCCTTATAAGATCACCAGGGTTATCAATCCGGTGGCATTTCAGTTAGATCTGCCCCGTTCTTTGGGTATCAATAAAACATTTCATTGTTCCCTTTTAAAACGGGCGATTAGTAATCCTTCTTCCAGTGGAAGACCTTCCCCTCTTCTGATACGTGGCCAGAGGGAGTTTGTTGTTGAAAGGATTCTTGACTCCAAGGTGGTTCGGGGTCGGCTGTCATTTTTGGTGCACTGGAAGGGGTATGGCCCGGAGGAGCGGTCGTGGGTGCGCAGTTGTGATCTTCATGCCCCCAGACTGATACGCTCTTTCTTCTCGCAGTTCCCCGATAAACCCGGTGGTAGGGGTTCTTTGACCCCTCGTCAGAGGGGGGGTACTGTTAGGGTCTCCTGCCCTGTGCTGCCACGTCGTCATGGCACCCGGGAGACAAGTGCTAGCGGAGTAACCTGAGCGCAGCTGATACTCCGGTTCGGGTCTATTGCTGTGCAGTGGTTATAGGCTCTGTGCACGGCAGGGAATCCGGTGCTGGTTTTTGTGCTCACAGTCTGTGAGGTCTGAGTGGGGCGTGGACAGCACCTGCTTTATAAGGCCTCTTTTCAGGGTAAGCAGATGCTGCTGAATCTTTGTTGGTTAGTCAGTTTCTGAAAGTTAGCCAGTACTGTGTAGCTTTGTATTTGTTTGTTGCTTACTGCAAATAGGCCTGGGGATTTGGTATTACACTGCCAATCCAGACCTAGCAGTAAGACTGGAGTCAGTCGTTTAGCTTGCTGGGGTTCTGTTACTACTCTGTGAACTTAGCAAGTTTGCGGCTGTATTCTAAGACTTGCCTGTCTAATCCTGTCTCACTGTGCTAGGTGTCAGGGGTCAGTTTAGTGGCAGTAAGCTGAACCTGGGCCCTGCAAGTGAGAATTAGGATTGTGGAGACTCTCCTTGTGTCTATCATTCCATCTCTGACCAAGGAGTTTACTGCCACACCCGTTGGTAACCCTTTAGGGTTTTGCTGTTGCCCTTAGCAACAGCATTTTGGGTTCTCTACGTATTAAAACACAACATCGTGCTTTTCCCATCTGAGCAGTTCTAATACAAAGGAGATACCCAGTTCCTTAGCCTCTGGGCTTCTCTGTTCACTTTGTGTGTATTTTGTTACCCTATCACCTTCTGTGTACGTTATGTCATATTCCCCAGTCTGTCTGTTAGTCCATTTGTTTTGCATAACAGTTCAAACACCAGTACATTCCTGCAGGCACTGGAGAGCATAACAGTTCTGACACCAGTACTTTCCTGCAGGCACTGGTGTGCATAACAGACGGACATGGAGACTTAACGAAACCCTATTGAAGATTTCTAAGTTTCAGGACTTAATTAAGACAGCTTCAGGAATATTTTGATATTAATGTAGAAGATGACTGCAGTATAGCTACAATATGGGAAGCACATAAGGCGGTTATTAGAGGATCCATTATTCAGTTTGCGTCCCGCCGTAAGAGACACCAGGAAACTCAAATTGCTCTGTTAGCAGACAACATTGCAACACTAGACCGGGAACACAAACGCACACACTCTAAGAAAACACTAGCTGAACTTTCTAAGGCCCGTGATGATCTACAATCTATTTTGGCGGAAAATATTGAGCGCTCACTTCAATGGGCTAATCGATTGTTTTATGACAAAAGCAACAAGGCCCATACTTTGTTGGCTAATTGCTTACGTGCTAAGAAGGCTAACCAATGCATCCATACTATTAGGGAACCCTCAGGTAACGTTACCTATGACCCTAAGAAAATGAATGGTATCTTTTCTGACTATTATAGAGCACTCTATAACCTTGACCCCCTGTCCGACCCCTCGGCACATGCTGACCAGGCTCAACAGTATCTAGATTCATGCGCTGTTCCTCGTTTAGATGATTCAACTAACTCTGCTCTCAATGTTGATATTTCTGCTGAAGAAATCGAAACAGCACTGAAAACCCAGAAGCTTTCTAAGGCTCATGGCCCGGACGGCTACCCGATGGCGTACTACAAAACTTTCGCCCCTCAGCTTATTCCTCATATGGTCTTTTTGTTTAATAAAATAATGCAGGGCGCCCCTTTTCACACTGACTCCACGACCTCTAGCATTATAGTAATCCCGAAACCCGAAAAGGACCCCTCCTATTGCTCAAATTATAGACCCATCTCTTTGATAAATACAGAGCTCAAGCTTTTTGCCAAAGTACTGGCATCTCGCCTGAATACTGTGTTGCCGTCATTAATAGACCCTGATCAAGTGGCATTTATTCCCGGCCGCCAGGCCTTGGACAACACCAGACATATTGTTAACATAATTCATCATATAAACTCAACGAAAACACCAGCAATTGCTCTGGCGCTTGACGCCGAAAAGGCGTTTGATCGCATCTCTTGGCCTTTTTTGTTTTCTACATTATCTCCGTTTGGCCTCCATGGTCATTTCATCACTGCAGTAGCGGGCCCTCTATTCTAACTCCTCATCTGCGGTCCTGACTAATGGATTAAGCTCACCCCGCTTTAGTTTAAAGAACGGCACTCGTCAGGGTTGCCCTTTCTCTCCCCTACTTTTCGCCTTATGTATTGAATCTCTTGCAGCCCATATTAGACTCAATACTGATATTGGGGGTATTACTGTGGGGCAGGGCTCATATAAAATATCTCTGTCTGCGGATGACGTGCTCGTGACTCTTTCTAACCCCCTTGATTTCTCTTCCTAACCTACAGAAAGAACTACGTTTGTACGTTTCCCTCTCTGGTTATAAAATAAATCATACCAAATCTGAGGCCCTCGCATTTAATGTCTCATCCCATACTAATTTGACTTTGACCTCTTCTTTCCCTTTTCTCTGGAGGCCCTCGGCTATCAAATACCTTGGCATATGTATCACTAAATCCTATACTAGCCTCTATCAGGCTAATTATGTTCCTATAATGAAAACACTCACACAAGACCTAGATAAATGGGATCGACTATATATCTCATGGATTGGACGGATTAACGCCCTAAAAATGAATTTCCTTCCCCGTATCCTTTATCTGTTCCAAACAGTTCTGACAATGGTGTCCCGAGTGACTTTGGCTTCCCTGCAAACACTGTGCCACAAATTCATTTGGGCTCATCGTAAATCTTGATTAAGACGAACCATATTGACCAAGAGTGCAACCTCAGGCGGTTTGGAATATCCTAATCTTCAGGCTTATTTTAATGCCTGTCAACTTAACCACGTAGTGTCCTGGCATTCCCCCTGAGGGATCAGAAAATGGGTCGATATTGAGAACTCAATATATCAGGGTATCCCCCTGGACTCCCTACTGTGGCTACCCAGGTCCTGCAGACCAGCCTCGGCCTATTCAGTCCCAACGATTAAATTCACCCTCGGATTGTGGGACAAACCACGCACCACTTATAATCTTTTCTCATACCCCTCACCTCTGTCACCTATCTGGGGTCACCCCGCCTTCCCCCCAGGCAGTGAACGACATATGGCAGCCCCATGGCAATCTCAAGGGGTCACGAGATTTATCCACGTTAAGGGCCATTCTGCACCGACCTCTTTTGGAGATTTTCAAGAACGCCTTGGTATTCCATCCTCGTGTCATTACCATTATATTCAAATTCTTAACTTTCTTAAATCACAACTTAAAACTACTCCTTTGAGATCACCCACCTCATTTGAACATATGTGTTTACTGTCAATTGGCAAAAAAGGGAACATCTAAACAATATATAACTCTATTTTGGCTCCAGATCCTCCTACCTGTGAACCCCATGAATTAGCCAGGGAATCAGATCTCTCCTATCCGTTGGATGACGATCAATGGGGAGACATTAGATTGCGCATTGCTAAAGATTCTATTAGTGTGGCACTTAGGGAGACATGTTATAAAGTTTATACCAGATGGTATCTAGTCCCCTCCAGACTTCATTCCATTTTCTCTGTGACCTCGAATTTATGCAGGAGACTTTGTGGAGAGGCGGGCACTTTTTTCCACGTCTGGTGGACAAGCTCCTCTGTCTGCCCCTTCTGGAACACAGTTGGAGCGCTCATCGCTCAAACTTGCGGACATAACAGATCTCTCTCCTGAAATTGCTTTACTTTATGCCCCCATACCGTCACTGCCCAAAACCCATGATAAGCTTGTTATGCAATTCTGTATGGCGGCTAAATCCCTGATTGCTAAATGCTGGAAGGATCACAAACCACCCTCCAAGGCATTACTGATGACTAAAATTAATTATTTAACCAATGTGGAATATATCACTAGCCTGCGGAATAACACTGTGGCCCAATTCCACAAAATTTGGTCCCCGTGGTACCTCACGCATTCTCTATTAATACCCAGACTCTGCCATTTCCTCTTCTGTTATCTTTGTTTGGACTTACATACAACCTCCCGTTTCCTTATCTGTAACTTTCCCCTTTTGTTTTTACATTTCCTCTTTCTCTTTCCTTATTTGTTTATTTTTTTTATTTTACTTCTAACAAGTTTTTTCTCAGTTTTGGTATAGGATCTATACTATAAATGAAAAATAAAAAGAGATTGATCACGTACACGTTTCAATCTACACAGGTTGTATGCTGCTATCATTTCATAGCCTATATTTTCATGGAACTGTATATTTCACTCTAACATTGTTTGAACACTTTTTTATGTTGTAATTCTATGACACTATGCGGACAAGTCTTTTATCTGCATGTTCCGCATCTTTACCTGGATTTGTACGACATTGTTTTGGTTATTGATCACTCTCAATAAAAACTTTCACTTTAATAAAAAATAAGAATTTACTTACCGATAATTCTATTTCTTGTAGTCCGTAGTGGATGCTGGGGACTCCGTAAGGACCATGGGGAATAGCGGCTCCGCAGGAGACTGGGCACATCTAAAGAAAGCTTTAGGATCACCTGGTGTGCACTGGCTCCTCCCCCTATGACCCTCCTCCAAGCCTCAGTTAGGATACTGTGCCCGGACGAGCGTACACAATAAGGAAGGATTTTGAATCCCGGGTAAGACTCATACCAGCCACACCAATCACACTGTACAACTTGGGATCTGAACCCAGTTAACAGCATGATAATAGAGGAGCCTCTAGAAAAGATGGCTCACTACAACAATAACCCAAATTTTTTTTTTTTTTTTTGGTAACAATAATTATGTACCAGTATTGCAGACAATCCGCACTTGGGATGGGCGCCCAGCATCCACTACGGACTACGAGAAATAGAATTATCGGTAAGTAAATTCTTATTTTCTCTGACGTCCTAGTGGATGCTGGGGACTTCGTAAGGACCATGGGGATTATACCAAAGCTCCCAAACGGGCGGGAGAGTGCGGATGACTCTGCAGCACCGAATGAGAGAACTCCAGGTCCTCTTTAGCCAGGGTATCAAATTTGTAGAATTTTACAAACGTATTTGCTCCTGACCAAGTAACTGCTCGGCAAAGTTGTAAAGCCGAGACCCCTCGGGCAGCTGCCCAAGATGAGCCCACCTTCCTTGTGGAGTGGGCATTTTAAGATTTTTGGCTGTGGCAGGCCTGCCACAGAATGTGCAAGCTGAATTGTACTACAAATCCAACGAGCAATCGTCTGCTTAGAAGCAGGAGCACCCAGTTTGTTGGGTGCATACAGGATAAACAGCGAGTCAGATTTTCTGACTCCAGCCGTCCTGGAAACATGTATTTTCAGGGTCCTGACCACGTCAAGCAACTTGGAATCCTCCAAGTCCTTAGTAGCCGCAGGCACCACAATAGGTTGGTTCATGTGAAATGCAGAAACCACCTTAGGTAGAAAATTTGAGGACGAGTCCTCAATTCTGCCCTTTCAGAATGAAATATTAAGTAAGGGCTTTTATATGATAAAGCCGCCAATTCTGACACACGCCTGGCTGAAAACCAGGGCTAACTCGTCACTTCCATGTGAGATATTTTAAGTATACAGTGGTGAGTGGTTCAAACCAATGTGACTTTAGGAAACTCAACACAACATTGAGATCCCCAAGGTGCCACTGGAGGCACAAAAGGAGACTGTATATGCAGCACCCCTTTTACAAATGTCTGAACTTCAGGCACTGAAGCCAGTTCTTTTTGGAAGAAAATCGACAGGGCCGAAATTTGAACCTTAATGGACCCTAATTTTAGGCCCATAGACAGTCCTGTTTGCAGGAAATGGAGGAAACGACCCAGTTGAAATTCCTCTGTAGGGGCCTTCTTGGCCTCACCCCACGCAACATATTTTCGCCAAATGCGGTGATAATGTTTTGCGGTTACGTCTTTCCTGGCCTTGACCAGGGTAGGGATCTTCAGGATCCGGCATTCAACCGCCATGCCGTCAAACGCAGCCGCGGTAAGTCTTGGAACAGACAAGGCCCTTGCTGGAGCAGGTCCTTTCTTAGAGGTAGAGGCCACGGTTCGTCCGTGAGCATCTCTTGAAGTTCCGGATACCAAGTCCTTCTTGGCCAATCCGGAACCACGAGTATAGTTCTTACTCCTCTCCTTCTTATGATTCTCAGTACTTTTGGTATGAGGGGCAGAGGAGGGAACACATACACTGACTGGTACACCCACGGTGTTACCAGAGCGTCCACCGTTATTGCCTGAGGGTCCCTTGACCTGGCGCAATATCTGTCTAGTTTTTTGTTTAGACGGGACGCCATTATGTCCACCTTTTGTTTTTCCCAACGGTTTACAATCAGGTGGAAGACTTCTGGGTGAAGTCCCCACTCTCCCGGGTGAAGGTCGTGTCTGCTGAGGAAGTCTGCTTCCCAGTTGTCCACTCCCGGAATGAACACTGCTGACAGTGCTATCACATGATTTTCCGCCCAGCTAAAATCCTTGCAGCTTCTGCCATTGCCCTCCTGCTTCTCGTGCCGCCCTGTCTGTTTACGTGGGCGACTGACGTGATGTTGTCCGATTGGATCAATACCGCCTGACCCTGAAGCAGGGGTTTCGCTTGACTTAGGGCATTGTAAATGGCCCTTAGTTCCAGAATGTTTATATGAAGAGATGTCTCCAGGCTTGACCATAAGCCCTGGAAATTCCTTCCCTGTGTGACTGCTCCCCAGCCTCGCAGGCTGGCATCCGTGGCCACCAGGACCCAGTCCCGAATGCCGAATCTGCGGCCCTCTAGAAGATGAGCACTCTGCAACCACCACAGGATGGATACCCTTGTCCCTGGTGACAGGGTTATCCGCTGAAGCATCTGAAGATGCGACCCGGACCATTTGTCCAGAAGGTTCCACTGTGCGTGGAATCTGCCGAATGGGATTGCTTCGTAGGAAGCCACCATTTTTACCCAGAACCCTTGTGCATTGATGCACTGAGACTTGGTTCGGTTTTAGGAGGTTCCTGACTAGCTCGGATAACTCCCTGGCTTTCTCCTCCGGGAGAAGCACCTTCTTTCTGGACTATGTCCAGAATCATCCCTAGGAACAGAAGACAAGTCGTCGGAATCAGCTGCGATTTTGGAATATTGAAAATCCAATCGTGCTGCCGCAACACTACCTGATATAGTGCTACACCGAACTCCAACTGTTCCCTGGATCTTACCCTTATCAGGGAATCGTCCAAGTAAAGGATAACTAAAATTCCCTTCCTTCGAAGGAATATCATCATTTCGGTCATTACTTCAGTAAAGACCCGGGGTGCCGTGGACCATCCCTATGGCAGCGTCCGAACTGATACAGTTCTGTACCATAACCTGAAATACCCTTGGTGAGAAGGGTAAATTTTGACATGAAGGTAAGCATCCTTGATGTCCCGAGACATCATGTAGTCCCCTTCTTCCAGGTTTGCAATCACTGCTCTGAGTGACTCAATTTTGAATTTGAACCTCTGTATGCAAGTGTTCAAAGATTTTAGATTTTAAAATCGGTCTCACCGAGCCGTCTGGCTTCGGTACCACAATAGTGTGGAATAATACCCCGTTCCCTGTTGCAGGAGGGGTACCTTGATTATCACCTGCTGGGAATACAGCTTGTGAATGGCTTCCAAAACTGCCTCCCTGTCAGCGGGAGACGTCGGTAAAACAGACTTTTGGAAACGGCAAGGGGAATACGTCTCGAATTCCAATTTGTACCCCTGAAATATTATCTGAAGGATCCAGGGGTCCACTTGCGAGTGAGCCCACTGCGCACTGAAATTCATTGAGAACGGGACCCCACCGTGCCTGAACTTGTAAAGCCCTAGCGTCATACTGAGGGCTTGGCAGAGGCGGAAAAGGGTTTCTGTTCCTTGGAACTGGCTGATCTCTGCAGCCATTTTCCTCTCCCTCTGTCACGAGCAGAAAAGAGGAACCCTTTTGTCCGCTTGCCAACCAGGACTGCGCCTGATAATACGGCGTCTTATTTTGAGAGGCGACCTGGGGTACATCCCCTCTTTTAAGGCAATACTTCCAAATGCCGTTTGGAATCCGCATCACCTGACCACTTTACTGGAATAATTGGACAACGCACTTATACTTGATGCCAGTCGGCAAATATTCCGCTGTGCATCATGCATATATAGAAATGCATCTTTTAATTGCTCTATAGGCAATAATATACTGTCCTTATCTAGGATATCATATTTCCAGTCAGGGAATCCGACCACGCCAACCCAGCACTGCACATCCAGGCTGAGGCGATTGCTGGTCGCAGTATAACACCAGTATGTGTGTAAATACATTTTAGGATACGCTCCTGCTTTCTATCAGCAGGATCCTTAAGGGCGGCCATCTCAGGAGAGGGTAGAGCCCTTGTTTTTACAAGCGTGTGAGCGCTTTATCCACCCTAGGGGGTGTTTCCCAACGCACCCTAACCTCTGGCGGGAAAAGGTATACTGCCAATAACTTTTTAGAAATTATCAATTGTTATCGGGGGGAAACCCACGCATCATCACACACCTCATTTTATTTCTCAGATTCAGGAAAACTACAGGAAGTTTTTCCTCACCAAACATAATACCCCTTTTTTTGGTGGTATTCATATTATCAGAAAAGTGTAAACTTTTTCCATTGCCTCAATCGTGCAATGTGTGGCCCTATTGGAAATCACGGTTGTCTCTTCACCGTCGACACAGGAGTCAGTACCCTTGTCGGCGTCTGTATCTGAGGTAACGGGCGCTTTAGGGCCCCTGTATGAGACGTCTGGACATGCACAAGCTGAGTAGCCGGCTGTCTCATGTCAACCACTGTCTTTTATACAAAGCTGACACTGTCACGCAATTTCAACAGTACATCCACGCAGGTGTCGACCCCCTAGGGGGTGACAACACTATTTCAGACACTCTACTCCGTCTCCTCATCATTTTTCTCCTCATACATGTCGACACCAACGTACCGACACACAGCACACACACAGGGAATGCTCTGATAGAGGACAGGACCCCACTAGCCCTTTGGGGAGACAGAGGGAGAGTTTGCCAGCACACACCAGAGCGCTATATATATATACAGGGATAACCTTATATAAGTGTTTTTCCCTTTATAGCTGCTGTATTGTTATATACTGCGCCTAATTTGTGCCCCCCTCTCTTTTTTAACCCCTTTCTGTAGTGTAGTGACTGCAGGGGAGAGCCAGGGAGCTTCCCTCCAACTGAGCTGTGAGGGAAAATGGCGCCAGTGTGCTGAGGAGATAGGCTCCGCCCCTTTCTCGGCGTCCTTATCATCCTTTTTCTGTATGTTTTGGCAGGGGTTAAATGCATCCATATAGCCCAGGAGTTATATGTGATGCATTTATTTTAGCCATATAAGGTTTTTTTTATCGATTTATTGCGTCTCAGGGCGCTGCCCCCCCCAGCGCCCTGCACCCTCAGTGACCGGAGTGTGAAGTGTGCTGAGAGCAATGGCGCACAGCTGCGGTGCTGTGCGCTACCTTATCTGAAGACAGGATCGTCTTCTGCCGCCGATTTTTCCGGACCTCTTCGCTCTTCTGGCTCTGTAAGGGGGACGGCGGCGCGGCTCCGGTGACCCATCCAGGCTGAACCTGTGATCGTCCCTCTGGAGCTAATGTCCAGTAGCCTAAGAAGCCCAATCCACTCTGCACGCAGGTGAGTTCGCTTCTTCTCCCCTTAGTCCCTCGATGCAGTGAGCCTGTTGCCAGCAGGTCTCACTGAAAATATAAACCTAAACTAAAACTTTCACAAAGAGCTCAGGAGAGCCCCTAGTGTGCACCCTTCTCGTCGGGCACAGAAATCTAACTGAGGCTTGGAGGAGGGTCATAGGGGGAGGAGCCAGTGCACACCAGGTGATCCTAAAGCTTTCTTTAGATGTGCCCAGTCTCCTGCGGAGCCGCTATTCCCCATGGTCCTTACGGAGTCCCCAGCATCCACTAGGACGTCAGAGAAAATGCTTAATGGGCAGAAATATACTAAGACATGTGCTGTCTGTAACAAGGGCTATGTCCTGATTTTTCATTGCATTACTGTACCAAGGATAATGAGACTGATTTCATCATCTGACTATAATTCCTTTATTCGGTTCAGGGATAATGAATGGGTAACTGTTTATTTACTAGCGATCTGATCCCCTAACAGTACAGCCAATGCGCTCTCTGCATCAGCTCTAAATACCATCCTTACCCTGACAGCGTCACTGATGTGACCAAGCTTATGCGAAACGTACGTCATCAGGGGGAGCGAGGACGCGTATGACATCCGGAGGTGCGGGAGTAACACCCGGCCCGGTGTCCAGCACCCCAGCGGCTCCCGGCAATATACGGAGACCCTCCAGTGTTATCTCACCAGCACACCGGAGACTGCAACACAATAGGCATTCAGAGCCTCGCGGCTGCAGCCCCCCCTGCAATGTGCACACACAACAGGGGAGAGGGGATGTGAAGCGGGGACAGCAGAAGCTGCTCGCACTGTTTCTTCTGTCCCGAGGTGGACGGTACTTCCCCCCTCTCATTGTTTCCATTCACCGCCTAGGTTTTAACCCCGGCACACGGAACAGCAGCAGAAGGAGAGGCCGTCGTTTCACACCGGGACCCTTTTCCTATCTATAGTAACATACCTATGTTTGCTTCCAAATCATTGATTAACGATATATGTGTGTTCTATACAATCTGGGATAGATGATCATGTGTGCGCCATACAATCTGGGATAGATGATCATATGTGTGCGCCATACAATCTGGGATAGATGATCATATGTGTGCGCTATACAACCTGGGATAGATGATCATATGTGTGCGCCATACAATCTGGGATAGATGATCATATGTGTGCGCCATACAACCTGGGATAGATGATCATATGTGTGCGCCATACAATCTGGGATAGATGATCATATGTGTGCGCCATACAACCTGGGATAGATGATCATATGTGTGCGCCATACAATCTGGGATAGATGATCATATGTGTGCGCCATACAATCTGGGATAGATGATCATATGTGTGCGCCATACAACCTGGGATAGATGATCATATGTGTGCGCCATACAATCTGGGATAGATGATCATATGTGTGCGCCATACAATCTGGGATAGATGATCATATGTGTGCGCCATACAATCTGGGGTAGATGATCATATGTGTGCGCCATACAATCTGGGATAGATGATCATATGTGTGTGCCATACAATCTGGGGTAGATGATCATATGTGTGCGCCATATAATCTGGGGTAGATGATCATATGTGTGCGCCATACAATCTGGGATAGATGATCATATGTGTGCGCCATACAATCTGGGATAGATGATCATATGTGTGCGCCATACAATCTGGGATAGATGATCATATGTGTGCGCCATACAATCTGGGATAGATGATCATATGTGTGCGCCATACAATCTGGGATAGATGTTTAGATGATTATATGAACATGGAATATAACTAAGGGTCTTATTGTGCCGCTAACAGTGTTCATATTACAGGTTGAGTCTCCCTTATCCAAAATGCTTGGGACCAGAGGTATTTTGGATATGGGATTTTTCTGTATTTTGGAATAATTGCATACCATAATGAGATATCATGGTGATGGGACCCAAGTCTAAGCACAGAAGGCATTTATGTTTCATATACACCTTATACACACAGCCATGAAGGTAATTTTAGCCAATACTTTTTACAAATTTGTGCATTAAACAAAGTGTGTCTATATTCACACAATTAATTTATGTTTCATATACACCTTATACACACAGCCTGAAGGTCATTTAATACAATATTTTTAATAACTTGTGTTTTAAAATAAGTGTGTGTACATTGAGTCATCAAAAAACAAAGGTTTCACTATCTCACTCTCTAAAAAGTTTGTATTTCGGAATATTTGGATATGGGATACTCAACCTGTATAATAGGTGAATCCTATTTTTTCTCAGAATATTATACCACTATCTGCATGTGGTTTTGGATAAATAACAATTGCAGTCAGATTTAAATTGTTGATTAATGATTAACTGATTATTTCTGCATACAACAAATGAAAAGTGCATGTCCGAGCTTCTGACACACTTCATTGTGCAACTTTTTTCCTTGGAAGGGAGCAACATATTGTTAGGTGCCGCGGTCCACGGCGCCTGCTCAGTCTGTTTCCGAGCGATGCTCACGACCGCCGCACCTCCTTCCCTGACCTCCCGGCGCCTAGCAACTAGGGGACGCCGTGCGCGCTGAGCCGCCGGGTCCCTAGCAACGCTAGGACGCCGTGCGCGCTGAGCCGCCAGGTCCCTAGCAACGCTAGGACGCCGTGCGTGCTGAGCCGCCGGGCCCTTAGCAACGGGGACGCCTCTGTCTAACCGCGTTCCCCGTTGCTTCCTGTCTATCATCACACCTGTTAGCTCTGGTCGTGCAGCAGGGCAGCTGCACGACATTACTAATCAAGCTTCACTGCAGCTATTGGAGGGTTCCCTGTTATATTCTCCCTCACTACCTGGCACAGACGCCGGTGATAGCTTCCTGCATGCTGTTCCTGCCTGGTAACGTCTGTTCCTGGTCAGTTGTATCTGGTCGATCCTGCTCCCGTGTCCTGGAGTTCTGAAGCCGGTCCTGGGAATCCTTCCTGTCCAAAACGAACCTGTTACAGTCATCCGAGGGTTCTCGTTACTTGGGGTTCTCTCCCGGTTTCGTTAGTAGCGGCTTCTGCCATGAGTTGCGGCCTAGGCCGCTCAAACTTTGTATTACTTTTGTGTTGGTGGTTTTTGCGCAGGTTTCCGCTTTTCACTGTCCTCCCCGGAACTCGGCGGTGCCGTGTGGGGGAACGGACAGTGGTATCTTTTGTTGTTCTTTTTCCTTGGCGGCGTGCCACACATACCTTTAGTTTTAGGGTAGTTAGTAGCCCCTAGCTTCTGTTTGTTTTAGTTAGAGGTCCCCTTGTTATTACCCTGTCTCGGGTCACGCTTTGTCTCTATCTAAGACAAGGGGGCATCGGAGTTGGGCAGACCTAATCCGTCCTTCAAACGCGGCTGCCGTGGGCCCAAGAAACCATAGTCATTCAGGCGTGAGTCGACCACACGGGTAAGACAACGGAGGTAGGGTGCTAGGGGCTATTCCTGTACCTCTCCTTAGTTCAGCGTCACGTTCTGGTGCTCTGAACTCGCATCACTACATCTCTCCAGTTCTGAGAATCAGGAACGTAACATATATATCTGTGAATGTATTATAAGGAGTGATTTCTGAGAGGATACAGTATCTCTTATTACATGTACTCTTATATCTGATTGATTGTACTTTCCTCTGTATTAGACACTGTATATCTATCACATTCATTTCTTGTAAACAGGCTTCTAGTAATACACTGTCTCCATGATGTATTATATTGTGTCTAATAGCTGACTGCACAGGTTTATATAGCTCTGATTAATAGACTGGTAAAAGGATACAGTATACATTTGGACACTGAAGCCCTCAGTGGCATGGGAGAATTTTTTTTCTCCAATGTTCATATTTTCAATTAATGTCAAACCTACTATCACTGATTATTATTTCATCATACGCTGGAGGTGATACTCTACATGGAGCAGCTAATATCAGACTCTTATAAGAGACCACTAATTAAATTGAAGAAGGTTCTCATATATTGACAAATCAGAGCTGATACGATAGAATTCTAACAATGTTATTAGGCTTAACACAGTTGAAATTGCCCCAACTTAATTGAGGAGTTTGATTCAAACTGATATTATTCCATTTTAGGGCAACACATCACGATTCATATACTCTCAGGCTATCAAAAGGGTACCATGCCCGATTAAGAGATTTATTTTCAGATATTAGTAAAAGTACATTTTTTACTTTGTCATTAACAAAATCATTACAAAAGAGTGCGCCACACACTAAGCTCTCTTTTTAGTGATAAACCCACTAGTGGTTTACGCTAATAACTCCCAAAGAAATGCTTTTGTCAGTAGTCACATTATCAATAAATACAAGGGAACCAGTTCCATTGGCAGCCATACATGCCCACGCCATGACACTACCACCACCATGCTTCACTGATGAGGTGGTATGTTTTGGATCATGAGCAGTTCCTTTCCTTCTGCATGCTCTTCTCTTCCCATCACTCTGGTACAAGTTGATCTTTGTCTCATCTGTCCATAGGATGTTGTTCCAGAACTGTAAAAGGCCTTATTAGATGTTGTATGGCAATCTCTAATCTGGACTTCCTGTTTTTGTGGTGAACCCTCTATAGTCACTCTTGTGAAGTCTTCTCTTGATTGTTGACACATATACACCTACCTCCTGTGGGGTTTATTTACTAAAGTCCCGATTTTGTCAGTTTTTTTTTCTAAGTGGCAACACAGGAATTTACTAATCACAAATCGCGGCAGTGTTGGGGCTATTCATAATGGGTGACCCCAATTAACTTTGCTGTTAACCGCAGACCACAAAGTTCCCATCACTGGTTACAATGGAGCTCCGCACCGCTACATTGTAACCAGTGCGCTCCTCCTGATTAACAGTGCAGGAGCGCACAGCCAATCAGGAGAGTGCCATGACGTGGTGCTCCCTGATTGGCTGGCGGGACCTTCACTGACAGTCAGAGTCACGGGGGGTCCCGCCAGTCGAGGAAAGGGGTTCCATTGTATACATGGGACCCCATTCAGTGGGTGGTTCGGGTTGTTCGTTTTGTTATTTTAACAAGTACGTGGATTACAAAGATAAAGAAGAGGACCGATCTACACAGGATTGTTTGTAAGTATATTTTTTATTTACAGGTACCCCGTGGATTCTACTGGGGAAGAGGTCCGAGGGGCTCTGTGTCAACATAGGTAAGTATGTATGTGTGTAAGTGTGCATGTATGTAAATTAAAATTGTACTTTCATGGTGTGTGTCTTGTGTATTTTTTGGGGTATTTTTTGGTAGAACTACACATACCAGCGGGCCCATTATTTTCCAGCATGCTGGTACTTGTGGTTCTCCAAGTACCAGCTTGCAGGGAGGCTTGCTGGGACTTGTAGTTCTAAAAAAAACATTATTCTTTTATTTTAAACTATGGCTATCAGCCTCCCATCCACCGATCACGGATGGGGGGACAGTCTCAGGCTTCACCCCTGGCCCTTGGGTGGCTGGAGAGGGAGAACCCTTTATTTAAGGGGTCCCCACTCCTCCAGGGTACCCTGGCCAGGGTTGACTAGTTGGGGGTAATGCCATGGCTGCAGGGACTAGTATAACAGTGTCCCCCGGCTGTGGCATTATCTCACTGGCTAGTGGAGCCCGGTGCTGGTTTAAAAAATATGGGGGACCCCTATGTCTTTTGTCCCCTGTATTTTTTTGAACCAGGACCAGGCGCAGAGCCCAGTGCTGGTTTTTTAAATATGGGGGAACCCTACACATTTTTCCCCCTGTATTTTTACAAACAGGACCGGCTCAAAGAGCCCGAGGCTGGTTATGCATAGGAGGGGGGGACCCCACACAATTTTTTAAATCTAATTTTAACCCTTTCATCATTTCTCAGAACGTACACAATGAAGCCCTGCACGGATCTCACAGATCCGGCCGGGATTCATTGTGTTATGTCAGGCAGTGTTTTACTAATCACTCCCGTAACACACTGCCCGACAATATGAATCACATCGACATCGGAAAATACGAAACTAGAAAACTCGGCAGCTTAGGAAATTACCGTATATTGATTCAAAAAGTTGCAGTAAATTAAGTCCGATAAAATTTGAGCTCAAACTCCCATAAAAATGGCACAAACACGAATATTAGTAAATAAACCCCCTGGAGAGTGTTCTTGATCTGGGCAACTGTTGTGAAGGGGTTTTTCTTCACCAGGGAAATAATTCTTTCATCCACCACAGTTGTTTTCCGTGGTCTTCCGGGTCTTTTGGTGTTGCTAAGCTCTCCGGTGCGTTCTTTCTTTTTAAGAATGTTCCAAACAGTTGATTTGGCCACACCTAATGTTTTTGCGATCTCTCTGATGGGTTTGTTTTGATTTTTCAGCCTAAGGATGACTTGCTTCACTGATAGTGGCAGCTCTTTGGATCTCATATTGAGAGTCGACAGCAACAGATTTCAAATGCAAATGTCACATCTGGAATCTACTCGACCTTTTACCTGCTTAATTGATGATGAAATAACGAGGGAATAGCCCACTCCTGTCCATGAAATACCTTTTGAGTCGATTGTCCCATTACTTTTGGTCCCTTAAAAATTGGGAGGCATGTATAGAAATCGTTGTAATTCCTACACCGTTCACCTGATTTGGATGTAAATACACTCAAACTAAAGCGGAAAGTCTGCAGTTAAAGCACATCTTGTTTGTTTCATCTCAAATCCATTGTGGTGGTGTATAGCGCCCAAAATACGAGACTTGTATCAATGTTTCAATATTTATGGACCTAACTGTATACTGCAAAAAGTATAGGAGATAGGATAAGAACCTTGAAGAACAACGCATGGCAATGATGAGTATACTCCAGAATATTAAAATGGTTCCTCACCTGAGTGATGTCTATTTTGTGCAACAAGATATTTATTTCTCAGAGTATGGAAATGGCCTCTCACCTGTGTGACTTCTCTGATGTATAACAAGATCTGATTTCTGTGTAAAACATTTCCCACACTCAGAGCAAGAAAATGGCTTCTCACCTGTGTGACTTCTCTGATGTCTAGGAACATCTGATTTCTGTGTAAAACATTTCCCACACTCACAGCAAGAAAATGGCTTCTCACCTGTGTGACTTCTCTGATGTCTAAGAACATCTGATTTGTGTGCAAAACATTTCCCACACTCAGAACATAAAAATGGCTTCTCAGCTGTGTGACTTCTTTGATGTCTAAGAAGATTTGATTTGTTTGCAAAACATTTCTCACACTCAGAACATGGAAATGGCTTCTCACCTGTGTGACTTTGCTGATGTGTAACAAGATCTGATTTGTATGCAAAATATTTCTCACACTCAGAACATGGAAATGGCTTCTCACCTGTGTGACTTCTCTGATGTATAACAAGTTTGGATTTCCAGGTAAAACTTTTCCCGCACTCAGAGCAAGAAAATGGCTTCTCACCTGTGTGATATCTCTGATGTCTAAGAAGATCTGATTTGAGTGCAAAACATTTCCCACACTCAGAACATGGAAATGGCTTCTCACCTGTGTGACTTCTGTAATGTTTAACAAGATCTGATTTCTGCGCAAAACATTTCCCACACTCAGAACATGGAAATGGCTTCTCATCTGTGTGACTTCTTTGGTGTGTAGCAAGTTGTGATTTCCGGGAAAAATATTTCCCGCACTCAGAGCAAGAAAACGGCTTCTCACCTGTGTGACTTCTCTGATGTTCAACAAGATCTGATTTCCGTGCAAAACATTTCCCACACTCAGCACATGGAAATGGCTTCTCACCTGTGTGACTTCTGTAATGTTTAACAAAATCTGATTTATGCGCAAAACATTTCCCACACTCAGAACATGGAAATGGCTTCTCGCCTGTGTGACTTCTTTGGTGTGTAGCAAGTTGTGATTTCCGGGTAAAACATTTCCTGCACTCATAGCAAGAAAATGGATTTTCACCTGTGTGACTTTTCTGATGTATAACAAGAAGTGATTTCTGTGCAAAACATTTCCCACACTCATAACATGGAAATGGCTTCTCACCTGTGTGACTTTGCTGATGTTTAACAAGATCTGATTTCTGTGCAAAACATTTCCCACACTCAGAACATGGAAATGGCCTCTCACCTGTGTGACTTCTCTGATGTCTATGAAGAAACGATTTGTATTTAAAACATTTCCCACAATCAGAACATGGAAATGGCCTCTCACCTGCCTTACCTGTCTGTGGGTTAATAGGTTTTGTGTTCTGTGTAAAATAATTGGCATCTATAGAACACGGAAACACTGTATCTTCTGTCAGAGCTGTAACAGATGCACCAATATCAGAGTGATCAGGAGAACATTTCCCAGGATCAGAGGGATCAGCTGATAGAACTGGATGTATAATTGGGGTAATGGGGTTATCTCCTGGAGAATCCTGTATACTGTCATTATATCTTATTTCACAATCCGGGGATAACTTTAGATGTCCTTTTGTGATATTCCTGCTTGTGTGTCCATCTGCTGGAAATAAAATACATTATGGAAATGTGACATTTTCTGTAACAATATTAATCTTGTAAACAGTAGAAGACGACTCTCTGGGACACTTAATTGTAAATGTGTGTGTATAATAAAACATAACTTTTAATGAAGGCTTTATAATATTGTGTCTCAGACTATCATTGTGTCCACCCTCCTGAGAACACTCACAATAACAAATGTAATTTTATGATAAGACTTAGATATCTCTCTCTCTTGTACTGGTAACTAACCATGAAGTATAAATGGAGATGTAGTCACTCGCCAAGTCCTATGTCAGCACCAATGTAAAACAATGGATGGGGAACATATCGTATGAATTGGAGATTCTAGATGAACAATAACATCAGTCATATGAGCTGATGGATCAGAGAAATGTCTCCTAACGTTACTCCTGGAAGCATTGGTAAGGTAGCATTCCTTTAAGCGTGTGCTCATACGCTGGTAAGCCTGTACATGTGTTACTCACCCTTATATAAGGTATTTTGCTACAGCAGAGTAGGTGTGTGGAACAAGGTACAGTATTTTACATGCAATACACCATATAATACCCTGCAATCATCATCATCTGCTAGGTTACAATCCACTCTTACACCCCCATCATCAGTGTCTTACCTCTATTCTCTCAATAGTAATAAGGATGATGTGTGTACGGTAAATATGATACAGAGAATTACATATCAGAATCTATACAGCTGTCGCCATACTTCTGCTTCTCATACTTGTGCTACTGGCAGTAGTGAACATCTCAGTGAGAGTGCAGGGAAGACAGCAGAGTCTGATGAGAAAGAAATTGGATCTGCATTTGCAGGGCTGTACCACACCTGTCATCCGTTATTATATAAAATAATAAATAAGTGGGGCGAGGTCCATCCAGACGTGCTTCCTGGAGCTCTCCTCACTAAGTGGCTTCTTATCTACCCTACCTGATAGCTCTCAGCCGCCGCTGGGACCAAGACCCAATCTATTAAGTCCCCCGCTCCTCCTGCCCTAAAGTCACTCGCTCCGCTCACTCTGGGCACCATTCACTGTTGCATCCTAGTGACGCCGCTGAAGACATAGGCTGTATTCTGGGGCTAAGTGCGCACAGTCTTTCCTGCACACTCTGGCCACCTGACTTGGAGGCGCTTTTGCCTCAGGTGGATGCACTTGCTCTTCCTCCACTGATGGGGACAGAACGGGCTGCCAACAGTCACCGGAGCCCGGTGGTGATATTAAGAAGTGAGCTGGCTGCGATCTTGGATCCTGGTACCCGGTCATCGCATGCTTTGCGTTCAATAAGGTTTAAAATTAATATAAGCTGCTAAATACGGCTGGACCGGGGTCACTACACTAAATTGAAGCATTTGCCTGGAGGTGAAACTACCTTCTATTTATATGGTACCACTATCATCTACTTCCTCTCAGTCTACATGCAGAGCCCAGTATCAAGTATCGTCTGAGTACAGCTCATTACACTCTGATTACAACCTCACAGTATATTATTTTGTGGATTTATCCACTGAATATATTTTGCCATTTGTGTCTCTTTGTGCTGAGTACTTCACGTCTGTGATCACGCTGACCTCTAGTGGAATTTCTCGGTCATTACTGTGTTATTTGAGTTGCATTACATCATGTTTACTTGAAATTTTGGCCCGGATACCCCCCGTCACCCCGACTGAGAATGTCATTTTGAATGGAGTCATCTTGATGTAACCTCCCGACAGCGTTCTACTGCTCCTTTTTTTTTTTTTTTAATTCGACAATTTTTATTATAGATTTTTGTTTAGGTTACAATACAAAAAGAAAACACAAACTAAAACTAAAAGCATTATGGACGACAACAATATCAAACCACATATAGCCCACCGTACAGTAGTAAATAAACATAATCGGGTGTTATCTGTGAATAGACCTATAAGACACACCACTGTAATCCTATAGATATATACAACGACTTCCAATGGCATTATGTGGTCCTGTCGTCATTCAAAAAACTGTTGTATACATTCATATCAGATATAGAAAGTAGTAACTTGGGTGAGAAACATAGGAAATAATAAGATTTTAAACCTACCGGTAAATCTTTTTCTCCTAGTCCGTAGAGGATGCTGGGGACTCCGTAAGGACCATGGGGTATAGATGGCTCCGCAGGAGACATGGGCACTGTAAAGCTTTAGAATGGGTGTGCACTGGCTCCTCCCTCTATGCTCCTCCTCCAGACCTCAGTTAGGACTGTGCCCAGAGGAGACTGACAGTACGAGGAAAAGGATTTTGTTATCCAAGGGCGAGATACATACCAGCCCACACCATACATATATAATAAACCAGTTAACAGCATGAACAAAAACAGTAACAGCCAGAGACTGAACTCAACTGTAACATAACCCTTATGTATGCAACAACTATATACAAGCCTTGCCGAAAGTAGTCCGCACTGGGACGGACGCCCAGCATCCTCTACGGACTAGGAGAAAAAGATTTACCGGTAGGTTTAAAATCTTATTTTCTCTTACGTCCTAGAGGATGCTGGGGACTCCGTAAGGACTATGGGGTTTATACCAAAGCTCCAGACCAGGCGGGAGAGTGTGGATGACTCTGCAGCACCGACTGAGCAAACACGAGGTCCTCATCAGCCAGGGAATCAAACTTGTAGAACTTGGCAAAAGTGTTTGACCCCGACCAAGTAGCTGCTCGGCAAAGCTGTAATGCCGAGACGCCTCGGGCAGCCGCCCAAGAAGAGCCCACCTTCCTAGTGGAATGGGCCTTTGCTGAAATTGGTACTGGCAATCCAGCCGTAGAATGAGCCTGCTGAATCATGTTACAGATCCAGCGAGCAATAGTCTGCTTAGATGCAGGAGGGCCAACCTTGGTGGCTGCATATAGGACAAACAGTGCATCTGTTTTCCGAACCCTAGCCGTTCTGGCTAAATAATTCTTTAAGGCCCTGACTACATCAAGGGACTTGGACTCCTCCAAGGCCCCCGTAGCCACAGGCACCACAATAGTCTGGTTCATATGAAATGACGAAACTACCTTAGGCAGAAATTGAGGACGAGTTCTCAACTCTGCTCGATCCGCATGGAAAATCAGATAGGGGCCAATTCGGACACCCGCCTCGCAGATGCCAAGGCCAATAACATGATGACTTTCCAAGTAAGAAACTTCAATTCAACCGTCTGAAGCGGTTCAAACCAGTGTGATTTAAGGAACTGTAACACCACGTTAAGGTCCCAAGGTGGGAGGCACAAAAGGAGGTTGGATGTGCAACACACCTTTTACAAAAGTCTGGACTTCTGGAAGAAAGGCCAATTCCTTCTGAAAGAATATGGATAAGGCAGAAATCTGCACCTTAATGGAGCCTAACTTAAGGCCCATATCCACGCGATCCGCCGCCCAGCCAGCCGAAGCCACGCCTCTCCTGCCTGCCGCCCTGCCTCCTTGGCTTGAGGAGCATCCTTGGCTTCACACCAAGACACATATTTTCTCCAGAGACGGTGATAGTGTCTCGCCGTAACAGCCTTCCTAGCTTTAATAAGAGTAGGGATGACCTCCTCAGGAATACCCTTCTTAGCTAGGATTTGGTGTTCAACCGCCATGCCGTCAAACGTAACCGCGGTAAGTCTTGGAACATGCAGGGCCCCTGTAGGAGCAGGTCCTCCCTGACAGGAAGGGGCCACGGATCTTCTGAGAGCAATCCCTGAAGATCTGCATACCAGGCCCTTCGAGGCCAATCTGGAACAATGAGTATTGTCTGCACACTTGTTCATCTTATGATTCTCAGTATTTTTGAGATGAGAGGAAGTGGAGGGAACATATAGACCGACTGAAACACCCACGGTGTCACCAGGGCGTCCACCGCCGCTGCCCGAGGGTCCCTCGACCTGGAACAATACTTCCGAAGCTTCCTGTTGAGGCGTGACGTCATCATGTCTATTTGAGGAAGTCCCCAACAACTTGTCACCTCTGCAAAGACTTCTTGATGAAGTCCCCACTCTCCCGGGTGGAGATCGTGTCTGCTGAGGAAGTCTGCTTCCCAGTTGTCTACTCCCGGAATGAAGACCGCTGACAGAGCGCTTACATGATTTTCCGCCCAGCGAAGAATCCTGGTGGCTTCTGCCATTGCTGCTCTGCTTTTTGTCCCACCCTGGCGGTTTACATGCGCCACGGCTGTGACGTTGTGTGATTGTATCAGAACCGGTAGGTTGCAAAGAAGATTCTCCGCCTGTCGGCCTGTTGTATATGGCCCTTAATTCCAGCACATTGATGGGTAGACAAGCCTCCTGGCTTGACCATATTCCCTGAAAATTGTTTCCCTGTGTGACTGCTGCCCACCCTCGGAGGCTCGCGTCCGTGGTCACAAGAACCCAATCTTGAATGCCGAATCTGCGACCCTCTAGAAGGTGAGTACTCTGGAGCCACCACAGGAGAATGACCCTGGCCCTGGGGGACAAGCTTATCTTCCTATGCATGTGCAGATGGGAGCCTGACCACTTGTCCAGGAGATCCCACTGAAAAGTCCTTGCATGGGACCTGCCGAATGGAATGTACTCGTAGGCCGCCACCATCTTTCCTAATACACGAGTGCACTGATGAACTGACACTCTTCCTGGTTTTAACAGGTCTCTGACCATGTTCTGGAGTTCTTGGGCTTTTTCCGTTGGGAGAAAAACCCTCTTCTTTTCTGTGTCCAAAATCATGCCCAAAAATGACAGCCGAGTCGTTGGAATCAACTGCGACTTTGGTAGATTTAGAATCAAACCGTGTTGCTGCAGCACTCTCAGGGAGAGCGACACACTTTTCAGTAATTGATCTCTCGATCTCGCTTTTATCAGGAGATCATCCAAGTAAGGGATAATTGTGACTCCTTGCCTGCGCAGGAGCACCATCAGTTCCGCCATCACCTTGGTGAAAATCCTCGGGGCCGTGGAAAGCCCAAACGGCAACGTCTGAAACTGGTAATGACAATCCTGTACAGCGAATCTCAGGTACCGCCTGATGAGAAGGATAAATGGGGACATGAAGGTATGCATCCTTTATGTCCAGCGACACCATAAAATCCCCTCCATCCAGGCTGGAGATCACTGCCCGGAGAGCTTCCATCTTGAATTTGAACCTTTTCAGATATAGGTTCAGGGATTTTAGATTCAGAATGCACCTGACCGAACCAACCAGCTTCGGGACCACAAAAAGGCTTGAATAAAATCCCTTCCCCTGTTGTAGTAGGGGAACCTTGATAATCACCTGCTGATGACACAGCTTTTGTATGGCAGCTGCCACTATTTCCCTCTCTGGGGAAGAAGCTGGCAAGGCTGATTTGAAAAATCGTCGAGGAGGCACATGTTCGAATTCCAGTTTGTAGCCCTGGGACACAATTTCTACCGCCCAAGGATCCAAGTCCGACTGAACCCAGACTTGGCTGAAGAGTCGAAGACGTGCCCCCACCGGCGCGTACTCCCTCAGCGGAGCCCCAGCGTCATGCGGTGGATTTTGTAGAGGCCGGGGAGGAGTTTTGCTCCTGGGAACTAGTTGTAGCAGGCGCTCTTTTCCCTATACCTCTGGCGAGGAAGGAAGAGCCCCGACCCTTTCTGAACTTATGCGACCGAAAGGACTGCATCTGATATTGAGGTGTTTTCTTTTGCTGTGGGGGAACATAAGGCAAAAAAGATTTACCCTCAGTAGCTGTGGTAACCAGGTCCGCGAGGCCCTCCCCAAATAAAACTTCACCTTTGTAAGGCAAAGTCTCCATATGTCTTTTTGAATCAGCATCACCTGTCCATTGGCGGGTCCACAGGGACAGTCTAGCAGAAATTGCCATGGCATTGGCTTTTGAACTCAACAGCCCAATATCTCTCACAGCTTCCCTCATATATAATGCTGCGTCTTTAATGTGACCCAAGGTCAACAAAATGGTATCTTTATCTAGGGTGTCAATGTCAGACGACAAGGAATCTGCCCACGCTGCAATTGCGCTACCCACCCATGCCGACGCTACCGCCGGTCTTAGTAGGGCACCCGTATGTGTATAAATTGATTTTAAGGTAGTTTCCTGCCTGCAATCAGCAGGATCCTTGAGGGCTGCCGTATCAGGGGATGGTAGGTCCACCTTTTTGGACAAGTGCGTTAAAGCCTTGTCCACCGTGGGCGAGGATTCCCATCGTAACCTGTCCTGTGAGGGGAAAGGATACGCCATAATAATTCTCTTGGGAATTTGCAGTTTCTTATCTGGAGTTTCCCAAGCTTTTTCAAATAATGCGTTCAGCTCATGAGATGGAGGAAACGTTACCTCAGGTTTCTTTCCCTTAAACATGCAGACTCTCGTGTCGGGGACAGAGGGGTCATCTGTGATATGCAAAACATCTTTTATTGCAACAATCATATATTGAATACTCTTGGCCACCCTTGGGTGCAGCCTAGCATCCTCATAGTCGACACTGGAGTCGGAATCCGTGTCAGTATCAGTATCTACCACCTGGGAAAAGAGATGTTTTTGAGACCCCGAAGGGTCCTGTGACACAGTCAAAGCCATGGATTGACTCCCTGCTTTCTCCCTGGACTCTGCTTTGTCCAATCTTTTATGTAATAAAGTCACATTAGCATTTAAAACATTCCACATATCCTTCCAATCAGGTGTCGGCGGCGCCGACAGAGACACCACAATCATCTGCTCTGCCTTCTTTCTAGATGAGCCTTCCACTTCAGACATGCCGACACACGTACTGATGCCCCCAAACACACTGTGATATATATTATTATGGGGACTGACCCACAATAAGGCCCTTTGGAGAGACAGAGAGAGAGTATGCCAGCACACACCCAGCGCCAACTGACGCTGGAACAAAGTCCCAGCCTGTCAGCGCTTTTTATATATATATATATATATATATGTGTGTATACACCAATATTGTGCCAATTAAATGTGCCCCCCCCCCCTCATTTTTGCCCCCTGTTACTGTGTTCAGCAGGGGAGAGTCCGGGAGCAGCTTCTCTGCAGCATGCTGTGGAGAAAATGGCGCTGGTTAGTGCTGGAGGATCAAGCCCCGCCCCCTCGATGGCGGGCTGCGGTCCCGCTCTATTTATTTATACTGGTGGGGAATTTGAAAATATACTGCCTCTGCAGTATCTGTACTCTGACAGCTCCATTTGAGGTATTATAATGCTGCCCAGGGCGCCCCCCCTGCGCCCTGCACCCTTACTGTGGCGCCTGTGTGTGTGATCGTGGGAGCAATGGCGCACAGCGTTACCGCTGCGCGCTTACCTCAGGGAAGATCTGAATTCTTCTGCCGCCTGTGAAGTCTTCTTTCTTCTTATACTCACCCGGCTTCTATCTTCCGGCTCTGTGAGGAGGCGCGGCTCCGAGACGAACAGCGAGGACACCTGTGTTCCGACTCCCTCTGGAGCTAATGGTGTTCAGTAGCCTAAGAAGGAGAGCCCATCAGTTAAGTAGGTCTGCTTCTCTCCCCTCAGTCCCACGATGCAGGGAGCCTGTTGCCAGCAGTGCTCCCTGAAAATAATAAACCTAACACAAGTCTTTTCAGAGAAACTCAGGAGAGCTCCCCTGCAGTGCACCCAGTCTCCTCTGGGCACAGGATCTAACTGAGGTCTGGAGGAGGGGCATAGAGGGAGGAGCCAGTGTACACCCATCTAAAGTCTTTAGAGTGCCCATGTCTCCTGCGGAGCCTTCTATACCCCATGATCCTTACGGAGTCCCCAGCATCCTTTAGGACAGGGATGGCCAAACAGTCGATCGCGATCGACTGCCACCCAGACACCCAAAGCCGCGCCTCTCCTGCCTGCCGCCCTGCCTCCTCAGTCTGGTCTCCAGCAGTGACGGTGGAGTGTATAGCTCAAATCAGGTGCCGGTTCGTTAGCCAATGAGAGCTAGCGGACCGGCGCCAGATTTGAGATATACACGCTGCAGTCACCGCCGGAGATCAGACTAAGAAGCAGGGCGGCAGGCAGGAGAAGCGCGCGCTGTGCTCTCCACTCCGGTGAGCTCTACTATGGGGGCATATCTGGCATTGTGGGGACATGGCTCCGTGGGGGCATATCTGGCAATGTGGGGCATATCTGGCAATGTGGGGCATACTGTATCTGGCACTGTGGGGGCATATCTGGCTTTCCGGGCACATGGCACTGTGGGGGCATATCTGGCACTGTGGGAGCATATCTGGCACTGTGGGCACATGGCACTGTGGGGGCATATCTGTAATCTGGCACTGTGGGGGCATATCTGGCACTGTGGGCACATGGCACTGTTGGGGCATATCTGTATCTGGCACTGTGGGGTCATATCTGGCACTGTGGGCACATAGCACTGGGGGCATATCTGTAATCTGGCACTGTGGGGGCATATCTAGCACTGTGGGCACATGGCACTGTGGGGGCATATCTGTATCTGGCACTGTGGGCACATGGCACTGTGGGGGCATATCTGTATCTGGCACTGTGGGGGCATATGTAATCTGGCACTGTGGGCACATGGCACTGTGGGGGCATATCTGTATATGGCACTGTGGGGACATATCTGGCACTGTGGGCACATGGCACTGTGGGGGCATATCTGTATCTGGCACTGTGGGGGCATATCTGTATATGGCACTGTGGGGACATATCTGGCACTGTGGGCACATGGCACTGTGGGGGCATATCTGTATCTGGCACTGTGGGGTCATGTCTGGCACTGTGGGGGCATGTCTGGCACTGTGGGCACATGGCACTGTGGGGGCATATCTGTATCTGGCACTGTGGGGTCATGTCTGGCACTGTGGGGGCATGTCTGGCACTGTGGGCACATGGCACTGGGGGGGCATATCTGTAATCTAGCACTGTGGGCACATGGCACTGGGGGGGCATATCTGTATCTGGCACTGTGGGGGCATAGCTGGCACTGTGGGGGCATATCTGTATCTGGCAGTGTGGGGGCATATCTGGCACTGTGGGGGCATATCTGTAATCTGGCACTGTGGGGGCATATCTGTATCTGGCAGTGTGGGGGCATATCTGGCACTGTGGAGGCATATCTGTAATCTGGCACTGTGGGGGCATATCTGGCACTGTGGGCACATGGCACTGTGGGGGCATATCTGTATCTGGCACTGTAAGGGCATATGTGTTTGAGGTTTTTACCTGTGGGGGCCAATGTGTTATTTCATGTGAGGGAGTCATTACACTCTGTGCAGCAAGGCTACGTCCCTTTTTTTGTTATACCACGCACACTTTTTGTTATATCACGCCCACTTTTTGGTTATGCCACGCCCCTTTTTGAGTGTGCACCTGCGGCGCACGCTATTATTCCTCCTAGGTAGATCACAAAAGCTTTTTAGCTTTCAAAGTAGATCGCCGACTCCAAGTCTGGCCACCTCTGCTCTAGGACCTAAGAGAAAACAATATGGTGCAAACAGTACAATTTCCTAGCCTCTACAGGTAGCATCGGAAAATATTATGCTGAAGCTAATCTCGCATCTGCAGATGTAGCAATGTGAGCACCCCTAACATATGGCGATGCCAGCCACCTATCCCATATCGCATAGTATTTAGTAATGACTTTCCTGGACATGTAGACAAATTTTTCATGTGCCACCGTAGTATTCACTAGGGCAATCCAGGAATCAATATCTGGGCCAGTAGGTGCCATCCACGACCGGGCTATAGAAACCTGTGCAAGAGCACACAGGCTGATAACATAACGTCTGGAGGGGGCATTCAGCAACTCCCCATCCACCACCGCCAGTATACACACAGGAGGGGTCAACACATCAGCAGGTATACCAGTGGAAACCATAATCTTAAGTACTTCCTGCCAGAAGGCCTGAACCATCCTACATGACCAAATCATATGCCAGAAAGTGCCCCCATTCAGAGTACATTTGGGACATCTAGAATCCATTCTTCCTCCGAATCTCATTAACCTCTCAGGAGTATTATAGACTCTGTGTAAAACAAAAAGATGCACCTGTTGGTAACGGACCGCTGTGGTCGCCACCCTAGAGGCACCCAGTGCATCCTCCCAGGTATCATTAGATATGGGCCCTAGATCACATTCCCATCTAGATATAAGAGAGAGAAGGGCCTCACCATGATAAGCACATAGTAGAGCCGAGTAAAATATGGAAATAGTGCAATTTTGGAGATGAACAAATAGTTCCCGAACTGGCGTGTCCCGGAGCACCAGGGGAGTGTCCGCAAATTGATTTTGACTCGCATGGCGGAGTTGTAGATATCGATAAAAATAGAAGATAGGAATATTATACTCCTCCTGTAATTGTTGGAAAGAGCTCGTTAAGAGTATGTGCGTAAGCCAGAGGCGTTTCCGGGTCCCAACCCTCTCCCTGGAGCAATCTATGCGTTTGTCTCCATACCATAATTGCTTGTTTGACAACGGGGAGATTAAGTAGCGATACATGGTCACTCAACAGTAGTCGTAGTGGGGGGCAATTCTGATCAGTTACATAGAGAATTCGGGAGATCAATTCATCTCTAGCAGGATCATGTGACCACTTACTGATATGTACCATTTGTGCCGCTAGATAATATAAACTGAATTTAGGGAGGGCTAGGCCCCCAGAATCACGTGGGCGTGTAAGGGTGTCTAATTTTATTCTGACCTGGCAGTTAGACCATACGATAGAGGACAGAAGACCATCTATTTTCCGAAAGGTTTTTAATGGGAGATAAACAGGGGAGTGCTGTAGCGCATACAGCAACTTAGGCAGGGCCACCATTTTCACTAAATTAATTCTACCCGTTATAGTTAGAGGTAGAGTCCCCCAAACCGCAATACGGGAGTGCAAATAATCCATATGAGGTTTTATATTCAAGGAAAAGTATTGAGAAGGATTATTTGTGACCCAGATTCCCAAGTACTTAAATGAGTCCACCCAGCGAAGAGGGAGGGCAACGGGCGGGGCACCAGGACAAGTACCACGGAAGGGCAGTATGCAGGACTTATCCCAGTTAATGGATAAACCAGAGTACCCGCCATAGGTGTCAATAACACGCAGCACGTGTGGCATGGTATTGCAGTAGTCTGATATAAACAGCAGAATATCAATCGCACATAGAGAAATTTTGTCCGTGATGGGGCCCACCCGGAACCCCCCCACCCACGAGTCAGAACGCACCAGACACGCTAAGGGCTCCACCGCCAGAGCAAAAAGAATAGGGGATAGTGGGCAGCCCTGCCTTGTACCCCTGGCTAGAGGAAATGCAGATGAGATGAATCCATTTATCGAGACCCTGGCTAATGGTGTGGAGTATAATAGCTTGACCCACCGTATAAAGCGTGGTCCAATGCCGAAGCGGGCCATAGACTCCCACAAGAACACCCACTCCACTGAATCAAAAGCTTTAGCAGCATCAAGGGACACCATAACAGAAGCGCCGGCGTTCTCGCGAGGGCCCTGTAAGTGTGTGAACAAACGCCTAAGGTTAGTCAGAGTGGACCGCCCTGGCACGAAACCAGTCTGATCTGTGTGAATAATTTAGGTAATAACAGAGTTTAGTCTAAGTGCCAGGATCTTTGCTAGGACCTTGACATTAGTAACGAGATAGGTCTATACGAATCTACCCGCTCTGGATCCTTATCTGGTTTTAAAAGCACTATTATCAAAGCCTCTGTCATAGAATCTGGCAGTGAACCGAATTCCAACAAGTCATTGAACAGAGTAAGCAATTTAGGGCCATAAAAGTCAATATTCTTCTTATAGAGCTCAATAGGAATTCTGTCTAGCCCGTACTACTGCTCCTTTTATGTATAGATCATTTGTATTTTCCTATCTCTGAGAGGTCAGGCTCTTTGTAGCTGGCTTACCATGCCTTCAAAAAGGTTAAAAGGTAACAAATCGGCTCCACCTGTCCATCTCTTTAGTATCTCAAATTCAGGTGGTCCATCTGAGACTGCTACAACATCTGCTTCTTCTTGTCAGATGCACAGACCAGCTGCAATGGCTGAAGACATCTTAAGACACTCTAGATGGTCCTGTTACTCAGATGTGACCATGCCTGCAAGTGCTCTATCTGACCTGGGAGCACAGGATGTGACCAATCAGATAAACTGTATTAGCAGCAGCAGCAGGGAAGAGAAACTTCCCTCTGCTGCTTCTGTCAGAGGGACCGGAAGGTCTCTCTGCCTCTCTGCACTCTCCCCTACTGATTGCCGTGCTGCCGACTGGATCCCCTCAATCTAGCGGCTGCAGGCAATGGCAGCCGCTGGGGAGTGTATATTAACCCTCCCAAGCCACCCCCAGACCCCCTGTGTATAACTGGAGGCTGTGATGGTCACGATGTTTCCGATGGTCATGTTCCCGATCGATGTTTCGATGTTTGAACAATATATTTTTTGAAAAATTCAACAACAAAAAAAACAAATATATATATATATATATATATATTTTACTAAAATCATTTTGGATAGGGTTAAATTCATGTTTCTCACCTAATTCACTCATAAAAAACCCGACAATTTCGGAGCAGTTTTTTGCAAAATAAATCGTCAGTTAAGTGGTTAAGGACTGAAATAACCTCAGAATTTAACTGTAATATTCAAGCTTTGAGGTCCAGTATCAGTGAGAGTGGCACTCGTACAGTCTAAGATGAAAGAGATTGTTGCGTCTCACAAAGATCTGATTTCAGCACATGACACCCTTCAGGAAGACATGGGCCCTCATTCCGAGTTGTTCGCTCGCAAGCTGCTTTTAGCAGCTTTGCACACGCTAAGCCGCCGCCTACTGGGAGTGAATCTTAGCATAGTAAAATTGCGAACGAAAGATTAGCAAAATTGCGAATAGACACTTCTTAGCAGTTTCTGAGTAGCTCCACACTTACTCGGCATCTGCGATCAGTTCAGTGCTTGTCGTTCCTGGTTTGACGTCACAAACACACCCAGCGTTCGCTCAGACACTCCCCCGTTTCTCCAGCCACTCCCGCGTTTTTCCCAGGAACGGCAGCATTTTTTCGCACACACCCATAAAACGGCCAGTTTCCGCCCAGAAATACCCACTTCCTGTCAATCACATTACGATCACCAGAGCGAAGAAAAAACCTCATAATGCCGTGAGTAAAATACCTAACTGCATAGCAAATTTACTTGGCGCAGTCGCACTGCGGACATTGCGCATGCGCATTAGCGACTAATCGCTCCGTTGCGAAAGAAAAATAACGAGCGAACAACTCGGAATGACCACCATGGTCTCTATTCGTGATAAAGTCATTGATTTAGAAGACAGGTCTCGGAGAAATAATATCAGAATAATGGGCGTTCTGGATTCTGTTACAAATGCTGAGCTTCATGATTATGCCACGGCAGGGCCGGTGCAAGGTTTCTTGGCACCCTAGGCAAAACTTCTGCCTACTGCCCCTTCCCCCTATCTGCCCTCCAGGTGAAAGACATGCTGCTGCTCTCCCCCATCCCCAGTCTGTTGCATGGCTGCTCTCTTCTCCCCATCTCCCCAGTATGTGTGGGTGCCTGCTGCTCTCACCCCCCCCCCTCCTCTGTTAGAACAGCAGACATTTATCTCCCCCACCATCTGTGTGTGTGCAGCTGCTCATCCCCCGCAGACAGTGTGCGTGCCTGCTGCTAATCTCCGCCTACCTCCCCAGACTGCTGCTCTTTCCTTATCAAATGCAGAGAGTGCACTGTGCAGCCACCTTACCTGCAAGCTGCGATGCAGAGTTCGGACTGAGTCATCTGCGAAAGAGTCTGGAATGAAGAGCAGCGCCACATGTTACCCCCAGCCAGGACTCCAGGAGCTGTCAAAGTTACTGCCTGTGCCAGGTGGAGGCAGAGCTGGAGGCTGCAATAAGGGAGCTTGCCAGTCGCGACTGCTGTAAGATATGAGTGCCGGGGGTGTTTGCGATGACTGTGAGGTAGGACCATGCTTCCTTTTTCAGGCAGCCATAGCCGGCCGCCCCCCCAGGATCTGGCGCCCCTAGGCGGCTGCCTAAACCTGCCTAATGGAAGCTCCGGCCCTGTGCCACGGTTTTCTTTTCAGAAACTTCCACAGAAGGCTTCTGCCGCGGACCTTCTTATTGATAGGATCCATAGACTCCCAAAGTCCAAACAGGCCCCTATCCAAGCACAGAGGAACACTCTGCTCAGGGTCCACTTTTTTCATATTAAAGAACGCATTCTACAGGCTGCTTTGTATTCCTCGTCCACAACTGATTGCATGGATAATCTGCAGATATTTCCAGATATTTCTCCTGTGACGCTGGCCAAAAGGCGTCTATTCCACCCAAAAAAATGTACAATACAAATGGGTATTTCCTACTAAGCTTATTGTAACGTGAAACTGCGCCTTCACAGTGATACCTTCACCCGAGGATGGCCCTGCTATTCTGAAAAAATAGGATTTTAATACCTACCGGAAAATCCTTTTCTCGTAGTCCGTAGGGGATACTGGGATGGTTTTAGTATCATGGGGTATAGATGGAGTCCATTGGATCCTGGCACTTCTTCAGAGTGTACTGGCTCTTCCACTCTATGCCCCTCCTGCAGACTCAGTCTAGGAAAACTGTACCCGAGAAGATGGACATACTTTGAGAGGAGGAAGAGAGACAAGAAAGTGGTGAGAGAACGAACCAGCACACAACATAACAAGATGATAGTAACACTAACCACAACTTGAAAATAGGGACAGCAAAAGCAGACCCAAACTACAACACACAAGAACAACTCTCGCAGGAAAATATCGAAGCAGAGGCGGACACCCAGCATCCCCTATGGACTACGAGATTTACCGTAAGGTATTAAAATCCTATAAACTCTAAATTCCTAGGGGATACTGGGATGGTCTTAGTACCATGGGGAAGTTCCAAAACTCCCAGACCAGGTGGGAGAGTGCTGAGACCCCTGCAAAACTGATTGACCAAACTGAAGGTTCTCAGTAGCCAAGGTGTTGAACCTTTAAAACAGGCCTGGCCAACCTGTGGCTCTCCAGCTGTTGTAAAACAACAGGTCCCATCATGCCTTGCAACAGTTTTGCGATTAGGAAATGCTAAAAACTGTGGCAGGGCATGTGTAGTTTCACAACATTTGGAGAGCCACAGGTTGGACAGGCCTGATTTAAAACTTAATGTGTTCGAACCCGACCAAGTAGCTGCCCGGCATAACTGTAAAGCCGGGACACCCTGGGCAGCTGCCTAGGAAGAACCAAATTGACCATGTGGAGTGGGCCTGAACAGACCTCGGCAGCGGCAAAGCCGTCGAAGAGTGAGCCTGTTGGATCATAAGCCCGATCCAACATGCAATAGACTGCTTCGGAGCAGGACAACCAATCTTTGAAGCATCATAGAGAACAAAAAGCAAGTCTGATTTTCTGAGACAAGCCGGCCTCTTGACATAAATCTCCAAAGCCCGAACCACATCCAAGGACATTGTTGTAACAGACATGCCAGTGACAACCGGAACCACCATTGGCCAATTGATATGAAATGCTGACACCACCTTAGGCAAGAATTTCTAGTGAGTTCTGAGCACCGCTCTATCCTCATGAAACACCAGAGAAGGACTCTTACAGGATAAGGGCCCTAATTCCAAAACATGCCTCACTGAGGCCAAGGCCAACAACATGATATCCTGCCACGTCAAATACTCCATGTCCACCTTGTGGAAAGGTTCAATCAAACAGATTGGAGAAAGGCCAGAACCAAATAGAGAACTCACGGTGCTGCGGGAGGCACAAAGGGTGGTCGAATATGAAGGACACCCATCAAGAACATCTGGACCACTGGGAGAACAGCCAATTGTTCCCTGGAAGAAAAAGACAAGGCTGAGATTTGAACTTTTATGGAGCCTAAACGTAGGCCCACATCCACAACAGCCTGCAGGAAGTGCAAGAAACGTCCCAGATGAAAATCCACAGCAGAATACTGTTGACCCTCACATCAAGAGACACATTTCTTCCATATGCGAGGGTAATGTTTCGATACGACCATCTGCCCTGCTTGGAGCATAGTCGAGATGACATGGCCGGGAATCTTTTTCCTGGCAAAAATCCTCACAATCTACTTCCATTGCATCAAACGTAGACGTGGTAAGTCTGTATATACGAACGGCCCTTGTGTAAGATAATCATCCTGAATTGGCAGAGGCCAGGGGCCTTCGAGTAATAAGGCTAGAATGTCTGCATACCAAGCCCAGAATTGCCTGAACCCTGTCCCTTTAAGTCCTTTGAGAACTCTGGGAATTAGAGGAAATGGAGGAAACAAGTACACCAACCGATAAATCCACGGTGTCGCCAGAGCGTCCACTGCTGCGACCTGTAGATCCCTCATCCCAGAACAGAAACGCAGAAGCTTCTTAGTGAGCTGAGAAGCCAACAAGTCGATTTGCGGGTAGCCCCACCGGTGAAATATTTGTTGAAACACTTGCGGGTAGAGGCCCCATTGCCACAGGTGCAGATCGTGTCTGCTGAGGAAGTCTGCACCCCAACTGTCTACTCCCAGAATTAATATGGCGGAAATTGCCTTGGGATTCCGCTCCACCCAGAGGATTATCTGGGACACCTCCCTCATTGCAGCTCTGCTGTTTGGGCCTTCTTGTCGGTTTATGTTCTCCACAGTTGGTGTGTTTTCTGACCATACCTGTATGGCCTGATACTGAAGGATAGAAAGAGGTCAGCAGAAGGACACTGTAAATCGCCCTGAGTTCCATAACATTTATCGGAAGGGAAGCCTCTTGATCAGACCGCCTTCATTGGAAATGAGCACTTAGGGTCACTGCACCCCAACCATGGAGGCTCGCATCCGTTGTCAACAGAATCCAATCCTGAATTTCGAAGTGTCGACCCTCCAGGAGGGAGATCAGCAACCACCATAAGAGGGAAATCCTGGCGTTTGGTGAAAGGCATATCATCTGGCGTATGTGCAGATGTGACCCAGACCATTTGTCCAGCAGATCCAGCTGGAATGGTCATGCATGGAATCTTCCGTACTGAATTGCGTCGTAGGAGGCCATCATCTTTCCCAGTAAGCGTATGCAGAGATGTACCGAGATTTTGTTCAGCTTCAAAATGGAATGTACCATCGTATGAATTGTCTTTGCCTTGTCCATAGGAAGGAACACCTTCTGAGACACCATGTCCAGTATCATTACCAGTAACTGAAGCCTCTGCGTAGGTTCAAGGCGGGATTGCTGCAGATTGAGAATCCACCCATGATCCTTGAGTAGTCGTGTTGGAAGGCTGATATTTTCCATCAACTTTGCTCTGAATATAGCCATTATGAGATCGCCCAAGTATGGAACGATGTTCACTTCTAACTTGCGGAGTTGTAGCAACATCACTGCCATCACCCCTGATAACACCCTTAGTGCCGTTGAGAGTCCAAAAGGCAAGGCCTGGACCTGGTAGTGGCTGTCCTGCAGTGCAAACCTGAGGTAAGCCTGAAGAGGCTGCCATATTGGGATGTGAAGATACGCATCTTTAATATTCAGAGATACCAGGAATTCCCCTTCTTCCATGTCACGCTTGGCTTGAGTTGGGGATCTGACGACTGATAATTGACTGAGGGAGCAGCTATCGGCAAAGGAAGGAAACGAGGTGGCTGAATGTAGTTCTTACTCATGGATTGAAGACAGGCCCGAAGATGTAGAGGGGTAGGCAATGAGGACAATGACCGAGAATGATACACTGAAGAAAGAGGAATTCAGTTTTGAGACCTCAATCATACACAACGACTCGGAGAAAAGTCTGAGTGAATTCTGAAAGACGAAAGGTTAATGACTTGTAAACGATGCTGAAGAATACTGAATGAAGTGACTTGTGATTTGTAAATGATGCTGAAGAACACTGAATGAAGAGATGACTTGTGATTTGTAAATTACGCTGAAGAACATGGAATGAAGAGAAAGCTTGTGATTTTTAAACAATGCTGAAGAGAGGATCGCTATGAGCACCATCAGCAAACGGAGACCCTCTACCTGATAGAGGACCCAGCGGTTAAACCGCAAGAGCAGGTGGACTAGGAGCAAAGGACTGCAATAACAGAACTGACCACCGGGTGGCCACAACAGAACCAGCATACCAGGGGTTAACCCGGCAGCACAGAGCTTGAGCACCTTACAGCAGCAAGTAAATTGTAGCACTGGCACCATAGCTAAACATCAACCCATTTTTATAAAGAAAGACTGCACCGGATTGGCTGGACGCGAACTGGGATACCTATTGGCTTGGCTTGGTCTCCAACATGGTGGCTCCCTGCACAGAGGACACATGTGGAACCAGCACACAGCCACTACCGCTGGCCTCAGCCTCCAAGATGCCGCACTCCAGCAACAGGACACTTGGAAACAGACACCTCCGGCTGCCATTCTCCACTCCCCAGGAGCCCGGCCTCCAGATGCCCGGCAGCCGCACCGGAGGATATTGCTGCTGTAGCTACTATCCATCACAGTGACACCAGCCAGCTATCAGGAAGGCCACAGGGACCAGAACCAGATGTAAGACTCCAGATGCTGACAGTACCCCCTTTTTAGGGTGGTCTCCGAACACCCACACTGCTTAGTGGGATTCTTGGCATGAAAGGCACAAATCAGTCTTGGAGCATGAACATCCTCTGCAGCCACCCAAGATCTTTCCTCCAGAACATATCCTCTCCACTCTATGAGATACTGGAGACGACCATACCTCTTGCTGAAGTCAAGACACATATGAACCTCGAATTCCTCATTTTGAGCAGCTTGCACCTTGGGAGGTTAAGGGAAAGATGCCCGAAAATGATTTAGTACAAGAGGCTTTAGCAGAGAAATGTGAAAGGTATTGGGAATTTTCAAATAGGGAGGCAGTTTCACCTTGTAAGAAACAGGATTCAACACTCTTAATAGGATACGGACCGATGAATCTTGGAGCAAACTTTTTGGTAGGAACGTTGAGCCTGAGGTTTCTGGTGGATATCCAAACACGATCTCCCACTTTGAGACTAGGAACAGCCCTCCGTTTCCAATTGGCGTAGTTTGTTTATTCCTGGGAAGTTTTAAGTAGCGCCTTATGAATTTTTCCCCACATCTTAGTGAACTGATGAAGAGCGGATTCAGCAGCAGGAACCTCAAGAGCTGGGAGAGATTCAAAGGAAGGAACTTGTGGATGAAAACCATAGTTAATGAAGAAAGGAGTGGAATTGGTAGAAGAATGATATAGGTTATTGTGGGCAAACTCAGCAAATGGGAGGCAATCCATCCAGTCATCCTGAGCAGGGGACATGAACATCCATAAGAAAGTTTCCAGATCTTTTTGACTATTTCAGTCTGTATGTCAGTCTGGGGAAGGTAGGCTGAAGAGAAGTTCAACTTGATTCCTAGGACAGAGCTGAGAGATTTCCAGAATTTGGCGATGAATTGAGGACCCTGATCAGAAACTATTTCCTGTGGAAGGCCATGCAAATGAAAAATGTATGAGAAAAACAATTTGGATAGCTGAGGAGTAGAGGAAAGACCGGTGAGGGGTATGAAGTGATCCATCTTCGAAAATCATTCCACAATGACCCAAATGGTGTTGTGCCCTCTGGAGACTGGCAAATCGGTTATGAAATCCATAGAGGTGTGAGTCCAAGGCTTTTGAGGTGTTGGAAGTGGATGAAGATGACCCGAGGGAGATGTTCGTGGACTTTTATGTTGAGCACACTTGGAACAGGCTGCTACAAATTCAAAGACATCCGTTTTAAGATGAGGCCACCAGTAGAATCGCTGAATGAACTTGAGAGTCTTTAGACCGCCGGCGTGACCCATGAAAGATGAAGAATGAGCCCACGTAAGCAATTTCCTGCGAAGTTTTGGTGCTACAAAAGTTCTCCCCAGAGGAGGAAGAGGAACAGTATGAGTGGAAGCAAATGAAGCCGGATTCAGAATAAATTGTTTCAGAGGAGTTGAGGGAATCGTCTGTTTGAAAAGAACGAGAAAGTGCATCTGCTCTTCGATTTAAGGTTCCTGGGCGGTTAAAGAGTTTGAAGGAGAAACGAGAGAAGAAGAGAGCCCACCTGGCTTGCCGTGGGTTTAAACAATGAGCTGTCTGGAGGTACAGAAGATTCTTGTGATCCATGATAACAGAGATAGGGTGTTGAGCTACCGCTAATAAATATCGCCACTATACAAAGCTAATTTTATGGCCAACAGTTCTTGTTCCCCAATAGGATAATTTTGCTCAGCTTTGGAGAATCTTCAAGAAAAATATGCACAAGGATGACTTTTCTTATCTTCAAAGAGCTGAGAAAGAACCGCCCCGACTTCCACCGAAGAAGCATCTACTTCCACCTGAAAGAGGCGACTGAGATCAGGTTGGCAAAGAATTGGAGAGGACATGAAGGCCTCTTTTAAGAACGTGAAGGCTTTCAGAGCCTCGGGTGGCCAAATCGAAGGATTGGCTCCTTTCCTGGTTAACATGGTAATTGGGGCGATGATAGTGGAGTAGTTCTTGATACATTTGTAAAAGTTGGCAAAGCCAATAAATCGTTGGATCCCTTTTAGAGTGGTAGGAAGAGTCCAATCATGAATCGCTTGGACCTTGGTTGAATCCATCTGTAGCTCCTGGGTAATATTTGAAAAGAAAATAGTGTTAAAACCCCTTTTCGGCGTCAGCGCCAGTGTGGGCTTGCATAGAGGGACAACAGAAGCACTTAAGCTGTGTTTCCTCTGCCCTAACGCCGCCATATGTACCGGGGACCCCGGTATTGTACTCCCCACTCAATTAGGGGGGGTGGCATGTTGTGAAGAAGAGCGCACACCGCTGTGGGTGAGCGAAACAACCTCCTTCAGGAGCTATGTCCTGTAAGCGGGGACCCAAAACATTAACCCTTCAAGAGGTTGGTACCGGTCCCCCCCTAAGTCTCACGATGCAGGCAGACTGGGCCCAACCCGTCCTGCCTGAAAACAACAAACTAAAATACATTCTGAAAAAAACTCTCTGAAGCTCCAGAGAATGCACTAAACTGAGTCTGCAGGAGGGACACAGAGGGGAGAAGCCAGTACACACTAATGATTTCTTAAAGTGCTAGGCTCCAATAGACCCGATCTATACCCCATAGTACTAAGACCATCCCAGTATCCCCTAGGATGTTAGAGAAAGTGGGACATTCCTATTGACAATCCTTCATGACACTCTACCTAAACCAATCCCGGAGGAGTTGTCTTCCGTCTCTAAATAATATGCTAAAGGAGTAAGACTGTTACAGACACTCAGAGTCTGTTTCCTACTGTAACATGTGCCAACTGGGACTAAGTTACTGGGAATGGATCTATTTTTGGGCCAGATTTATTTGCTCTTGTTATGGGTTTAAAACAAATCTTTTTATCTTTATTTCCTGAGCTATGTATGAGATACACCAGAGAGTGTGGGGAGGAGACTGGTCAGATCTCTGGGATGGTAACACACAGTGACATGATGTGAGGGGGAGAGCAGGAGTATAATATGGGCTGATGGCTCCTGATGTATGAGATACACCAGAGAGGGTGGGGAGGAGACTGGTCAGATCTCTGGGCTGGTAACACAGTGACATGATGTGAGGTGGAGAGCAGGAGTATAATAGGGGCTGATGGCTCCTGATGTATGAGATACACCAGAGAGGGTGGGGAGGAGACTGGTCAGATCTCTGGGCTGGTAACACAGTGACATGATGTGAGGGGGAGAGCAGGAGTATAATAGGGGCTGATGGCTCTTGATGTATGAGATACACCAGAGAGTGTGGGGAGGAGACTGGTCAGATCTCTGGGCTGGTAACACACAGTGACATGATGTGAGGGGGAGAGCAGGAGTATAATAGGGGCTGATGGCTCCTGACTCCACACTGGGAAAATACATATTCCTCATTAGTTTGTACTGACAGAGGAGGGTGTAGGATAAGAGATTGCTGTAGTGACTGAGAAAGGAGAATATGTGACTCTTTTCTGTAATAAGTGTTTATTACTCACCTGTTTTGATATCTGTAGGGATCTCCTCCTCCTTACACTGATGATCAGCCCTCACATACGTCTCTTCTTCTCCCTCTGTATCTTCTGCCTTTATACCAGTCACATATGTCTCTTCTTCTCCCTCTAAATCTTCTGCCTTTATATCAGTCACATACATCTCTTCTTCTCCCTCTATAACTTCTGCCTCCATATCTTCTGCTTTTATATCAGTCACATAAGTCTCTTCTTCTCCCTCTATATCTTCTGCCTTTATATCAGTCACATACGTCTCTTCTTCTCCCTCTATATCTTCTGACTTTATATCAGTCATATACGTCTCTTCTACTCCTTCTATATCTTCTGCCTTTATATCAGTCACATACATCTCTTCTTCTCCCTCTATAACTTCTGCCTCTATATCAGTCACATACGTCTCTTCTTCTCCCTCTATATCTTCTGCCTTTATATCAGTCATATACATCTCTTCTACTCCTTCTATATCTTCTGCCTTTATATCAGTCACATACGTCTCTTCTTCTCCCTCTGTATCTTCTGCCTTTATACCAGTCACATACGTCTCTTCTTCTCTCTCTGTATCTTCTGCCTTCATATCAGTCACATATGTCTCTTCTTCTCCCTCTATATTTTCTGTTTTAATATCAGACAGACGTTCTACCTAAAAAAACCTAAAAACACCATAATGACATTTGCAGTCAGATTAAACTGAGGTGAAACAGTATAATATCAGTGTATACGACACATACAGCTTCTCTACAGATCATATAGTGACAGTCACTTTGGTATATTGTCGAGACCCTAAATCCCACCTAACTGATCCTCCTGTGGGGTCCTGTGATTCTCCTCTGTACAGTACTAGGAATACAGAGGATGGGGACATCTGACTGGGGTATCTCTGTTACTGGGCCCATCTGTAGGAGACACACAGTGACTGAGTACAGTGTATATATGTAATTATATGATGATGTGTGTATATAGGGGGCCCGCATACCTGCTCTCCCCTGTACAATACATGACAATCTCCTCTTGCCCAGTGATGTGAGGAGCCGGTGATTCTCCATCATCACGTCCTTGTACAGACCACTGTGTTCCTCTATATACTTCCCCTCCTGCATGGAGACATAGACAGTGACATCCTGTCACCTTATAGGCACCTGACACACACACTGATACAGTCATCACCCAGACACGTCCCCCGGTGTTACTGTATAATTTCCTATTCCCAGCAGTCACCTCTCCAGTCATCACCCAGACACATCCCCCGGTGTTACTGTATAATGCCCCATTCCCAGCAGTCACCTCTCCAGTCATCACCCAGACACGTCCCCTGGTGTTACTGTATAATGTCCCATTCCCAGCAGTCACCTCTCCAATCATCACCCAGACACGTCCCCCGGTGTTACTGTACAATGTCCCATTCCCAGCAGTCACCTCTCCAGTCATCACCCAGACACGTCCCCTGGTAATACTGTATAATGTCCCATTCTCAGCAGTCACCTCTCCAGTCATCATCCAGACACATTCCCTGGTGTTACTGTATAATGTCCCATTCCCAGCAGTCACCTCTCCAGTCATCACCCATACACGTCTCCTGGTGTTACTGTATAATGTCCCATTCCTGGCAGTCACCTCTCCAGTCATCACCCAGACACATCCCCTGGTGTTACTGTATAATGCCCCATTCCCGGCAGTCACCTCTCCAGTCATCACCCAGACACATTCCCTGGTGTTAATGTATAATGTCCCATTCCCAGCAGTCACCTCTCCAGTCATCACCCAGACACATCACCTGATGTTACTGTATAATGTCCCATTCCCAGCAGTCACCTCTCCATTCATCACACAGACACGTCTCCTGGTGTTACTGCATAATGCCCCATTCCCATCAGTCACCTCTCTAGTCATCACCCAAACAAATCCCCCGGTGTTACTGTATAATGTCCCATTCCCAGCAGTCACCTCTCCAGTCATCACCCAGACACATCCCCTGGTGTTACTGTATAATGTCCCATTCCCGGCAGTCACCTCTCCAGTCATCACCCAGACACATCCCCTGGTGTTACTGTATAATGTCCCATTCCCGGCAGTCACCTCTCCAGTCATCACCTAGACCCATTCCCTGGTGTTACTGTATAATGTCCCATTCCCAGCAGTCACCTCTCCAGTCATCACCCAGACACGTCTCCTGGTGTTACTGTATAATGTCCCATTCCTGGCAGTCACCTCTCCAGTCATCACCCAGACACGTCCCCTGGTGTTACTGTATAATGCCCCATTCCCGGCAGTCACCTCTCAAGTCATCACCCAAACACATTCCCTGTTGTTACTGTATAATGTCCCATTCCCAGCAGTCACCTCTCCAGTCATCACCCAGACACATCACCTGGTGTTACTGTATAATGTCCCATTCCCAGCAGTCACCTATCCATTCATCACACAGACACGTCTCCTGGTGTTACTGTATAATGCCCCATTCCCATCAGTCACCTCTCTAGTCATCACCCAAACACATCCCCCGGATTTACTGTATAATGCCCCATTTCCATCAGTCACCTCTCTAGTCATCACCCAAACACATCCCCCGTGTTACTGTATAATGTCCCATTTCCAGCAGTCACCTCTCCAGTCATCACCCAGACACATCACCTGGTGTTACTGTATAATGTCCCATTCCCAGCAGTCACCTATCCATTCATCACACAGACACGTCTCCTGGTGTTACTGTATAATGTCCCATTCCCATCAGTCACCTCTCTAGTCATCACCCAAACACATCCCCCGGATTTACTGTATAATGCCCCATTTCCATCAGTCACCTCTCTAGTCATCACCCAAACACATCCCCCGTGTTACTGTATAATGTCCCATTTCCAGCAGTCACCTCTCCAGTCATCACCCAGACACATCCCCTGGTGTTACTGTATAATGTCCCATTCCCGGCAGTCACCTCTCCAGTCATCACCCAGACACATTCCTTGGTGTTACTGTATAATGTCCCATTCCCAGCAGTCACCTCTCCAGTCATCACCCAGACACGTCTCCTGGTGTTACTGTATAATGTACCATTCCTGGCAGTCACCTCTCCAGTCATCACCTAGACACGTCCCCTGGTGTTACTGTATAATGCCCTATTCCCGGCAGTCACCTCTCCAGTCATCATCCAGACACGATCCCTGGTTTTACTGTATAATGCCCCATTCCCAGCAGTCACCTCTCCAGTCATCACCTAGACCCATTCCCTGGTGTTACTGTATAATGTCCCATTCCCAGCAGTCACCTCTCCAGTCATCACCCAGACACGTCTCCTGGTGTTACTGTATAATGTCCCATTCCTGGCAGTCACCTCTCCAGTCATCAACCAGACACGTCCCCTGGTGTTACTGTATAATGCCCCATTCCCGGCAGTCACCTCTCAAGTCATCACCCAAACACATTCCCTGTTGTCACTGTATAATGTCCCATTCCCAGCAGTCACCTCTCCAGTCATCACCCAGACACATCACCCGGTGTTACTGTATAATGTCCCATTCCCATCAGTCACCTATCCATTCATCACACAGACACGTCTCCTGGTGTTACTGTATAATGCCCCATTCCCATCAGTCACCTCTCTAGTCATCACCCAAACACATCCCCCGGATTTACTGTATAATGCCCCATTTCCATCAGTCACCTCTCTAGTCATCACCCAAACACATCTCCCGGTGTTACTGTATAATGTCCCATTCCCAGCAGTCACCTCTCCAGTCATCACCCAGACACATCCCCTGGTGTTACTGTATAATGTCCCATTCCCGGCAGTCACCTCTCCAGTCATCACCCAGACACATAACCTGGTGTTACTGTATAATGTCCCATTCCCAGCAGTCACCTCTCCATTCATCACACAGACACGTCTCCTGGTGTTACTGTATAATGCCCCAATTCCCGGCAGTCACCTCTCCAGTCATCACCCAGACACATTCCCTGGTGTTACTGTATAATGTTCCATTCCCAGTAGTCACCTCTCCAGTCATCACCCAGACACATTACCTGGTGTTACTGTATAATGTCCCATTCCCAGCAGTCACCTCTCCAGTCATCACCCAGACACATCTCCTGGTGTAACTGTATAATGTCCCATTCCCGGCAGTCACCTCTCCAGTCATCACCCAGACACATCACCTGGTGTTACTGTATAATGTCCCATTCCTAGCAGTCACGTCTCCATTCATCACACAGACACGTCTCCTGGTGTTACTGTATAATGCCCCAATTCCCGGCAGTCACTTCTCCAGTCATCACCCAGACACGTTCCCCAGTGTTACTGTATAATGCCCCATTCCCAGCAGTCACCTCTCCAGTCATCACCCAGACACATCCCCTGGTGTCACTGTATAATGTCCTGCTCAGTCCTCCTGACACACAGGGACGGCTGCTGGGTGTCTCACACTTAGCGTATGTCTTCTTTACTACTGTGTAATCCTGCGAATTGAGCGAGACATCAATATCATTGTAAATACTTCCAGATCCCCTCACCTCCCCAGTCATGTCCCTGTATTATTATTATTATTATAGATATAAGCGATGTCACTGTGTCATGTCCCATTCCCAGCAGTCACCTCTCCAGTCATCACCCATACATGTCTCCTGGTGTTACTGTATAATGTCCCATTCCTGGCAGTCACCTCTCCAGTCATCACCCAGACACGTCCCCTGGTGTTACTGTATAATGCCCCATTCCCGGCAGTCACCTCTCCAGTCATCACCCAGACACATTCCCTGGTGTTAATGTATAATGTCCCATTCCCAGCAGTCACCTCTCCAGTCATCACCCAGACACATCACCTGGTGTTACTGTATAATGTCCCATTCCCAGCAGTCACCTCTCCATTCATCACACAGACACGTCTCCTGGTGTTACTGCATAATGCCCCATTCCCATCAGTCACCTCTCTAGTCATCACCTAAACACATCCCCCGGTGTTACTGTATAATGTCCCATTCCCAGCAGTCACCTCTCCAGTCATCACCCAGACACATCCCCTGATGTTACTGTATAATGTCCCATTCCCGGCAGTCACCTCTCCAGTCATCACCCAGACACGTCCCCTGGTGTTACTGTATAATGCCCCATTCCCGGCAGTCACCTCTCCAGTCATCACCCAGACACATTCCCTGGTGTTAATGTATAATGTCCCATTCCCAGCAGTCACCTCTCCAGTCATCACCCAGACACATCACCTGGTGTTACTGTATAATGTCCCATTCCCAGCAGTCACCTCTCCATTCATCACACAGACACGTCTCCTGGTGTTACTGCATAATGCCCCATTCCCATCAGTCACCTCCCTAGTCATCACCCAAACACATCCCCCGGTGTTACTGTATAATGTCCCATTCCCGGCAGTCAACTCTTCAGACATCACCTAGACCAATTCCCTGGTGTTACTGTATAATGTCCCATTCCCAGCAGTCACCTCTCCAGTCATCACCCAGACACGTCTCCTGGTGTTACTGTATAATGCCCCATTCCCGGCAGTCACCTCTCCAGTCATCACCCAGACACATCACCTGGTGTTACTGTATAATGTCCCATTCCCAGCAGTCACCTATCCATTCATCCCACAGACACGTCTCCTGGTGTTACTGTATAATGCCCCATTCCCATCAGTCACCTCTCTAGTCATCACCCAAACACATCCCCCGGATTTACTGTATAATGCTCCATTTCCATCAGTCACCTCTCTAGTCATCACCCAAACACATCCCCCGGTGTTACTGTATAATGTCCCATTCCCAGCAGTCACCTCTCCAGTCATCACCCAGACACATCCCCTGGTGTTACTGTATAATGTCCCATTCCCGGCAGTCACCTCTCCAGTCATCACCCAGACACATTCCTTGGTGTTACTGTATAATGTCCCATTCCCAGCAGTCACCTCTCCAGTCATCACCCAGACACGTCTCCTGGTGTTACTGTATAATGCCCCATTCCCAGCAGTCACCTCTTCAGTCATCACCCAGACACATTCCCTGGTGTTACTGTATAATGTTCCATTCCCAGTAGTCACCTCTCCAGTCATCACCCAGACACATTACCTGGTGTTACTGTATAATGTCCCATTCCCAGCAGTCACCTCTCCAGTCATCACCCAGACACATCCCCTGGTGTAACTGTATAATGTCCCATTCCCGGCAGTCACCTCTCCAGTCATCACCCAGACACATCACCTGGTGTTACTGTATAATGTCCCATTCCTAGCAGTCACGTCTCCATTCATCACACAGACACGTCTCCTGGTGTTACTGCATAATGCCCCATTCCCATCAGTCACCTCGCTAGTCATCACCCAAACACATCCCCCGGTGTTACTGTATAATGTCCCATTCCCAGCAGTCACCTCTCCAGTCATCACCCAGACACATCCCCTGGTGTTACTGTATAATGTCCCATTCCCGGCAGTCACCTCTCCAGTCATCACCCAGACACATCCCCTGGTGTTACTGTATAATGTCCCATTCCCAGCAGTCACCTCTCCAGTCATCACCCAGACACGTCTCCTGGTGTTACTGTATAATGTACCATTCCTGGCAGTCACCTCTCCAGTCATCACCCAGACACGTCCCCTGGTGTTACTGTATAATGCCCCATTCCCGGCAGTCACCTCTCCAGTCATCACCCAGACACATTCCCTGGTGTTACTGTATAATGCCCCATTCCCAGCAGTCACCTCTCCAGTCATCACCCAGACACATTCCCTGGTGTTACTGTATAATGTTCCATTCCCAGTAGTCACCTCTCCAGTCATCACCCAGACACATTACCTGGTGTTACTGTATAATGTCCCATTCCCAGCAGTCACCTCTCCAGTCATCACCCAGACACATCCCCTGGTGTAACTGTATAATGTCCCATTAGCGGCAGTCACCTCTCCAGTCATCACCCAGACACATCACCTGGTGTTACTGTATAATGTCCCAATCCTAGCAGTCACGTCTCCATTCATCACACAGACACGTTCCCCAGTGTTACTGTATAATGCCCCATTCCCAGCAGTCACCTCTCCAGTCATCACCCAGACACATCCCCTGGTGTCACTGTATAATGTCCTGCTCAGTCCTCCTGACACACAGGGACGGCTGCTGGGTGTCTCACACTTAGCGTATGTCTTCTTCACTACTGTGTAATCCTGCGAATTGAGCGAGACATCAATATCATTGTAAATACTTCCAGATCCCCTCACCTCCCCAGTCATGTCCCTGTATTATTATTATTATTATTATTATTATAGATATAAGCGATGTCACTGTGTCATGTCCCATTCCCAGCAGTCACCTCTCCAGTCATCACCCATACACGTCTCCTGGTGTTACTGTATAATGTCCCATTCCTGGCAGTCACCTCTCCAGTCATCACCCAGACACGTCCCCTGGTGTTACTGTATAATGCCCCATTCCCGGCAGTCACCTCTCAAGTCATCACCCAAACACATTCCCTGGTGTTACTGTATAATGTCCCATTCCCAGCAGTCACCTCTCCAGTCATCACCCAGACACATCACCCCGGTGTTACTGTATAATGTCCCATTCCCAGCAGTCACCTATCCATTCATCCCACAGACACGTCTCCTGGTGTTACTGTATAATGCCCCATTCCCATCAGTCACCTCTCTAGTCATCACCCAAACACATCCCCCGGTGTTACTGTATAATGTCCCATTCCCAGCAGTCACCTCTCCAGTCATCACCCAGACACATCCCCTGGTGTTACTGTATAATGTCCCATTCCCGGCAGTCACCTCTCCAGTCATCACCCAGACACATTCCTTGGTGTTACTGTATAATGTCCCATTCCCAGCAGTCACCTCTCCAGTCATCACCCAGACACGTCTCCTGGTGTTACTGTATAATGTACCATTCCTGGCAGTCACCTCTCCAGTCATCACCCAGACACGTCCCCTGGTGTTACTGTATAATGCCCCATTCCCGGCAGTCACCTCTCCAGTCATCACCCAGACACATTCCCTGGTGTTACTGTATAATGCCCCATTCCCAGCAGTCACCTCTCCAGTCATCACCCAGACACATTCCCTGGTGTTACTGTATAATGTTCCATTCCCAGTAGTCACCTCTCCAGTCATCACCCAGACACATTACCTGGTGTTACTGTATAATGTCCCATTCCCAGCAGTCACCTCTCCAGTCATCACCCAGACACATCCCCTGGTGTAACTGTATAATGTCCCATTAGCGGCAGTCACCTCTCCAGTCATCACCCAGACACATCACCTGGTGTTACTGTATAATGTCCCAATCCTAGCAGTCACGTCTCCATTCATCACACAGACACGTTCCCCAGTGTTACTGTATAATGCCCCATTCCCAGCAGTTACCTCTCCAGTCATCACCCAGACACATCCCCTGGTGTCACTGTATAATGTCCTGCTCAGTCCTCCTGACACACAGGGACGGCTGCTGGGTGTCTCACACTTAGCGTATGTCTTCTTCACTACTGTGTAATCCTGCGAATTGAGCGAGACATCAATATCATTGTAAATACTTCCAGATCCCCTCACCTCCCCAGTCATGTCCCTGTATTATTATTATTATTATTATTATTATTATAGATATAAGCGATGTCACTGTGTCATGTCCCATTCCCAGCAGTCACCTCTCCAGTCATCACCCATACACGTCTCCTGGTGTTACTGTATAATGTCCCATTCCTGGCAGTCACCTCTCCAGTCATCACCCAGACACGTCCCCTGGTGTTACTGTATAATGCCCCATTCCCGGCAGTCACCTCTCCAGTCATCACCCAGACACATTCCCTGGTGTTAATGTATAATGTCCCATTCCCAGCAGTCACCTCTCCAGTCATCACCCAGACACATCACCTGGTGTTACTGTATAATGTCCCATTCCCAGCAGTCACCTCTCCATTCATCACACAGACACGTCTCCTGGTGTTACTGCATAATGCCCCAATCCCATCAGTCACCTCTCTAGTCATCACCCAAACACATCCCCCGGTGTTACTGTATAATGTCCCATTCCCAGCAGTCACCTCTCCAGTCATCACCCAGACACATCCCCTGGTGTTACTGTATAATGTCCCATTCCCGGCAGTCACCTCTCCAGTCATCACCCAGACACATCCCCTGGTGTTACTGTATAATGTCCCATTCCCGGCAGTCACCTCTTCAGTCATCACCTAGACCCATTCCCTGGTGTTACTGTATAATGTCCCATTCCCGGCAGTCACCTCTCCAGTCATCACCCAGACACGTCCCCTGGTGTTACTGTATAATGCCCCATTCCCGGCAGTCACCTCTCAAGTCATCACCCAAACACATTACCTGGTGTTACTGTATAATGTCCCATTCCCAGCAGTCACCTCTCCAGTCATCACCCAGACACATCACCTGGTGTTACTGTATAATGTCCCATTCCCAGCAGTCACCTATCCATTCATCACACAGACACGTCTCCTGGTGTTACTGTATAATGCCCCATTCCCATCAGTCACCTCTCTAGTCATCACCCAAACACATCCCCCGGATTTACTGTATAATGCCGCATTTCCATCAGTCACCTCTCCAGTCATCACCCAGACACATCCCCTGGTGTTACTGTATAATGTCCCATTCCCGGCAGTCACCTCTCCAGTCATCACTCAGACACATTCCTTGGTGTTACTGTATAATGTCCCATTCCCAGCAGTCACCTCTCCCGTCATCACCCAGACACGTCTCCTGGTGTTACTGTATAATGTACCATTCCTGGCAGTCACCTCTCCAGTCATCACCCAGACACGTCCCCTGGTGTTACTGTATAATGCCCCATTCCCGGCAGTCACCTCTCCAGTCATCACCCAGACACATTCCCTGGTGTTACTGTATAATGTCCCATTCCCAGCAGTCACCTCTCCAGTCATCACCCAGACACATTCCCTGGTGTTACTGTATAATGTCCCATTCCCAGCAGTCACCTCTCCAGTCATCATCCAGACACGTTCCCCGGTGTTACTGTATAATGCCCATTCCCAGCAGTCACCTCTCCATTCATCACACAGACACATCCCCTAGTGTTACTGTATAATGTCCCATTCCTGGCAGTCACCTCTCCAGTCATCACCCAGACACATCACCTGGTGTTACTGCATAATGTCCCATTCCCAGCAGTCACCTCTCCATTCATCACACAGACACGTCTCCTGGTGTTACTGTATAATGCCCCAATTCCCGGCAGTCACCTCTCCAGTCATCACCCAGACACATTCCCTGGTGTTACTGTATAATGTCCCATTCCCAGCAGTCACCTCTCCAGTCATCATCCAGACACGTTCCCCAGTGTTACTGTATAATGCCCCATTCCCAGCAGTCACCTCTCCAGTCATCACCCAGACACATTCCCTGGTGTTACTGTATAATGTTCCATTCCCAGTAGTCACCTCTCCAGTCATCACCCAGACACATTACCTGGTGTTACTGTATAATGTCCCATTCCCAGCAGTCACCTCTCCAGTCATCACCCAGACACATCCCCTGGTGTTACTGTATAATGTCCCATTCCCGGCAGTCACCTCTCCAGTCATCACCCAGACACATCACCTGGTGTTACTGTATAATGTCCCATTCCTAGCAGTCACCTCTCCATTCATCACACAGACACGTCTCCTGGTGTTACTGTATAATGCCCCAATTCCCGGCAGTCACCTCTCCAGTCATCATCCAGACACGTTCCCCAGTGTTACTGTATAATGTCCCATTCCCAGCAGTCACCTCTCCAGTCATCACCCAGACACATACCCTGGTGTTACTGTATAATGTCCCATTCCCGGCAGTCACCTCTCCAGTCATCACCCAGACACATTCCTTGGTGTTACTGTATAATGTCCCATTCCCAGCAGTCACCTCTCCAGTCATCACCCAGACACGTCTCCTGGTGTTACTGTATAATGTACCATTCCTGGCAGTCACCTCTCCAGTCATCACCCAGACACGTCCCCTGGTTTTACTGTTTAATGCCCCATTCCCGGCAGTCACCTCTCCAGTCATCACCCAGACACATTCCCTGGTGTTACTGTATAATGTCCCATTCCCAGCAGTCACCTCTCCAGTCATCATCCAGACACGTTCCCCAGTGTTACTGTATAATGCCCCATTCCCAGCAGTCACCTCTCCAGTCATCACCCAGACACATTCCCTGGTGTTACTGTATAATGTTCCATTCCCAGTAGTCACCTCTCCAGTCATCACCCAGACACATTACCTGGTGTTACTGTATAATGTCCCATTCCCAGCAGTCACCTCTCCATTCATCACACAGACAGGTCTCCTGGTGTTACTGTATAATGCCTCAATTCCCGGCAGTCACCTCTCCAGTCATCACCCAGACACATTCCCTGGTGTTACTGTATAATGTCCCATTCCCAGCAGTCACCTCTCCAGTCATCATCCAGACACGTTCCCCAGTGTTACTGTATAATGTCCCATTCCCAGCAGTCACCTCTCCAGTCATCACCCAGACACATTCCCTGGTGTTACTGTATAATGTTCCATTCCCAGTAGTCACCTCTCCAGTCATCACCCAGACACATTACCTGGTGTTACTGTATAATGTCCCATTCCCAGCAGTCACCTCTCCAGTCATCACCCAGACACATCCCCTGGTGTTACTGTATAATGTCCCATTCCCGGCAGTCACCTCTCCAGTCATCACCCAGACACATCACCTGGTGTTACTGTATAATGTCCCATTCCTAGCAGTCACCTCTCCATTCATCACACAGACACGTCTCCTGGTGTTACTGTATAATGCCCCATTCCCAGCAGTCACCTTTCCAGTCATCACCCAGACACATCCCCTGGTGTCACTGTATAATGTCCTGCTCAGTCCTCCTGACACACAGGGACGGCTGCTGGGTGTCTCACACTTAGCGTATGTCTTCTTCACTACTGTGTAATCCTGCGAATTGAGCGAGACATCAATATCATTGTAAATACTTCCAGATCCCCTCACCTCCCCAGTCATGTCCCTGTATTATTATTATTATTATAGATATAAGCGATGTCACTGTATTACTCCCAGATCCCCTCACCTCCTCAGTCATGTCCCTGTAGTATTATTATTATTATTATTATTATTATAGATATAAGCGATGTCACTGTGTCACTCCCAGATCCCCTCACCTCCTCAGTCATGTCCCTGTATTATTATTATTATTATTATTATTATAGATATAAGTGATGTCCCTCTGACGCTCCCAGATCCTCTCACCTCCTCAATCATTGGCCCTATAGTAATACTATAGATATATGTGATGTCACTGTGAAACACCCAGATCCCCTCACCTTCCCATTCATGTCCCTGTATTATTACTATAGATAAGTGATGTCACTATGAAACACCCAGATCCCCTCACCTCACCAGACATGTCCCAGTATCATTACTAGAGATATAAGTGATGTTACTGTGATGCTACCAGATCCCCTCACCTCCCAGTCATGTCCCTGTATTATTACTAGAGAAAGAAAAGATGTCACTGTAATATTCCCAGATCCCCTCACCTCCCTAGTCAAGTCCCTGATTTATTACTATAGATATGTGACGTAACTATGCTGCTCCCAGACCCCCTCAAATCCCGTCATATCCGTTTTATTACTACAGAAACAAGTGATGTCACTGTGACGCTCCCAGATCCCCCTCACTTCCCCAGTCATGTACTTGTATTATTACTATAGATGTAAGAGATGTCACTGTGACACTCCCAGATCCCCTCACTTTACCAGTCAAGTGCCTGTGTAATTACTATAGATTTAAGTGATGTCACAGTGATGCTCCCAGATCCCCTCACCTACCCAGTCATGTCCTTGTAGTAATACTATAAATATATGTGACATCACTGTGATGCTCCCAGATCCCCTCACCTCCCCAGTCATGTCCCTGTATTATCATAGATATAAGTAGTCACTGTGACATGCCCAGATCCCCTCAACTCCCCAGTCACGTCCCTGAATTACTACTAGAGATATAAGTGATGTCACTGTGACACTCCCAGATCCCCTCACCTTCCCAGTCATGTCCCTGTATTATTACTATAGATATAAGTGATGTCACTGTGACATTACCAGATCCCCTCACCTCCCCAGTCATGTCCCTGTATTATTACTATAGATATAAGTGATGTCACAGTGATGCTCCCAGATCCCCTCACCTCCCCAGTCATGTCCTTGTATTATTACTATAAATATAAGTGACATCACTGTGATGCTCCCAGATCCCCTCACCTCCCCAGTCATGTCCCTGTATTACTATAGATATAAGTGATGTCACTGTGGCACTCCCAGATCCCCTCACCTCCCCAGTCATGTCACTGTATTATTAGTATAGATATAAGTGACATCACTATGATGCTCCCAGATCCCCTCACCTCCTCAGTCATGTCACTGTAATGATACGATCATACTGTAAATATTGCCTACTAATGTTTCAACAATAAATGGATGAAAAGTATTTAGAAGAAACAATAATGGTGCATTGTATCAGTTAAAGAAAACAATTTAGTATTATCCTTTATTTATATGGTGCCATAAGGCAGTGCTATAACTAGGCATTTTAGCGCTGTGTGCAAGAAACGGCATTAGCGCCCCCTCTATCTAAGACAGGGGCAGTGCGCGCTGTAGACGCGTGCAAAATATATAGGGGCGTGGCTTCATGGGGAAGGGGCGTGGCCACAAAATAATACCAATTCATACTACGGTGCACAGTAGTCTCCATTATTCAAATTACGGTGCACAGTAGCGCCACTACACCAGGTAGAGCCCCTTTTACACATTACGGCAGACAGTCCCCCTTTTTACACATTACGGCAGCCAGTCCCCATTTTTACACAATATTGCAGACAGCGTCCCCTTTTTATACATTACGGCAGACAGCGCCTCCTTTTTTACACATTACGGCAGACAGCATGCCCTTTTTACACATTACGGCAGAGAGCATCCCCTTTTAACACATTATGGCAGACAGCGGCCCCTTTTTACACATTACGGCAGGCAGCATCCCCTTTTTACACATTACGGCAGACAGCGTGCCCTTTTTACACATTACGGCAGAGAGCGTTCCCTTTTTACACATTACGGCAGACAGCGTCCCCTTTTTACACATTACGGCAGACAGCGTCCCCTTTTTACACATTACGGCAGACAGCGTCCCCTTTTTACACATAACGGCAGACAGCGTCCCCTTTTTACACATAACGGCAGACAGCGTCCCCTTTTTACACATTACGGCAGACAGCGTCCCCTTTTTACACATTATGGCAGCCAGTCCCACATTTTACACATTGTGGCAGACAGGATAGAGAGATAGAGAGAGAGAGATAGATAAATAAATAGCGAGATAAATAGATACTTACCATCTCTCCCCGTTGGCAGTCAGGCTCCTCAGTGCTGGCAGATCCCGGGCAGGAAAGAAGGAGGAGGAGGAGGAGGAAGGGGGACTGGAGCCGCAGCAGCGCTATGTAATTGGTAGAGGCGCCGATGTAGCTGTCCCCTCTCCTTCCGCATTGGCTGGCCGCCGCTGTAAATGCTGGGATGAGGGAAGCGCATCCCAGCATTCACAGCAGCGCCGTGCAGCCAATGCAGAAGGAGAAGGGTGCCACTACCAATTACATAGCGCTTTTGCGGCTCCAGTCCCCGTCCCTCCTCCTCCTCCCCTGCCTCCGGATTCTCCAGCGCGGTGCACACAGCACAGAACAGGCGGCTTGAAATGAGTCAATTTGACTCATTACAAGCCGCTGCCCGTTGCGCCCTGGGGGTGTATAGACGGGTCCACCAGGAGCCATTGGCACTTTAAGAGTTTAATAGTGTGGGCTGGCTCCTTTCTCTATGCCCCTCCTACCAGACTCAGTCTAGAAACTGTGCCCGAGGAGACGAACAACTTCGAAAGAAGGATTTTACACAGATAGTGGTGAGATTCATAACAGCTCACACATAACAACAGAAACCCAAGCTAACCAGCTTGAAGCGATTCAGTAATGGCTGAACAACAGTACTCAACCAAGGAACAAGGCAGAACTGATCCAAGTAACAACTGCAGGAAAATGAAGCGCCTCTACAGACTATGAGAAAAGGATTTACCGGTAGGTAATTAAAATCCTATTTTCTCTTACATCCTAGAGAATACTGGGGTCCACATTAGTACCATAGGGATGTACCAAAGCTCCCATTATGGAAGGGAGAGCGCAGAGGCTCCTGCAGAACTGCTTGACCAAACTTTAGGTCCTCAGAGGCCAAAGTATCGAACTTGTAGAACTTAGCAAACGTGTTCGACCCTGACCAAGTAGCTGCTCGGCACAGTTGTAAAGCGGAGACACCCCGGGCAGCCACCCAGGAAGAACCCACTTTACGAGTAGAGTGGGCCTTAACAGATGTAGGACACGACAATCCTGCCGTAGAATAAGCATGCTGGATAGTGAACCTAATCTAGCGAGAAATCGTCTGCTTAGAAGAAGGACACCCAACCTTGTTGGGATCATAAAGGGCAAATAGAACGTCTGAATTTCTGTGAAGGGAAGGTCTCTTCACATAAATCTTCAAAGCCCTCAGAACATAAAAGGACTTTGAAGTAATTGAGGAGTCAGTAGCCACTGGCACCACAATAGGTTGATTGATATGAAAAGCCGACACAACTATCGGAAGAAATTGCTGACGCGTCCTGAGCTCAGCTCTATCTTTATGAAAAATCAAGTAGGGGCTCTTGTAGGACAATCCCCGCAATTCCAACACACATCTAGCAGATGCCAATGCCAACAGTGGGACCAAGTAAGAAACTTGACCTCAACCTCCTGTAAAGGCTCGAACCAACCACGTTAAGGTCCCAAGGTGCCGTAGGAGGCACAAAGGGAGGATGGATGTGCAGAACCCCTTTCAAGAAAGTCTGAACCTCAGGGAGGGCAGCCAGTTATTTCTGGAAGAGAATGGACAAGGCCGAAATCTGTACTTTTATGGAGCCCAGGCACAGGCCCACATCCACCCCTGCTTGCAGGAAGCGGAGAAACCGTCCAAGTTGAAACTCCACCGTAGGAAACTTCTTGGAATCACACCAAGACACGTACTTTTTCCAAATCTGATGGTAATATTTTGACGTTACCCCCTTCCTAGCCTGTATCAGGGTAGGAATAACCTCACTTGGGATACCCTTCCGGGCTAAGATCTGGCGTTCAACCTCCATGCCGTCAAACGTAGCAGTGGTAAGTCTTGATAAGCGAACGGCCCCTGTTGCAGAAGGTCCTCTCGAAGAGGAATAGGCCTTAGATCTTCCAGCAGTAATTCCAGAAGATCCGCGTACCAAGCCATTCTTGGCCAGTCCAGAGCAGTGAGGATCGCCTGAACTCTTATTCTTTTGATTATTTTGAGAATCCTTGTGATGAGCGGAAGAGGAGGGAACACATACACCGACTTGAACACCCACGGAGTTACCAGGGCGTCCACCGCCACTGCCTGTGGATCCCTCGACCTGGAACAATACCTCCAAAGCTTCTTGTTGAGACGTGAGGCCATCATGTCTATTTGAGGTATGCCCCAAAGACTCGTCACCTCTGCGAACATCTCTGGGTGGAGGCCCCACTCTCCCGGATGGAGATCGTGTCTGCTGAGGAAGTCCGCATCCCAGTTGTCCACTCCCGGAATGAAAATTGCTGACAGCGCCACTGCGTGCTTTTCTGCCCAGAGGATGATTCTTGTTACCTCTGACATTGCAGCTCTGCTTTTCGTTCCGCCTTGTCGGTTTATGTAGGCCACTGTTGTTGCATTGTCCGACTGAACCTGAATGGTCTGATCTTTTAGAAGATGTGCCGCTTGTACACGGCCCTTAGTTCCAGAATGTTTATCGGAAGGATAGACTCCAGACTTGACCACCTTCCTTGGAAGTTTTCCCCCTGGGTGACTGCTCCCCAACCTCTGAGACTGGCATCCGTGGTTAGGAGGATCCAATTCTGAATCCCGAACCTGCGACCCTCTAGTAGGTGAGAAGATTGCAGACACCAGAGGAGTGATATTCTGGCTATCGGTGACAGACGTATCCTCTGGTGCATGTGAAGATGAGATCCCGACCATTTGTCCAGGAGATCCAGTTGGAATGACCGTGCATGAAATCTTCCGTACTGTAGAGCCTAGTAGGAGGCATCCATCTTCACTAGAAGGCAAATGCACTGATGAACCGATACACGAGCTGGCTTCAGGACATCCCGGACCATTGTTTGTATCACCAACGCTTTCTCCTCCGGCAGAAACCCCTCTGTACTTCCGTGTCGAGGATCATTCCCAGGAAGGACAGTCTCCTTGTCAGCTCCAGATGCGACTTTGGAAGATTCAGGATCCACCCACGATCCTGTACTTGAGTCATGAGAGCAATACTCTGTAACAGCTTCTCGCTGGAAGACGCTTTTATCAGCAGGTCTTCCAGATAAGGAACTATGTTCACACCCTGCTTGCGGAGGCGTAGCATCAGCTCCGCCATCACCTTGAACACTTTTGGTGCCATGGAGAGGCCAAACGGCAGTGCCTGGAACTGATAGTGACAGTCCAGTAGCGCAAATCTGAGATAAGCCTGGTGAGGCGGCCAGATCGGGATGTGAAGGTATGCATCCTTGATATCTGTCAGGAATCGACTTACCGCTGTTATGTCTGTCCGCCGGAGCGGACTCCGTCCGGGGTCACTGCATGTTGCTGTCACCTGTCACCCTGCTCGTGGATACCATCTCAGGCCTGGGAGCGCCCCTGGAGTCAACGGGCGTGTGGGCGCGGCGCGTCCCAGCCGGGCCGCGTCATGGGCGCCGCCATGACAGTTTTCCCCAGTGTAAGTGCGGCAGCCAATCCGGAGCTTGGCCGCACCTCCTCGTCTCACTCCAGCCAATACCTGCCGGTCAGGGGGTATATCAGGAGCTGCAGGGTGAGTCAGAGGTTGTCCTGAACTTTGTGTCACTCCTGCGACCCGTGTGTCTGGACCTGTTCTCCTGTTCCTCCGTGTTCCAGGATATTCTCCTGATCCTCCGTGCTCCTGGATATTCTTCAGTACCTGTTACTTCCGTGGAACTACAAGTACCAGCACCAGCAATACCTTTCTGGCTTCACACCTTCTACACCTGCAGTGTGCTCCAGCCTACAGCAGTAGAGACTCCCTCTCCAGGTGCATTCCGTCATCTCACCTGTGATTCAGCCTGCATGCTGATTGTGCACTTCCAACAGCACAGTGAACATTACCATCCAGTCTCCTGCATTGCTACCAGGTTTGCTACCATTATTCCACCTCTGCTGGCTCCACGTTTTAATTACTCTGGTTCCATTTCTGCATTACAAACTCTGCCATAGACTTTCAGTTTCAAACCATATTATATCATTGCCATTACCATTGCCGTTACCATTGTCATTTCCATTGCATTCTTTTATTTTACTTTCTGCTGCATTATTATCTGGACTTTCTGTTATTAATAAATCTACATTGTGCACATGCGCAGAAACCCAATACTGCCTCCTCACTTCATTCCACCTACCTCCACTGACCCACTAGCGCCCCCTCCGGGGACACAAACTAAACCGACTCTGACAGTAAGTTCAGGACCGATGGACTCGGACGGTGGTCAGAGTGTGGGGTCAGGGGCCTTACAAAACCTGGTCTCCCGTTTGGATGGACAAGAGGCTGTGCAGCAGCAGATCTTCCAGTTTCTGCAAGGGATGTCCTCCCGGATTGATACGTTACAACAATCTCTGCTATGTGCGCCTGCACCTCCAGTTCCTGTTACCCCTGCACATGCAAGTGTAGGGGGTTCTTCTTCTCCGGCTGCATCTGCTCCTGTATCTCGTTTGCACCTGCCTGTGCCTAGCAGGTATGATGGCAGTCCGAAGTTATGCCGTGGGTTCCTCAACCAGTGTGAAGTCCAGTTTGAACTTTTACCTCATAATTTTCCCACGCCAAGATCCAAGGTTGCTTATATCATTTCACTGCTCTCTGGATCAGCCCTGAGCTGGGTGTCTCCTCTATGGGAACGTGCCGACCCGTTGATGAACAACTATGCGGAGTTTGTTTCCATCTTCAGACGCATCTTCGATGAACCGGGTCGTGCAACATCAGCCTCCGCAGATCTTCTCCAGCTCCGTCAAGGGACTCGCAGTATGGGCCAATACGTCATCCAGTTCCAGACGCTAGCCGCAGAGATCCAGTGGAATAACCAAGCCTTGGTAGCAGCCTTCTGGCATGGACTCTCGGAGAGGATAAAAGATGAACTGGCAACCCGTGATATCCCTGTGCAATTACCAGAATTAATCTCCCTATGTATCAAGTTGGACTCTCGCATCCGCGAACGCAATAGTGAGCGTGCTCGTGCTGAGTGTCGCAAACCAAGAATGGTACCTCCTGTACAGTTTCAGCCTCCACCTTCTGACGAGCCTATGCAAATTAATAGGTCCCGCTTAACCTCTGAGGAGCGGTCAAGGAGACTTCGTGAGAGACTGTGTCTTTATTGTGCGGCAGTAGGTCACCAAATAAATTCTTGTCCAGTGCGTTCGGGAAACGCCAGATCCTGACTTGTAGGGGAGGAGTCAAGTTGGGATCTTTCAAGCAAGCTCCTTCAACCCAAGATTTAATTCTTCCTGTGACCTTAGAGACGGCGGCTGGACTCCAATCTGCAACTGCGTTGGTAGACTGTGGTGCAGCGGGGAATTTCATCACTCAAGCTGCGGTAGACAAGTTTCATCTGCCGGTCTATGAACTTCCATATCCAGTCTACATCACGGCAGTCGATGGTAGTCGTATTTCTAAGGGGTATATCACTCAACAAACCCGGCCAGTGATACTGGGGGTTGGGTTCCTGCATTCTGAGTTAATAAAATTTCTAGTTATTCCTCAGGCAACTCAGGAGATTGTGTTAGGTATGCCCTGGCTCCAGCTACATAACCCACAGATTGATTGGGCTACCTTACAACTAACTGCTTGGGGTTCACATTGCCGTCAGTCCTGTTTAGCCCAAGTTGTTCCTGTCAAGACTTCTGAAATCAAGACCCAGTCTACTCTTCCTATGGCCTATCAAGATTTCGCTGACGTCTTCAGCGAGAAGGCCGCTGATGTCCTGCCGCCCCATAGAGAGTGGGATTGCCCCATCGACCTCATTCCTGGCAAAAAACCACCTAGGGGGCGCACCTACCCGTTATCTGTTCCTGAAACCGAAGCGATGAGCGAATACATCAAAGAAAACCTACAGAAAGGATTCATCCGTCCCTCATCATCACCTGCTGGGGCAGGTTTCTTTTTTGTTAAAAAGAAAGATGGAGGACTACGTCCATGTATTGACTACCGGGGACTTAATGATATTACCGTTAAGAACAGCTACCCGTTACCTCTTATTACCGAGTTATTTGATAGAGTCAAAGGAGCCCGCATCTTCACCAAGTTAGATCTCCGCGGTGCCTATAATCTCATCAGAATCCGCAGCGGTGACGAATGGAAGACAGCTTTCAATACTCGGGATGGCCATTACGAGTACCTGGTAATGCCATTCGGGTTGAGCAATGCTCCAGCAGTGTTTCAACACTTTGTTAATGAAATTTTCCGTGACGTTCTGTACAAGTATCTCGTTGTTTACCTGGACGATATCCTCATCTTCTCTCAAGACCTCCCTTCTCATCGTCTCCAAGTCCGTGAAGTCCTCCGACGTCTTCGTGAGAATTGTCTTTACGGCAAATTATCTAAATGTACCTTTGAGGTTACCTCCATACCCTTCCTGGGGTATATAATTTCTGGATCGGATCTCCAGATGGACCCGGCAAAATTGGAAGCTATTGCCAATTGGTCCATTCCGAACACTCTCAAGTCCATTCAACGATTCCTGGGCTTTGCCAATTATTATAGGAAATTCATCCGAGGCTTTTCAACTCTCATTGCTCCTATTACTAGCTTAACTCGGAAAGGGGCAGATCATTCCAACTGGTCAGAAGATGCCCTGGCTGCGTTTCAAAAAATCAAGATGGCTTTTGTTACCGCTCCAGTTTTGTTACAGCCCGATATTAATAAGCCATTCGAGTTGGAGGTGGATGCTTCCACAGTAGGAGTGGGAGCTGTTCTCTCTCAGATGGGAGCTGACGGGAAGATTCATCCCTGTGGATTCTTTTCCCGTAAGTTTCTTCCTGCAGAAGTTAATTATTCCATCGGAGATCAAGAGCTTCTGGCGATTAAACTGGCCCTTGAGGAATGGAGGTATCTCCTGGAAGGGGCGAAGTTTCCATTTAATATCTATACGGATCGTAAAAACCTGCTCTACTTGAAGGCAGCTCAGTGCCTTAATCCTCGCCAGTCCCGATGGGCTATGTTCTTCTCCCGTTTTAATTTCAAGCTCCATTTCCGCCCAGGTTCTCAGAATACCAAAGCAGATGCCTTGTCTCGATCCATGGAATCTGAGGACGAGATATCCGATCCAGTACCACGCTCCATCCTGGATCCTGTTGCTTTTGCTTCTTCACAAGTTTCTCCAGCTCCGCCTCCTGGTAAGACTTTTGTTGCTCCTGAACTCCGTTCTAAGTTGTTGTCTTGGGCTCATCAGTCTAAATTTACTGGGCATCCTGGTGTCCTAAAGACTTTTAAATTTCTCTCTGAAACATACTGGTGGCCGAAGATGAAAGTCGACATCAAAGACTTTGTGGCGTCTTGCCCTAAATGTGTGCAGCACAAAACTCCTCGTCAGTCTCCAGCAGGTCAGTTACAGCCATTATCCATTCCCAGCCGTCCTTGGTCACATCTGTCTATGGATTTCATCTCTGACCTTCCCCCATCCCAAGGATTCAATACCATCTGGGTAGTGGTCGACAGATTTACCAAAATGGCTCATTTTGTTCCACTCCAAGGACTTCCTTCCGCTCCAAAACTGGCTCAAATCTTCCTACGGGAGATTTTCCGTTTACATGGACTACCCACTGAAATAATATCTGACCGTGGAGTCCAGTTTGTGGCAAGGTTTTGGAGAGCTCTCTGTTCTGCCATGCAGGTCCATCTCAAGTTCTCGTCAGCATATCATCCTCAGACGAATGGGCAGACAGAGAGGGTAAACCAGGAGTTGGAAACTTTCCTGAGACTGTACATATCATCTTCCCAAGATGACTGGGTAGATTTGCTCCCGTGGGCTGAATTCGCTCACAATTTCTGCTACCACACAGCTACTGAAACTACTCCGTTCTTCGCTGTTTATGGGCAGCATCCACGAGTTCCTGATTTTCAAGACCTTCCTAGCATCGATGTCCCTGCTGCCACTACTGTCCTCAGTCAGTTCTCAACAATCTGGAGGAAGATTCATACTTCACTCAAAAAGGCTTCTGCCCGGTACAAATTCTTTGCCGACCGCAAGAGACGTGCAGTTCCCAGCTTGAAACCTGGGGATAAAGTCTGGCTGTCAACCCGGAATCTTCGTCTTAAAGTGCCTTCGATGAAAGTTTGCACCACGCTTTATTGGTCCTTTCTCCATCGAAAGAGTTCTAAATCCTGTGGCTTACAAGCTCAAGTTACCCTCTTCATTGCGTATTCCTAATGCTTTCCATGTCTCTCTCCTCAGACCATTAGTCCTAAATCGCTTCCAAAGAGCTCTTCCAGCTGGCCCCAGCATTCCAACTCAGCGGGGCATAGAGTTCGAGATAGAGAAGATCCTGGACTCCCGTCACCGGTATGGTCGTCTGCAATATCTCATCGACTGGGCCGGCTATGGTCCTGAGGAGAGGAGTTGGGTGAACTCTGCTGATGTCCACGCTCCCAGGTTGGTCCGTGTTTTCCACAGGTCTCATCCTTCCAAGCCACGTGGGTGTTCGGTGCCCACCCATAAGGGAGGGGGTACTGTCAGGAATCGACTTACCGCTGTTATGTCTGTCCGCCGGAGCGGACTCCGTCCGGGGTCACTGCATGTTGCTGTCACCTGTCACCCTGCTCGTGGATACCATCTCAGGCCTGGGAGCGCCCCTGGAGTCAACGGGCGTGTGGGCGCGCCGCGTCCCAGCCGGGCCGCGTCATGGGCGCCGCCATGACAGTTTTCCCCAGTGTAAGTGCGGCAGCCAATCCGGAGCTTGGCCGCACCTCCTCGTCTCACTCCAGCCAATACCTGCCGGTCAGGGGGTATATCAGGAGCTGCAGGGTGAGTCAGAGGTTGTCCTGAACTTTGTGTCACTCCTGCGACCCGTGTGTCTGGACCTGTTCTCCTGTTCCTCCGTGTTCCAGGATATTCTCCTGATCCTCCGTGCTCCTGGATATTCTTCAGTACCTGTTACTTCCGTGGAACTACAAGTACCAGCACCAGCAATACCTTTCTGGCTTCACACCTTCTACACCTGCAGTGTGCTCCAGCCTACAGCAGTAGAGACTCCCTCTCCAGGTGCATTCCGTCATCTCACCTGTGATTCAGCCTGCATGCTGATTGTGCACTTCCAACAGCACAGTGAACATTACCATCCAGTCTCCTGCATTGCTACCAGGTTTGCTACCATTATTCCACCTCTGCTGGCTCCACGTTTTAATTACTCTGGTTCCATTTCTGCATTACAAACTCTGCCATAGACTTTCAGTTTCAAACCATATTATATCATTGCCATTACCATTGCCGTTACCATTGTCATTTCCATTGCATTCGTTTATTTTACTTTCTGCTGCATTATTATCTGGACTTTCTGTTATTAATAAATCTACATTGTGCACATGCGCAGAAACCCAATACTGCCTCCTCACTTCATTCCACCTACCTCCACTGACCCACTAGCGCCCCCTCCGGGGACACAAACTAAACCGACTCTGACAATATCCAGGGATACCAGGAATTCCCCTTCCTCCAGACCTGAGATCACCGCTCTCAGAGACGCCATCTTGAAATTGAATTCCCTCAAGTAGGGATTCTATGACTTTAGGTTTAATATCGGTCTTACCGAACCATCCGGTTTCGGTACCACAAACAGGTTTGAATAATAACCCCTGTGCTGTAGGTGAGGTGGAACTGGAACAATGACATTTGACCTTAGCAACTTTTGAATGGCTTCCTGTAGGATAGCACTTTCTGTCAGCGAAGCTGGCAAGCCTGATTTGAAGAATCTGTGAGGTGGAAGTTCCTGAAACTCCAGTCTGTACCCATGGGTAACAATATCCATTAACCAGGGATCCAGGCATGAGGACGCCCAGACATGACTGAAATTTCTTAGTCTTGCTCCCACCTGCCCGATCTCCAGGCTGGGAGGTCCACCGTCATGCCGAGGATTCTGAGGGAATAGAACCAGGTTTCTGATCCTGGGAACCTGTGGGTGCAGGTTTTCGGGATTTTCCCCAGCCACCTCTAAAGGCAGTGGAGGAGGATTTGGACTTTTTTTGCTTTAGCGGTCCAAAAGGACTGCATTGCAGACGTAGGATATGATTTCTTAGTCAGTGGTGTAGCAGAGGGAAGAAAAGTTGACTTACCAGCAGTTGCCGTGGAGATCCACGCATCTAATGATCCCTTTTAGGGATCTGAATTTTTTTCTCCGGGTTTTCCCAGGATTTTCAAACAATGCGTTCAATTCCTTAGACGCAGGGAAGGTAAGGGAGGCTTTCTTATTGTCTGTAAAGTAAGCCTCCTCCATCTGCTCAGGAACCTTATCAGTAATGTGTAAAACATCCTTAATAGCCTCAATCATGAGTTGCACCCCCTTAGCAAGGGATGCCTCTCCCCCCGTATATCCCCATCACCGTCCTCTGAATCACAGTCGGTATCCGCGTTGACATGCATTATTTTTGCAAGAGCACGCTTTTTATGATATATATCAGGGGTCCTGGATGAGGTAGTGGGAGTTGAACATGACAAAACCTCTACAGATCTTTTCAAACCCTGTGTTTCAGTCTCATTATGAGCTGTCCTAGAGGAAATCTGGGATATCATTCCCTTAATAGAAGCCACCCATTGGGGTTCGGATTCAGAGGTCTGACACAGTACATTGCATTCCTGAGTACATGGAATAGACTCCTCTGGAGAAGATACACACTCTGCAGCACAAGATACAGAGTTCCTACACATGGTAATGTGGATATACACACACACACACACACACACACACACACACACACACACACACACACACATAGGAAAATGTCAGACACAGTCTCCCTGTACCTTTCTCTTTAAAAAAAAAAAAAATCTAAAAGAACTCCTAGGAGCTCCCCTAGCTGTGACCGGCTCCTCCGTGCACATTTTCTAAACTGAGTTTGGTAGAAGGGGCATAGAGGGAGGTGCCAGCCCACACTATTAAACTCTTAAAGTGCCCATGGATCCCAAGGGTTAGGTGCCATCACAGGGAGTATGGAGTATAAGATAGTGTAAGTAAGAGAAGGCAAGGTAAATGATGGACAAAGCCCTGCTCTTGCAAGCTTACAATCTAAAAGGTGAAGGGCTAACACACCAGGGTGACATAGAAGGGGTAGACTGTGAGCGTGGACAAGAGGGTTAGGAGGATAGTTGGCTGGGGTTGGTGAAGAAGTGGGTCTTGAGAGCCCAATTTAAGTTTTGTAGAGAGGTGGAGAGTCGGATGGGGAAAGGCAGAGAATTCCAGAGACAGGGAGCAGCAAGTGAGAAATCTTGGAGGTAGGAGTGGGAGGAGGAAATCAGTTAGCAGGAGAGGCGACGTGCATTAGCGAAGAGGACGGGTGGTGGTGTAAAGGGAGATAAGGTCAGAGATGTAAATCGGGGAGGAGTGGGTGAGGGCTTTTTAAGTGAGTTTGAGACGTTTGAATTGGATTCTGAAGGGGAAGGAGAGCCAGTGAAGGGCTTGTAGGAGAGGGGAGGTGGACGTAGTACATTTGGTGAGGAAGATGGGCCAGGCCGCAGCATTGAGGGTAGATTGGAGTGGAGATATGTATGTATTAGGGGTGCCAGTCAGGAGGAGATTACAGTAGTCCAGTTTGGAGATGACCGGTGAGTGTATCAGGGTCTTGGTGGAATTCTGGGTGAGAAAGGGTCTGATCCTGGAAATATTTTTTAGATGAAAACGGCAGCACTGTGAGAGATGCTGAATGTGTGGTGTGAAGGAGAGGGAGGAGGGAAGGATTACTCTAAGACAGCGCACTTGGGGGCTAAAGTAGATAGTAGTGCCATCAATAGATAATGACATTGTGGGAGGTGAAGTTATGCGGGAGGGAGGGAAGATGATCAGCTCGGTCTTAGACATGTTAGGTGTAATAAAGCGCTGGGACATCCAAACAGAGACAGCAGAGAGACAGTTGGATATATATGAGGAGAGCAGGGGAGAGGTCCGGAGAGAGGAAAGATAGATTTGAGTGTCATCAGCATAGAGATAATATTGGAAATCAAAAGAACTAATGAGCTTACCTAGTGAGGACGTATAGAGAGAGAAAAGAAGAGGACCAAGGACAGAACCTTGGGGGACACCTACAGTTAGTGGAAGTGGGGGGAGGTGGAGTCATGAGAGGAGACAGAGAAGGAACGGTCAGAGAGGTAGGAAGAGAGGGCAGTATCACGCAGACCAATGGAGTGAAGGATTTGCAGGAGAGGGTGGTCCACAGTGTCAAAAGCAGCAGAGAGATCAAGAAGAATAAGTAGAGAGTAGGATTTAGCAGCATGGTCATTGCAGACTTTTGTAAGGGCAGTTTCAGTGGAGTGGAGAGGACGGAACTCAGACTGGAATGGGTCAAGCAGTGAGTGTGAGGAAACAAAGAAAGTAAATATTATAAAACAGGCCGCTCCCCCTGTAGAGTAGGATGCCACAGGCCGTTACTCCTGTCTATTATGACAACTAAGGCCGCTCCTCCTGTCTATTATGACAACACAGGATACTACCCCTGTATATTATGACAACACAGGCCGCTCCCCCTGCATATTATGACAACACAGGCCGCTCCCCCTGTATATTATGACAACACAGGCCGCTCCCCCTGTATAATATGACAACACAGGATGCTACCCCTGTATATTATCACAACACAGCCCGCTCCCCCTGTATATAATGACAACACAGGCCGCCCCCCCTGTATATTATGACAACACAGGATGCTATCCCTGTATATTATGACAACACAGGATGCTTCCCCTGTATACTATGACAGCACAGGCTGCTACTCCTGTATATTATCACAGCACCGGCCACTCCCCCTGTATATTATGATAGCACATGCCGCTCCTCCTGTCTATTAAGACAACACAGACTGCTCCCCCTGTATACTATGACAACACAGGCCACTCCCCCTGTATATTATGACAACACAGGATGCTACCCCTGTATAATATGACAGCACAGGTTGCTACACCTGTATACTATGACAGCACAGGATGCTACCCCTGTATATTATCACAGCACCACCCGCTCCCCCTGTATATTATGACAACACATGCCGCTCTTCCTGTCTATTATAAAATGCAAAAAAGAGAGAGTGGGTGGGCGCTAGGAGATATGGCTATACGACACCTGAAATACTTTAACTGTTCACTGGCTGCAGCTTCCCAAGGTCGAGATGCTGATCCTCAACCCAAAAAATACACAGAACAATAAATACTCAGAGAAGCGCTACCATTGAACACTATAATAAAATTTATTATTAAAAATAATTGACACAATCTCAATGAAATAAACCGCTTATCTTGGAATATTCGACATATAGTATACACCAACCATTTAATAATTCCAAATAGTCACCCTTAAAAGGAACATAACCACTTAATTTCCAATAGATGCTGCAGCAATTATAATGTACTGGTACTTAAAGGGTTAAGCTCCATGCATGGGCTAATTGATTCACATGGGTTCCTTAGATATTGTTTAGGAAGTCCATCCACAGTGAAGCGTTAAACAATGATAATCAGCTTGTATGTTACAGTCTTATCCAGAACACGGCAGACTTTCTGTGGGTAGCTTAATTGTGCAAATTTCTATAAGTGTGCAGTGATGATTTAGCTGGATCACTGATTGTGCAGTCTCATATAGTGAAGCTTACCCGATTGTTGGATGAATGAAATTTCCCTTTGGTACCTTTTCCTGTAGTGGGCGCCATAACAGGAACCGCTGAATGTGCTGCCCCGGTGTTAGAGGCTGAGAAACGCGTCAAGCATCCCGCCCGACGTCTTGTCCGGTATCTTGGGTGTTCATCATTCAATACACCCGCAGCACATTCAGCGGTTCCTGTTATGGAAACACGAGCGAACGGCTCCTGACTTTGATTAGCCGCGGACGGCTCTCTGGTCTTGGTTCGCCGCGCTCTGAAGTGGTCCCGTGAAGCGCAGCCTTCAACAGTGTTACCGACACCTTCTGCTGTGCCGCTGTTCAGCGGGGTGGGCAGCCGGCGCCCACTACAGGAAAGGTACCAAAGGGAAATTTCATTCATTTACAAGTCGGGTAAGCTTCATTATATGAGACTGCACAATCAGTGATCCAGCTAAATCATCACTGCACACTTATAGAAATTTGCACAATTAAGCTACCCACAGAAAGTCTGCTGTGTTCTGGATAAGACTGTAACATACAAGCTGATTATCATTATTTAACGCTTCACTGTGGATGGACTTCCTAAACAATATCTAAGGAACCCATGTGAATCAATTAGCCCATGCATGGAGCTTAACCCTTTAAGTACCAGTACATTATAATTGCTGCAGCATCTATTGGAAATTAAGTGGTTATGTTCCTTTTAAGGGTGACTATTTGGAATTATTAAATGGTTGGTGTATACTATATGTCGAATATTCCAAGATAAGCGGTTTATTTCATTGAGATTGTGTCAATTATTTTTAATAATAAATTTTATTATAGTGTTCAATGGTAGCGCTTCTCTGAGTATTTACTGTCTATTATAACACAGGCCGCTCCCCCTGTATACTATGACAACACAGGATGCTACCCCTGTATATTATGACAACACAGGATGCTACCCCTGTATATTATGACAACACAGGATGCTACCCCTGTATATTATGACAACACAGGCCGCTCCCCCTGTATACTATGACAACACAGGCGGTTCCCCCTGTATATTATGACAACACAGGATGCTACCCCTGTATATTATGACAACACAGGATGCTACCCCTGTATACTATGACAACACAGGCCGCTCCCCCTGTATATTATGACAACACAGGATGCTACCCCTGTATACTATGACAGCACAGGATGCTACCCCTGTATATTATGACAACACAGGCCACTCACCCTGTATACTATGACAACACAGGATGCTACCCCTGTATACTATGACAGCACAGGATGCTACCCCTGTATATTATGACAACACAGGCCACTCCTTCTGTATAGAAAGACAATACATGCCGCTCTCCCTATATAATAGTAACAAGACACAACAGACCCCTCCCCCTGTATAAAAAGGCAACACAGGCCGCTCCCCCTGTAGAGTAGGACAACACATGCCGCTCCCCTGTATAATAATACAGCTCCCCTGTATATTAATACAACACAGGCCCCTATCTCTGTATAGAATTACGGTAAAGGCGGGGTCTGCGCCACCTGTATTAGGGTAACGGCGGGGTCTGCGCCACCTGTATTACACTAAAGGCGGGGTCTGCGCCACCTGTATTACGGTAACGGCGGGGTCTGCGCCACCTGTATTACGGTAACGGCGGGGTCTGAGACACCTGTATTACGGTAACGGTGGGGTCCATGCCCCCTGTATTACGGTAACGGAGGGTTTCGCGTTCCCTGTATTACGGTAACGGCGGGGTCTGCGCCACCTGTATTACGGTAAGGGCGTGGTCCGCGCCAGCTGTATTACGGTAACGGCGGGGTCTGCGCCACCTGTATTACGGTAATGGCGGGGTCCGCACCACCTGTATTACGGTAACGGCGGGGTCTGCGCCACCTCTATTACTGTAACGGCGGGGTCTGCGCCACCTGTATTACAGTAACGGCGGGGTCTGCGCCATCTGTATTACAGTAACGGCAGGGTGTGTGCCACCTCTATTACGGTAATGGCGGGGTCTACGCCACCTGTATTATGGTAACTGTGGGGTCTGCTCCACCTGTATTACGGTAACGGCGGGGTCTGCGCCCACCTGTATTACAGTAACGTTGGGGTCTGCGCCACCTTGTATTACGGTAACGGCGTGGTCCACGCCCCCTGTATTACGGTAACGGAGGGTTCTGCGCTCCCTGTATTACGGTAACGGCGTGGTCTGCGCCACCTGTATTACGGCAACAGCAGGGTCTGCGCCACCTGTATTATGGTAACGGCGGGGTCTGCGCCACCTGTATTACGGTAACGGCGGGGTCCACGCCCCCTGTATTACGGTAACGGCGGGGTCTGCGCCCCCTGTATTACGGTAACGGCGGGGTCTGCGCCACCTGTATTACAGTAATAGGACACTAGAGTAGCAGCCACCTGTACAGGGATAATGCAGCACCAGAGGCTGCTCCAGCTGCACTATAACAAGGCACCAGAGGCTGCTCCCCCTGTAGTACAGAACCTGACACCAGAGCTGCTCAGCCTATAGAATAATAATAATAATAATAATATCATTACCTGCTGCCAATCCCGCTGGCCTAGCTCCTCCCCCTTGCGTCGTAACTCCTCCCCCTTACGGAAAAGGTCCCTTAGCCCACTTGATTCTAGCATCTACAGACACAGCAATGGCTGCTCTCTGCTCCTGCTCCCTTGTGGGAATTATAGAAGGAAGGAAGGAAGGCGGAGCTCAGACCAGGGGAAAATGGCCGCCGCTCCTGACGTCACTACACGGCCAGAGAACCTATTGCTGCTGTCGGACTGGTCTACAAAAAAATGGCCGCCGGCCTCCTGCACTGAGGACATGTATAGTAATAGTCATAACAGAGGGCGTGGCTGTGGGCAGGGTGAAGGAGGGGAGGGGCTAGTAACCAGGAAGCAGCCTGTGGCAACCATGACCTACTTCCTGCCTGTGCGTTCCACCTTGCTTCCGGACTGTGCGTTCCACATACCGGAAGTGAGTTTTCATTGACTGCTGCAGCCTCGCAGTGTCCGTGGAGATCGGGTAATGGTAGATGCTAGAATCAAGTGGGCTACGTCAGAAGGTCCCTTCAGCCCCTCCGATATAGAACCAACCGACACTGGGAGGCTGCAACAGTCGATGAAAACTCACTTCCTGTATGTGGAACGCACGGTCCGGAAGTAAGGTGGAACGCACAGGCAGAAAGTAGGGCATGATTGGCAAAGGCTTCGTACTGGTTACTAGCCCCTCCTTCACCCCGCCCACAGCCCCGCTCTCTGTAATTATTATTAACATACATGTCCTCAGTGCAGGAGGCCGGCGGCCATTTTCTTGTAGACCAGTCCGGCAGCAGCAATAGGTTCCCTGGCCGTGTAGTGACGTCAGGAGCGGCGGCCATTTTCCCCTGGTCTGAGCTCCGCCTTCCTTCTATCATTCCCACAAGGCAGCAGGAGCAGAGAGCAGCCATTGCTGTGTCTGGCAGCAGGTAATGATATTATTATTATTATTCTATAGGCTGAGCCGCTCTGGTGTCAGGTTCTGTACTACAGGGGGAGCAGCCTCCGGTGCCTTGTTATAGTGCAGCTGGAGCAGCCTCTGGTGCTGCATTATCCCTGTACAGGTGGCTGACACTCTAGTGTCCTATTACTGTAATACAGGTGGCGCAGACCCAGCCGTTACCGTAATACAGGTGGCGCAGACCCCGCCGTTACCGTAATACTGGTGGCGCAAACCCCGCCGTTACCGTAGTGGAGGTGGCGCAGACCCCGTCGTTACCGTAATAAGGTGGCGCAGACCCCGTCGTTACTGTAATACAGGTGGCGTAGATCCCGCCATTACCGTAATACAGGTGGCGCAGACCCCGCCGTTACCGTAATACAGGTGGCGCAGACCCCGCCGTTACCGTAATACAGGTGGCGCGGACCCCGCCGTTACCGTAATACAGGTGGCGCAGATCCCGCCGTTACCGTAATACAGGTGGCGCAGATCCCGCCGTTACCGTAATACAGGTGGCGCAGACCCCGCTGTTACTGTAATACAGGTGGCGCAGATCCCGCCGTTATCGTAATACAGGTGGCGCAGACCCCGCCGTTACCGTAATACAGGTGGCGCAGACCCCGCCGCTACCGTAATACAGGTGGCGCAGATCCCGCCGTTACCGTAATACAGGTGGCGCAGATACCGCCGTTATCGTAATACAGGTGGCGCAGACCCCGCCGTTACCGTAATACAGTTGGCGCAGACCCCGCCGTTACCGTAATACAGTTGGCGCAGACCCCGCCGTTACTGTAATACAGGTGGCGCAGATCCCGACGTTACCGTAATACAGGTGGCGCAGACCCCGCCGTTACCGTAATACAGGTGGCGCAGACCCCGCCGTTACCGTAATACAGGTGGCGCAGACTCCGCCGTTACCGTAATACAGGTGGCGCAGACCCCGCCGTTACCGTAATACAGGTGGCGCAGACCCCGCCGTTACCGTAATACAGGTGGCGCAGACCCCGCCGTTACTGTAATGCAGGTGGCGCAGATCCCGCCGTTACCGTAATACAGGTAGCGCAGATACCGCCGTTACCGTAATACAGGTGGCGCAGATACCGCCGTTACCGTAATACAGGTGGCGCAGACCTCGCCGTTACCGTAGTGGAGGTGGAGCAGACCCCGCCGTTACCGTAACACTGGGGACGCAAACCCCGCCGTTACCGTAATACAGGTGACGTAGATCCCACATTTACCATAATAAAGGTGGCGCAGACCCCACCGTTACCATAACACAGGTGACGCAGACTCCGCCGTTACCGTAATACAGGTGGCGCAGACCCCGCCATTACCGTAATACAGGTGGCGCAGACCCCGCCGTTACCGTAATACAGGTAGCGCAGACCCCGCCGTTATCGTAATACAGGTGGCGCAGACCCCGCCGTTACCGTAATACAGGTGGCGCAGACCCCGCCGCTACCGTAATACAGGTGGCGCAGATCCCGCCGTTACCGTAATACAGGTGGCGCAGATACCGCCGTTATCGTAATACAGGTGGCGCAGACCCCGCCGTTACCGTAATACAGGTGGCGCAGACCCCGCCGTTACCGTAATACAGGTGGCGCAGATCCCGCCGTTACCGTAATACAGGTGGCGCAGATACCGCCATTACCGTAATACAGGTGGTGCAGACCCCGCCGTTACCGTAATACAGGTGGCGCAGACCCCGACGTTACCGTAATACAGGTGGCGCAAACCCCGCCGTTACCGTAGTGGAGGTGGCGCAGACCCCGTCGTTACCGTAATAAGGTGGCGCAGACCCAGCCGTTACCGTAGTGGAGGTGGCGCAGACCCCGTCGTTACCATAATAAGGTGGCGCAGACCCCGTCGTTACTGTAATACAGGTGGCGCAGACCCCGCCGTTACCGTAATACAGGTGGCGCAGACCCCGCCGTTACCGTAATACAGGTGGCGCAGACCCCGCCGTCACCGTAATACAGGTGGCGCAGACTCCGCCGTTACCGTAATACAGGTGGCGCAGACCCTGCCGTTACTGTAATACAGGTGGCGCAGATCCCGCCGTTACCGTAATACAGGTGGCGCAGATCCCACATTTACCATAATAAAGGTGGCGCAGACCCCACCGTTACCATAACACAGGTGACGCAGACTCCGCCGTTACCGTAATACAGGTGGCGCAGACCCCGCCATTACCGTAATACAGGTGGCGCAGATACCGCCGTTACCGTAATACAGGTGGCGCAGACTCCGCCGTTACCGTAATACAGGTGGCACAGACCCTGCCATTACCGTAATACAGGTGGCACAGGCCCCACCGTTACCGTAATACAGGTGGTGCAGACCCCGCCGTTACCGTAATACAGGTGGTCCAGACCCTGCCGTTACCGTAATACAGGTGGTGCAGACCCCGCCGTTACCTTTATTCTATAAATATAATGGCATTGTACTATACAGGGGAGCGCTATGTGTTGTCCTACTCTACAGGGGGAGTGACCTGTGTTGCCCTTTTAATACAGGTGGCGCAGACCCCGACGTTACCGTAATACAGGTGGCGCAGATCCCGCCGTTACCGTAATACAGGTGGTGCAGACCCCGCCGTTACCGTAATACAGGTGGCGCAGACCCCACCGTTACTGTAATACAGGTGGCGCAGAACCCGCGGTTACCGTAATACAGGTGGCGCAGATACCGCCGTTATCGTAATACAGGTGGCGCAGATCCCGCCGTTACCGTAATACAGGTGGCGCAGACCTCGCCGCTACCGTAATACAGGTGGAGCAGACCCCGCCGTTACCGTAACACTGGGGGCGCAGACCCCGTCGTTACCGTAATACAGGTGGAGCAGACCCCGCCGTTACCGTAATACAGGTGACGCAGATCCCACATTTCTATACAGAAGGAGTGGCCTGTGTTGTCATAATATACAGGGGTAGCATCCTGTGCTGTCATATTATACAGGAGGAGCGGCCTGTGTTGTCATAATATACAGGGGTAGCATTGTGTGCTGTCATAGTATACAGGGGGAGTGGCCTGTGTTGTCATAATATACAGGTGTAGCATCATGTGCTGTCATAGTATACAGGGGGAGCAGCCTATGTTGTCATAAAATACAGGAGGAGCAACCTGTGTTGTCATAGTATACAGGGAGAGTGGCCTGTGTTTTCATAATATACGGGGGTAGCATCCTGTGCTGTCTTAGTATACAGAGGGTGTGGCCAGTGTTGTCCTAATATACAGGAGGAGCAATCTGTGCTGTCATAGTATACAGGGGGAGTGGCCTGTGTTGTTATAATATACAGGTGTAGCATCCTGTGCTGTCATAGTATACAGGGGGAGTGGCCTGTGTTGTCATAATATACAGGTGTAGCATCCATTGCTGTCATAGTATACAGGATGAGCGGCCTGTGTTGCCATAATATACAAGGGTAGCATTCTGTGCTGTCAAAGTATACAGGGGGAGTGGCCTTTGTTGTCATAATAGACAGGAGGAGTGGCCTGTGTTGTCATAATATACAGGGGTAGCATCCTGTGCTGTCATAGTATACAGGGGGAGCGGCCTGTGTTGTCATATAAAGGGGTGGCATCCTGTACTGTCATCGTATAGAGGGAGAGTGGCCTGTGTTGTCATAATATACAGGGGTAGCATCCTGTGCTGTCATAGTATACAGGGTGAGTGGCCTGTGTTGTCATAATATACAGGGGTAGCATCCTGTGCTGTCATAGTATACAGGGTGAGCGGCCTGTGTTGTCATAATATACAGGGGTAGCATCCTGTGCTGTCATAGTATACAGGGTGAGTGGCCTGTGTTGTCATAATATACAGGGGTAGCATCCTGTGCTGTCATAGTATACAGGGTGAGCGGCCTGTGTTGTCATAATATACAGGGGTAGCATCCTGTGCTGTCATAGTATACAGGAGGAGCGGCCTGTGCTGTCATAATATACAGGGGTAGCATCCTGTGTTGTCATAATATACAGGGGGAGCTGCCTGTGTTGACATAGTAAAACTAGATTTGTTGTGGGGGAAATAGCGCACTGAGCTACCTGTCTAATGGTATATCAAAATTCAGAAACCGGAATAAGAAGAATCTTTTATTTTAACAATATTCAATGTTAACCATTACCTGTTGAAGTTCAAAATTATCAAAATAACTAACACCCGGCGGTGCTCCCTTGAGTTGTTAAAGACAAATTAGTTGATAAGCAAGAGAAAAGACAACTCCTTTTTATGGGGCACTCATTAGTAGTAATCTAAAACGTAGCTTTTATTTGAAGACGGACTCACATTTAACATACGACATGAAACACTCAATTTATGGGGATATTAATGGTATAACTGGCTGTATTAAATGCGACTACCCCCTGTAGGTAATTTATTACTCCCTTAATCTGACAAATCACACAACACTGCTCAAATAAGGCTAATCAAAGTGCCCAATGGGGTAATCAATCAAGGTCAATAAATATTGTGTGAAGAAAATTTCTAAAATAAAAATATATAAAGATCAGAAAGAAGATGGGGAGGAATAGATGACTAATGCCTGGTTTCTGCTTTTGAAGATCTGCTTGGAAAGCATCGAATCCCCAATGAGAGAACCAACTGGAGCATATGTGCACCACTCCCAAGACCTGTATCTGCTGTTAACTCCACCTGCCCTATATGTGGCGGAGTTAATGAGAGTGCAGGGGAGAAGTCCCTAGCCAGTGTTAAATAACTGTGATACTGGCTATTTTCTAGCCCTTAATTCATATCAAATGCAATATTCACTTAGGATATCACCCTATTGTGAATGTTCACAGTAATTTATGTAACATTTAGTGAAAGAACACTCAAAAGAAACAAAATTGCTTTTGTATCTATCTGTAACGCAACCATTAAGTTGGTTTCTATGAAATACAGCTTTCATATGCAGTGACACCCAGGATGTCTACTGTCCCCAATCTTATCTGATGACATCGAATTGAGGATGAGAGAGTCCTATTAGGTGTGAGTGCAATATGAAAATAGTGTGCTTCTGCTGTCGTTGTCTCAATAAATGAGTCAAGCCGATGAGAGAGCACTTAAATAAGGAAAAAGAGAGAAAAAAATGATGAAAATAAATGAAAAATAGAAAATTAGAAAAGTCTCTTTTTGTGTTTCAAATAGTGCTGTCAGTAAAGTATATTTTTTGAGTGTGTTCGCTACACATCACAAATGTAAAGGGATTAGCTCAGTATCTAACAGATTTCTCCTTCCCATATAATATATATTTATGAACAATTGTGCAAGGGATTAATCTGCCCAATAAATTATGGGTTAATCAATTTAAGTACATGATTTATGTGGTATATTCGGTACCAACACAGTAAAAATTATATCCAATATAAACACCTTTGCATTGTATTTGCACTTATCAAAACAATTTGCATCTTATTTGCAAAAACGGCATTGTGCACATGGATGTAACCCAAATAGCTCGTCCACAGTAAGAAAACCACCTTACTAATTAATTAATCCACAATGACTCACATTGTACTAATGGTAAACTAATTACTAAATGATTGTGCATATTATTGCTAATAAATAATAAAGTGAGAGTAAGGAATGTTGTTACTTATCCTCTGTGTATTCTTATCGATAACTCTCTGCTGCTAACGGTGTGCGGCTCCTCATTAATCGTTTGGCTCGAAAGCCGTAATGCCAGGAGATGTAGAGACTGCTGTCACAGACGTGCGCCTCCCTTCAGGATATCCCTGGTCTAAGATGCCCTCGAGATAGCTGGTCACAGTCAAGTGCCTGGCGTCCGAGACCACCGCGGGCAGCGTGCAGCCCGTCGTTGCCGCTGGATCAGTGTATGAAAGCAGGAGAGGCAGTTTGGGTAACATCCACGTGTGCCGTACCACATAAATCATGTACTTAAATTGATTAACCCATAATTTATTGGGCAGATTAATCCCTTGCACAATTGTTCATAAATATATATTATATGGGAAGGAGAAATCTGTTAGATACTGAGCTAATCCCTTTACATTTGTGATGTGTAGCGAACACACTCAAAAAATATACTTTACTGACAGCACTATTTGAAACACAAAAAGAGACTTTTCTAATTTTCTATTTTTCATTTATTTTCATCATTTTTTTCTCTCTTTTTCCTTATTTAAGTGCTCTCTCATCGGCTTGACTCATTTATTGAGACAACGACAGCAGAAGCACACTATTTTCATATTGCACTCACACCTAATAGGACTCTCTCATCCTCAATTCGATGTCATCAGATAAGATTGGGGACAGTAGACATCCTGGGTGTCACTGCATATGAAAGCTATATTTCATAGAAACCAACTTAATGGTTGCGTTACAGATAGATACAAAAGCAATTTTGTTTCTTTTGAGTGTTCTTTCACTAAATGTTACATAAATTACTGTGAACATTCACAATAGGGTGATATCCTAAGTGAATATTGCATTTGATATGAATTAAGGGCTAGAAAATAGCCAGTATCACAGTTATTTAACACTGGCTAGGGACTTCTCCCCTGCACTCTCATTAACTCCGCCACATATAGGGCAGGTGGAGTTAACAGCAGATACAGGTCTTGGGAGTGGTGCACATATGCTCCAGTTGGTTCTCTCATTGGGGATTCGATGCTTTCCAAGCAGATCTTCAAAAGCAGAAACCAGGCATTAGTCATCTATTCCTCCCCATCTTCTTTCTGATCTTTATATATTTTTATTTTAGAAATTTTCTTCACACAATATTTATTGACCTTGATTGATTACCCCATTGGGCACTTTGATTAGCCTTATTTGAGCAGTGTTGTGTGATTTGTCAGATTAAGGGAGTAATAAATTACCTACAGGGGGTAGTCGCATTTAATACAGCCAGTTATACCATTAATATCCCCATAAATTGAGTGTTTTATGTCGTATGTTAAATGTGAGTCCGTCTTCAAATAAAAGCTACGTTTTAGATTACTACTAATGAGTGCCCCATAAAAAGGAGTTGTCTTTTCTCTTGCTTATCAACTGTGTTGACATAGTATACAGGGGGAGCAGCCTGTGTTGTCATAGCATGTCCAAACTGCGGCCCTCCAGCTGTTGAGAAACTACACATCCCAGCATGCCCTGACACAGCTTTAGCATTCTCTGCCTTGTACTATCTAGTACTGGTGCCCCTTTCACCTTATAGCACACGGTACGATCCGAAATTCACATTGTAGCATACTGAATGAGCTGAAATTCACATTATAGCACACTGAATGAGCTGAAATTCATATTGTAGCACACTGACTGAGCCGACATTTACATTATAGCACACTGAATGAGCCGACAGTCACATTATAACACACCGAATGAGCCGAAATTCACACTGTAGCACACTGAATGAGCCGACATTCACATTGTAGCACACTGAATGAGCCGAAATTCACATTGTAGCACACTGAATGAGCCGAAATTTACCTTGTAGCACACTGAATGAGCCGAAATTCACATTGTAGCACACTGAATGAGCCGAAATTCACCTTGTAGCACACTGAATGAGCCGAAATTCACATTGTAGCACACTGAATGAGCCGAAATTCACATTGTAGCACACTGAATGAGCCGACATTCACATTATAGCACACTAAATGAGCCGAAATTCACATTGTACCGCACTGAATGAGCCAAAATTCACAGTATAGCACACTGAATGAGCCGAAATTCACATTGTACCGCACTGAATGAGCCAAAATTCACATTGTAGCACACTGAATGAGCCGAAATTCACATTGTAGCACACTGAATGAGCCGAAATTCACATTGTAGCACACTGAATGAGCCGAAATTCACATTGTACCACACTGAATGAGCCGAAATTCACATTATAGCACACTGAATGAGCCGAAATTCACATTGTACCGCACTGAATGAGCCAAAATTCACATTGTAGCACACTGAATGAGCCGACATTCACATTATAGCACACTGAATGAGCCGACATTCACATTATAGCACACTGAATGAGCCGAAATTCACCTTGTAGCACACTGACTGAGCCGAAATTCACATCATAGCACACCGAATGAGCCGAAATTGTGACAGCAGGGACAGCCAGAGTGATGACAGGGAGAGAGATAGTGACGACAGGGAGAGAGAGACAGTGACGACAGGGAGAGAGAAAGAGTGATGGCATGGAGAGAGAGAGTGACGACGGATAGAGACAGTGACGACAGGGAGAGTTACGACAGGGAGAGACTGGGACGACACGGAGAGACAGTGACGACAGGGACAGTGACGATAGGGAGAGTGACGACAGGGAGAGTGACGACAGGGAGAGTGACGACAGTGACAGCAGGGAGAGAGGTGACAGCAGGGGAACATTACCTTTATTTGTTGCTGGCAGCAGTGAGCAGTGGGCTGCTGGCGACGTCGGGCGGCTAGTGGCTGGCTTTAGGCGGCTGGTGGGCGGCTGGCGGCGGTGAGCGGCTGTGAGCTACTACAGTGCTCTACACAGCCGCTGGCCGCCGCGCAGGGACGGGTAGCACCATGTGCAGCAGGATGGCCACTTCCCTCGCCTCCTGCTGCACTTTCATGGGCTCATTTCCGGGTCAGTGGAAGAAGTGGCGGGGTATACCATACCGCCGTATACCGCCCCACTTCCACCACTGAATAGTAATAATACAGGGACATGACTGGGGAGGTGAGGGGATCTGGGAATGTCACAGTGACATCACATATCTATAGTAATAATACAGGGACATGACTGGGGAGGTGAGGGGATCTGGGAATGTCACAGTGACATCACTTATATCTATAGTAATAATACAGGGACATGACTGGGGAGGTGAGGGGATCTGGGAATGTCACAGTGACATCACATATCTATAGTAATAATACAGGGACATGACTGGGGAGGTGAGGGGATCTGGGAATGTCACAGTGACATCACTTATATCTATATTAATAATACAGGGACATGTCTGGGGAGGAGAGGGGCTCTGGGAGCGTCACAGTTACATGAGTTATATCTATAGTAATAATACAGGGAAATGACTGGGGAGGTGAGGGGGATCTGGGAGCATCACTGTGACATCAATTATATCAATAGTAATAATACAGGGACATTACTGGGGAGGTGAGGGGATCTGGGAGCGTCACTGTGACATCACTTATATCTATAATGTTAATACAGGGACATGACTGGGGAGTTGAGATGAACTGGGAATGTCACAGTGACATCACTTATATCTATAGTAATAATACAGGGACATGACTGGGGAGGTGAGGGGATCTGGGAGTATCACAGTGATGTCACTTATATCTATAGTAATAGTACAGGGACATGACTGGGAGGTGAGGGGATGTGGTAGTATTTACAGTGATAGTGTCTCCCCCATTTTGCAGGATTAAACAGTAGTGAAGAAGACATCCTGTGAGCGTGAGACACCCAGCAGCCATCCTCTTGTGTCAGGAGGACTTATAAGGACCCAGAGCCCAATCACGGTGCCTCCACCTCACTCACTGGGACATTATACAGTAACACCAGGGGATGTGTCTGGGTGATGACTGGAGAGGTGACTGCTGGGGATGGGGCATTATACAGTAACACCAGGGTATGTGTCTGGGTGACGACTGGAGAGGTGACTGCAAGGAATGGGGCATTATACAGTAACACCAGGGGACGTGTCTGGGTGATGACTGGAGAGGTGACTTCTGGGTATGGAACATTATACAGTAACACCAGGGGACCTGTCTGGGTGATGACTGGAGAGGTGAGTGCTGGGAATGGGGCATTATACAGTAACACCAGGGGACATGTCTGGTGATGACTGGAGAGGTGACTGCCGGGAATGGGACATTATACAGTAACACCAGGGGATGTGTCTGGGTGATGACTGGAGAGGTGAATGCTGGGAATGGGGCATTATACAGTAACACCAGGAGGTGTGTCTGGGTGATGACTGGAGAGGTGACTGCAGGGAATGGGACATTATACAGTAACACCAGGGTACGTGTCTGGGTGATGACTGGAGAGGTGACTTCTGGGTATGGAACATTATACAGTAACACCAGGGGACCTGTCTGGGTGATGACTGGAGAGGTGAGTGCTGGGAATGGGGCATTATACAGTAACACCAGGGGACATGTCTGGTGATGACTGGAGAGGTGACTGCCGGGAATGGGACATTATACAGTAACACCAGGGGATGTGTCTGGGTGAGGACTGGAGAGGTGGCTGCTGGGAATGGGGCATTATACAGTAACACCAGGAGGTGTGTCTGGGTGATGACTGGAGAGGTGACTGCAGGGAATGGGGCATTATACAGTAACACCAGGGAATGTATCTGGGTGATGACTGGAGAGGTGACTGCTGGGAATGGGACATTATACAGTAACACTAGGGGATGTGTCTGGGTGATGACTGGAGAGGTGACTGCTGGGAATGGGACATTATACAGTAACACTAGGGGATGTGTCTGGGTGATGACTGGAGAGGTGACTGCTGGGAATGGGACATTATACAGTAACACCAGGGGATGTGTCTGGGTGATGACAGGAGAGGTGACTGCTGGGAATGGGGCATTATACAGTAACACCAGGGGATGTGTCTGGGTGATGACTGGAGAGGTGACTGCTGGGAATGGGACATTATACAGTAACACCAGGGGACGTGTCTGGGTGATGACTGGAGAGGTGACTGCTGGGAATGGGGCATTATACAGTAACACCGGAGGACGTGTCTGGGTGATGACTGGAGAGGTGACTGCTGGGAATGGGACATTATACAGTAACACCGGGGGACGTGTCTGGGCGATGACTGGAGAGGTGACTGCTGGGAATGGGACATTATACAGTAACACCAGGGGACGTGTCTGGGTGATGACTGGAGAGGTGACTGCTGGGAATGGGGCATTATACAGTAACACCGGAGGACGTGTCTGGGTGATGACTGGAGAGGTGACTGCTGGGAATGGGACATTATACAGTAACACCAGGGGATGTGTCTGGGTGATGACTGGAGAGGTGACTGCTGGGAATGGGACATTATACAGTAACACCAGTGGACGTGTCTGGGTGATGACTGTATCACTGTGGGTGTCAGGTTCCTATAAGGTGTCAGGATATCACTATCTATGTCTCCATGCAGGAGGGGGAGTATATAGAGGAACACAGGGGTCTGTACAAGGACGTGATGATGGAGAATCACCGGCCCCTCACATCACTGGGTAAGAGGAGACTGTCATGTATTGTACAGGGGAGAGCAGGTATGGGGGCCCCTATATACACACATCACCTGATAATCACATATATACACTGTACTCAGTCACTGTGTGTCTCCTACAGATGGGCCCAGTAACAGAGATACCCCAGGGAGATGTCCCTGTCCTCTGTATTCCCAGGATTGTACAGAGGAGAATCACAGGATCCCACAGGAGGATCAGGTAGGTGGGATTTAGGGTCTCCCCAATATACCAAAGTGACTGTCACTATATAATCTGTAGAGGAGCTGTGTGTATTATACACTGATATTATACTGTTTCACCTCAGTTTAATCTGAATGTATGTAAATGTCATTATAGTGTTGTGTGGTTTTTTTTTCTGCTGCAGGGTACACTGGGTTCCACAGGGAAAACATCGGGGTGTAGAGTAGGATCTTGATCCGATGCACCAACAGGCTAAAAGCTGTGACTGTTCCCAGAATGCATAGCACTGCCTCCTCTATAACCCGCCTCCTCTATAACCCCGCCTCTGTGCACAGGAGCTCAGTTTTGGTGCCATGCAGTGCAGGCATACAACAGGGGGGCTGCTCCCTCAGAAGAGCTTTTTCAAGTGAAAAATGAAGACTTCAACGGCTGCAGCAGAGACACTGTTACATGTCAGTCAGACATCTCCTGCTGCCGCTCCATCTCCTCCCCCAGCGGCGCTGTACACTCCCGCGCCCTGGTTGCCGGGTACCTACAGCAGAGGCTCCGGTTTCCTCCAGTCAGTCACACACCCCGCTGCAGCTCTCCAGGATCGCATGGCCGCACTCAGGGAGGAGGTAAGAGGGTCCCCCAGGCGGGAGCCGCTGGATACCGCGATCCGGCGTGGGTGGTGGGAGGCGGGCCGCGCGTGCTGGCGTGGACACTGTGGTAGTACAGGGCCCTCACTAGACCACCAGGGCAAGGGCACAGGTCGGTTTTACTAAAAACCGTTTGCTACATGGCCCGCAGTGCCGGTGGTGAAGTCCAGCAGGGGGATAAGGCTTTCACCTGTAGCCCCTGCCCCAGGGCGCCATTTAGAGTGAATGTTCCCGCCCTGGAGCTGCATCTCTCTCTCCCTCTCTCTCTCTCTCTCTCTCTCCCTCCCCCCCCCCCCCCTCTCTCTCTCTCTCTCTCTCTCTCTCTCTCTCTCTCCCTGTCAGCATTTGGGCACCATTTCTAGCAAGCTGATTTGTTCCTGGGACTGTTTGGGCAAATCCTCCTCTGTAAAGCCGCCTGCATGTCAGCGCTGTGCATTTTACAGGACACTTAAGTATTCTACATGTCTGCTGACAGTGTTAGTTAAGAAAGAGTGCATTTAGTCAGGGTTATCTAGTACAAGTACCCTGTGATATACATCCAGTCTTTACTGTGAATTGTTATGTCTATTCAGTGTATAGCTGTGACAGGACGGTCCCGTACGAAAGCACTCGCCGCTTTCGCGTCCCGTCTCCTGCGCACAGAATGGAGGGTCAGGTCACACGAGGCCTGACCACATAGGGGATTCCCGCTTACCATCAGTAACCGCCTGTTACTGACTCCACCCACTGCGCTGTGGGTGGGTTTATGCTGCCACCACCAAACTCCTAACCTGCCGTGGCGTTTGGAACCACGGTTCTGCTCTGTATGTGCCGACGCACTGCCTTACCACAGCTGTGTGGTGTTGACGAATCTCCACTAGCCACTTGCTAGGCCTCTACCGGTAGCTGGCGGAAGGCGGAACTTGGAGACGTTAGGTGCTTCCATGGATAGCCGGAGGACGGGGCTATGTTTGGCATAACCCTGTAGGTCACAAGATGAAGCAATCTTCTTGAGGCAGATGAGATGTTTATTTGCTCAATAATAGCCTTAAAAAAGACTCTTCCCTATTACTAGGGGCAACAGCATACAGCAAGCTGTTCCAGCAGAATGAAGATGGTACAATACAATACCCCTGGAGGCTCACAGGCATCCTCTTTTTATCTCAATTCTACACACAGTACCACAGGGGGGTAAGCCCTCCCTCTCTTATCCAACCAATCAGGTTATCGCAGAAAATATAAATAAATACAAGTTACATTTCAAAAGGAGATAAGTGCAATAAAAATTCCTGTGACACAGACAACGTTTGGTATCAGATTAACATTCACTATTGATAAATTTATCACATAGCTTCAAAATACAAATGTTTCTGTCTCAGTCACATCTCCATGCAAACCCAGTGTTTGGGATTACAACAGGAAAGGCTGCAACACAACAAACAGTCTTCCTTCCTGCATCTGCCATCCAGGGTTCGTATATCAATTAAATCAGCTACATGAAACAAACAGGTTCCAAGCCCATAGACTCTATCTATGGGATAAGGAGATCATCTTTCTCTAAGGAACTTACACATCAAAAGGTATTGTCATTCACACCTCTCTGCTAGGACAGGGCCATTAGCATGCCACTTCCTACTGACAGGAGATGATTATTCAGACATCTATAGTAAGTGCATTTTTCCTTTAAATATACAGGTGACCACATCTTAAATAAAAATACATTTAAACATGCAATCCTGCAATGGTGCACAGAGCACTACATATGACATGTTAAGACACATTTTTAAACAGTCTGCGCCCAGCGCCGTAAGTACATTTAACAGTGACGCCAAGCGTCTATTGTCTGCAACATGGCGCCGGGCACTAGGGGTTAACCCCTTCAGTGCTGCAGCGGCCATTGTCCACGTGGGCTGGGGGTCTCTCCGGCCACACTCCTCCCCCCCCATTCAAGCGGGTCAACCAGGGACCCATGTCCCAACAATTTGGTCCCTGGTCCCGCAGTCCTTAATGAGGTTACCGGGAGTTCTTTGGGGGTTCAGGCTCCTCCTGACGTGACAGTCCATCCGCATTGCTATGAGCCTTGCCTTGCTTGTGGATAATATGAAAGTCATAAACCTGAAGAGCAAGGCTCCACCGCAACAGTCTGTCCAATTTCCCCAAGGTAGGTTGCAGCCACCTAACAGGTGGGTGGTAAGTCACCACGGTGGGGGGCCAGATACACACAAGTGCCACCCAATTGTGGCATACCCCACCTCCCACAATAGCAGTATTCTGCTCAAACAGGCCACAGGGTGCTCCTGCCCATATGGCTCGGTACTGCTCCCAGTTCGTGCAGTGGCGCAGTAGTTCGTAAAACACAGTCCTGGTGAAGAATGTGCGCCATCAGCACTGGAGCGAGTACCAGAGCCTCCTTCAATGACTGGAATGCCAACTCGCAAGTGGGTGCAAAGTCCACTGACTTGGGAATGCCCTTCCTAGCCATCTCTGTAAAGGGGTACACTACAGGACTAAAGTCAAGGACAACGTGTCTGTAGGGCCTTACAGGTTCTAAGATCAGTACCTGTCTGGGTGATGTGGGTCGGGGACAGCCTCTGGTTGCCTCTACCCCCTCTGGTTTGGGCCTACCCCTGTCTCCTCAACATGGTGCCCCAGGCACTGCACCTCCGTCATACCTATCTGGCAACTGTCTGCCCTAACTGTCAGACCTGCCCTCCATTCCTCCTCTGTCGACCTATGACTCGGGAAACCTACCCTGTCACCAAGGCCTACTCTTTCCTCCTCGTCCGCTACCTGTACCACAGTGATGGCGGCCAGACCACCAGCCTCTGGATCCTGTGTGGCATCCACTACAGGGATGCTGCGTGTCTTCCCTGATCTACTGCACACAGGTAGGGGACCTGCTATGTCCACAGCAACTTGCTGTAAAGGTTCTACTATGGGCAGAGGCCCAGAGACAACACAACCGCTGGAGTGCCCCAGCTGCCAACGCATGGCACCAGCCTTACAGTTGGTCTGGGCGTCATCCGACAAACCAGACCAGGGTAAGCTCTGTGACAGGCACTTCAGGGTACGGTCTATCTCCGGGTTACTGTCCAAAGGTGTTCCGCTGGCAACCGACACCGGTTGCGCAGGAAGGTTGCCTGGGGGGACCAGTTGGACACGTTCCCTATCTGGTCTATCCCCTCCCACTTTCCTGTCTACCCTGTACCTTAAACCTTCCCGCCGGGTCAAACTTCCTGCCCCAACCCTGTCAAGGCCGCTGCCAGAGTGGCACCTCATGCCTTTCGGGGATGGGTCAGAGAGTTGAGCCTCCCTAAACTCCTGTCTGCGGCCCTCAATCTCTCCTAAATCGGGACACTCTACAGGGGGATCTAGGTGGGGACTACTAGGGTCAGTCTGGTAGGGGTCAGTCATGGAAAAGTCAGTGTGGTTTCTCATACTCACCGCCGGAGTTGGCAAACCACTTGGGTCAGGAGCATCATTGGGCACCCCCACAGGATCAAACGAGCTGGAACCAACATCCTCTGCGTTGCTAGGGGACGTAGGCATACCAGAGGCAAAAGGCATGCGGCGTCGATGTGCCGATATAGCCGCTGTAATCTTTTCCTCTGGGCTGGTTGATGCTGTGGTTGGCTGTGCTGGCAGTTGTCTAGCAGCTGTAGTCTTTTCCTCTGGGCTGGGCTGTGCTGGAGTAGCTGATGTCAACGGTGGTTGTGGAACTTGACTCCGGGAAATGGCGCCAGCAAACGTGGTGACGATCCCACCACCCAGATCATTTCCTAGGACCACATCAGTTGGGAGACCATCCATGACGGCAACTTCTCGCAACTCTGGTCCAGCTCCCCAGTCCAGGTAGACTCTTGCCATGGGAACCTCTTTCTCCGTTCCATCTGCCAGGGTGACCTTGGCAGTGCGACCCTGCAATACTGCAGCAGGATCTATAAGGTGGGGGCTCACCACAGTGATTGAGGCCCCAGAGTCTCTTAGGCCTTCCCCCTGCAGGGGTCCCACGTGGACCGGCTGCAGGTGCCTCCACATATTGTGTAGGGACTGTTTGGCCATGCAGGTGACTCTCTCTGCAGAGTGTACCTGTCTCTCGCCACACTCCATCGGACTGACTGGAGGGGGAACAGTCTCTGTAGTCTCATCTCTCGTCAAACAAGCGAGCCGGACCCCAGCACTCGGATTTGGGGCACGAGTCTGGGGTACTTGGGATGCAGGACAGTTCATCCTCAGATGTCCGATTTTCCCACAGCCGTAGCACTTCTTCTCCAGTCGTGGCACCGATGATCTCTGATCAGTTGCAGGGACGCTGCGGTGCAGTTGCTGGCCAAGAGCACCCGGGTTGGAAGATGCTTGTCTTTGGGGGTGATGAGCTGAAGAGGGGTGTCCCCCTAGTGGTACAGTCTTTTGGAGCTGGCTGGGTGCTTCTGCCCCCGTGGCTGAATTGCCACATATTTGTCGGCTAATTGGGCAGCCATTTTTAAGCTGGGTGGCTCCCGATCTAGCACCCACTCCTTCACTTCTGGGGCGCACCTGCGGTAGAACTGCTCCCTGCAGATCAGGTCAATCAGTGCGTCCCATGTAGTGGCTTCAGATTCCTTCACCCACTTCACCACGTACTGCCGCAGCTGGGTGGCGAACTGCCCATGGGTGCTGCTAGGATTCTTGGGCAAGTCTCTGAACTTCTTCCTGTAAGACTCTGGAGTGATGAAGAATCGCTGGAGGAGGGCCTTTGCGACTTCGTCGTAATCCCCACAGTCCTCCGTGGCCACCCCTCGATAGGCCTCCAAGGCCTCTCCATGCAGAGTGGGCACAAGGTGTCTCACCCACTCCGACTTGGGTAGATCATGTAGTTTACAAGTCCTTTCAAAAACTTGTAAATGTCCATCAATGTCCCCATCACTGTCTGCAAACTTGGCAAACTGAATGCGTTCTGATCTGTGTACAACAGGTGACAACGGCTCCCGGGGTACCACGGCCTGTGGTGCCCGCTCATCACGCCACATCTGGATGATGATCAAGCGCTCTTGCTCCGTTGCCCTTTCCCCCAATTCCGCTAGCCGATCTGCTAGGGTATCCGGGCCGCCCCCCCTGGGACGTTGGGATCCTGGCCCTGCTAGGGATTGCTGGGAAACATTGCTGCTGTGAGAGAGGGCGGGGCTTGTGGGTCTCACCGGTTCCTTACGAAGGTCCACTGTTGGGCCGTCCTCAGCAATGCTGACACCGTCAGTGCTTTCCACCTCCGCCCGATGGGACTCCTCCACGCTCATGAGCGCCGCCTTCATGACGCTTCTGGACGCGTTGAAAAGGATATCCACACCCTTCTCCTGGCACACGATCTCCAGATCATCCTTGGACATTCCGCTGAATTCCGCCATCTTGTGCGTTCTCCTGCGCTGCAGTTACTCCTCCCCTGAGTAACTCGGCTTCTCCAATCGGGTGATGAAAAGCCGCCTGGGATTATCCCACCGCTATGCCACCAATTTCTGTGACAGGACGGTCCCGTACGAAAGCACTCGTCGCTTTCGCGTCCCGTCTCCTGCGCACAGAATGGAGGGTCAGGTCACACGAGGCCTGACCACATAGGGGATTCCCGCTTACCGTCAGTAACCGCCTGTTACTGACTCCACCCACTGCGCTGTGGGCGGGTTTATGCTGCCACCACCAAACTCCTAACCTGCCGTGGCGTTTGGAACCACGGTTCTGCTCTGTATGTGCCGACGCACTGCCTTACCACACCTGTGTGGTGTTGACGAATCCCCACTAGCCACTTGCTAGGCCTCTACCGGTAGCTGGCGGAAGGCGGAACTTGGAGACATTCGGTGCCTCCCTGGACAGCCGGAGGACGGGGCTATGTTTGGCATAACCCTGTAGGTCACAAGATGAAGCAATCTTCTTGAGGCAGATGAGATGTTTATTTGCTCAATAATAGCCTTCAAAAATACTCTTCTCTATTACTAGGGGCAACAGCATACAGCAAGATGTTCCAGCAGAATAAAGATGGTACAATACAATACCCCTGGAGGCTCACAGGCATCCTCTTTTTATCTCAATTTTACACACAGTACCACAGGGGGGTAAGCCCTCCCTGTCTTATCCAACAAATCAGGTTATCGCAGAAAATATAAATAAATACAAGTTACATTTCAAAAGAAGATAAGTGCAATAAAACAATATCCTCCTTCCTGTGACACAGACAACGTTTGGTATCAGATTAACATTCACTATTGATAAATTTATCACATAGCTTCAAAATACAAATGTTTCTGTCTCAGTCACATCTCCATGCAAACCCAGTGCTTGAGATTACAACAGGAAAGGCTGCACACAACAAACAGTCTTCCTTCCTGCATCTGCCATCCAGGGTTCGTATATCAATTAAATCAGCTACATGAAACAAACAGGTTCCAAGCCCATAGACTTTATCTATGGGATAAGGAGATCATCTTTCTCTAAGGAACTTACACATCAAAAGGTATTGTCATTCACACCTCTCTGCTAGGACAGGGCCATTAGCCGTAAGTACATTTAACAGTGGCGCCAAGCGCCTATTGTATGCAACATGGCGCCGGGCACTAGGGGTTAACCCCTTCAGTGCTGCAGCGGCCATTGTCCACGTGGGCTGGGGGTCTCTCCGGCCACAATAGCTGTACTTAGTGTTGCTTTGTATTGCTAGTCCAGTGCAGTTTAATTGCATGTTATAATTTCTGCATTGTACAATGTGACTCTGTGTGTGTGTGTGTGTGTGTGTGTGTGTGTGTGTGTGTGTGTGTTCATATAGCTGCTGTGTGATATCTACTCCGTGTATCTCACTCCTACTGCTAGCCCTATATTCTGTACCCCGAGGGGGCTAAGTGCGTCAGGGTTATTGTTTAATATGGGCAGTTCACAGGATATGCTTATTGTGTATTTTTCTCTGTGATTTTTATTCACCATATACCTCTTGAATCCCCTGGTTGTGCTGATACACTGCACAGGGGGTTCTTGTCAGGTATTGTGCTGCTGATATTGGTGGTCATTCCGAGTTGTTCGCTCGTTATTTTTTTCTCGCAACGGAGCAATTAGTCGCTAATGTGCATGCGCAATGTCCGCAGTGTGACTGCGCCAAGTAAATTTGCTATGCAGTTAGGTATTTTACTCACGGCATTACGAGGTTTTTTCTTCGTTCTGGTGATCGGAATGTGATTGACAGGAAGTGGGTGTTTCTGGGCGAAAACTGGCCGTTTTATGGGTGTGTGCGAAAAAACGCTGCCGTTTCTGGGAAAAACGCGGGAGTGTCTGAAGGAATGGGGGAGTGTCTGGGCGAACGCTGGGTGTGTTTTTGATGTCAAACCAGGAACGAAACTGACTGAACTGATCGCAGTTGCCGAGTAAGTCTGGAGCTACTCAGAAACTGCTAAGAAGTGTCTATTCGCAATTCTGCTAATCTTTCGTTCGCAATTTTACTATGCTAAGATTCACTCCCAGTAGGCGGCGGCTTAGCGTGTGCAAAGCTGCTAAAAGCAGCTTGCGAGCGAACAACTCGGAATGAGGGCCATTGTACTGTGTTGCCTTGCATTGAGCTTTCAGATATGTCAGCTACAGAGGGCAATGGTGCTGGGGCTGATCCCACAGTGCATGGTGGTGACGCTGCAGACATGTTAGAGGAAAACATAGCAGCAGAGGGTTCAGGTTCTGGGGGTTCCTTATCCCCCAGTGGGACCGTAGCAACGGGGGTTCAAAATGACCCACCTTGGGCTACTTTGTCCACGCTATTAAATACGCTGGTAACTAAATTTACGCTACCTATGGGACCTCATGTGCTGGTACAACCGCTTATGGTCCCTGCGGTTCATCCGCCATGGGCAGATCACCTGTCCACTCAGTTATAGCAATTGAACCAATCACTGACTAAACAGAAATCTAAACCTCGCCCGCCTAAGACCAAGGGGTCCTCTAAGCGGGCCATTACTTCCTCACAATCCACCCACGTCCCAGACACCTCGTCTGATGAGGATGGCGTCTATACTGACCGCACAGACACTGATCCAGATAATTCTGATGGGGAATCTGTCAAACAGGTGGACGTTCCTGACTTATTGGAGGCTATTTTTGAAGGGAAGGGAAAGAATTGGACTGTGGGTGGCGCACTAGGACTAAATAATAATTCGGTTAAAATGTAACTTTTAATTCAATTCAATTTAAAAAGCCAATAACTGTGAAATATTAAAATAAATCTGGACAAGTGCAAGACATAGTGTAACATGTAGATTAAAAAACCACACTATTACTCCAATATGTTGTGCGATGTCTAGTATGTTTGTATACAGTAATAATAGGTTCTATGACCTTTTTCAGAATTAATCTAGTGCTGTCAGGAAATTATCCCTGTAAATAGCCGGATGCTGTGAGTGCGACCATCAGTATGATAATGGCACATGTAATTTCCACTCCTAATGAGCCTTGGATGAATATACTATTGTCTGTAAATTTATCTTCAAATAAGAGAGAGAACTGACTAATATTTGGTGTCTCCACTCATAAGTGGTTGATACACACTTCCTAATAGATTTTTGAGATGTTTAATCATGAATTGACAAATTTAAGGAAGTTTCCAGCCTTCACATGAATTAATGAATATATTATGAGAAATAACTCTCTGTACCTAGTATAATGGCATTCTCAGTCTCTGCTGTCAATGCCACTCTATTACTATATGCATCAATGGACGTTCTCAGTCTCTGCTGTCAACGTCCCTATATTACTCGGTACATGTAATATATATATATATATATAGGAGGTACACCACTTAATGCTAATATTGAGTTTGAATTGTTCATTGAGGCATAATGTTGTGGCGTATCCTGTAATGTATATTTGCGTTCTCAGACTAGCTGTCAACGCGTGGGGTTACCAACTCTCCAGAGGTCTCCCTTCTATATACAAGACTGGCTGACTAGCGTTCTCAGTTTCTACTGTCAATGTCTGTATATATTGCCAGCTTATGACTTCTATTCATGTGGTGTATTGGGCTGGTATATGTGTGTATTGTTGATCGACACCTTCAATCTTACTCTCTTATATATTAATCTTTATAACAAGACTTTTATTAGTAGTCATCCACTTTATCTGGTATAAGTTATCTATATCACATAAGCATGTTGCATTGCAGACCTATTATATGAGGGTAATTGCTTGCTTATTACTGGAACATTCATATCAAATATAATTATCCTGTATATGAGCTGCCCATTAGTACAAGCGCTGGGTACAAAGCTATATTAATGTGTGTCTTGTATCATGATTAGCAACCTTTGTATTTACACTAAATCACAATCTCCTTGTACACTTCCAGCATATATTAATTAGCCTTTAATTCAGCTGCAGGTGCCTTAATAATAGTAGCTCTAGTTGTCCCACTGTTTAAGCCTTGTTAGGCATAAACCTTATGTCTGGTTTATAATTGGATACACATATTGTGTCCTGAGCTGCAGTAACAATGGGGGTAATTCCAAGTTGATTGCAGCAGGAATTTTTTTAGCAGTTGGGCAAAACCATGTGCACTGGAGGGGAGGCAGATATAACATGTGCAGAGAAAGTTAGATTTGGGTGTGGTGTGTTCAATCTGCAATCTAATTTGCAGTGTAAAATTAAAGCAGCCAGTATTTACCCTGCACAGAAACAAAATAACCCACCCAAATCTAACTCTTTCTGCACATGTTATATCTGCCTCCCCTGCAGTGCACATGGTTTTGCCCAACTGCTAAAAAATTTCCTGCTGCGATCAACTTGGAATTACCCCCTATGTTCGAGCTGCAGCTACGTTCTCATATTACATGAACAGCTGATGGATTTTTTAGTGTCAGCTAGTAATTAGCTTGTAATTAGGCTCCGGGTACTTATTAGGATGTTGGCACTCTTTATCCCACTATCTGAGCCTTGTTACCAATAACAGCACTATATATGGCTTAGCAATAGGTGCACACATAAAGCGCTAAACTGTAGTGACAGTGTTGCTGTCTTACACAGCTGTAAGCTCCAATTCTATCACTGTGTCCTAGCTGCAGCTTAATTCTCATACCACCTAGATTGCTGGTGAGTTTACTCAATGCCTGTGTAATTATACCAACTCACCAGCTGTTGAACTATACTAATAATGAGTTTTGCTGCACTAGATTAACAGTTAGCCTCGTTTATAATGCTCAGATAAGTTCCAGTAATATCCCTCATGAATAGAGATCGCACTCTTAGCACAGGTGGATGTTCCTGACTTATTGGAGGCTATCAGGCTCATTCTTCAAATTACTGATGACCCAGAGCCTGACGCGGCCCCTAAGAAACCGGACAGATTTAAACGTCAGAAAGTCGTTAAACAAGTTTTCTCTGACGTCCTAGTGGATGCTGGGAACTCCGTAAGGACCATGGGGAATAGCGGCTCCGCAGGAGACTGGGCACATCTAAAGAAAGCTTTAGGACTAGCTGGTGTGCACTGGCTCCTCCCCCTATGACCCTCCTCCAAGCCTCAGTTAGATTTCTGTGCCCGACGAGAAGGGTGCACACTAGGGGCTCTCCTGAGCTCTTTGTGAAAGTTTTAGTTTAGGTTTATTATTTTCAGTGAGACCTGCTGGCAACAGGCTCACTGCATCGTGGGACTAAGGGGAGAAGAAACGGACTCACCTGAGTGCAGAGTGGATCGGGTTTCTTAGGCTACTGGACATTAGCTCCAGAGGGACGATCACAGGTTCAGCCTGGATGGGTCACCGGAGCCGCGCCGCCGTCCCCCTTACAGAGCCAGAAGAGCGAAGAGGTCCGGTGAAATCGGCGGCAGAAGACGATCCTGTCTTCAGATAAGGTAGCGCACAGCACCGCAGCTGTGCGCCATTGCTCTCAGCACACTTCACACTCCGGTCACTGAGGGTGCAGGGCGCTGGGGGGGCAGCGCCCTGAGACGCAATAAATCGATAAAACCTTATATGGCTAAAATAAATGCATCACATATAACTCCTGGGCTATATGGATGCATTTAACCCCTGCCAAAACATATAAAAAAACGGATGATAAGGACGCCGAGAAAGGGGCGGAGCCTATCTCCTCAGCACACTGGCGCCATTTTCCCTCACAGCTCAGTTGGAGGGAAGCTCCCTGGCTCTCCCCTGCAGTCACTACACTACAAAAGGGGTTAAAAAAGAGAGGGGGGCACAAATTAGGCGCAGTATAAACAATACAGCAGCTATAAAGGGAAAAACACTTATATAAGGTTATCCCTGTATATATATATAGCGCTCTGGTGTGTGCTGGCAAACTCTCCCTCTGTCTCCCCAAAGGGCTAGTGGGTCCTGTCCTCTATCAGAGCATTCCCTGTGTGTGTGCTGTGTGTCGGTACTTTTGTGTCGACATGTATGAGGAGAAAAATGATGTGGTGACGGAGTAGAGTGTCTGTAATAGTGTTGTCACCCCCTAGGGGGTCGACACCTGAGTGGATGTACTGTTGAAATTGCGTGACAGTGTCAGCTTTGTATAAAAGACAGTGGTTGACATGAGACAGCCGGCTACTCAGCTTGTGCCTGTCCAGACGTCTCATACAGGGGCTCTAAAGCGCCCGTTACCTCAGATACAGACGCCGACACGGATACTGGCTCCTGTGTCGACGGTGAAGAGACAACCGTGATTTCCAATAGGGCCACACATTGCATGATTGAGGCAATGGTAAATGTTTACACTTTTCTGATAATATGAATACCACCAAAAAAGGGGTATTATGTTTGGTGAGGAAAAACTTCCTATAGTTTTCCTGACTCTGAAAAATAAAATGAGGTGTGTGATGATGCGTGGGTTTTCCTCCGATAACAATTGATAATTCTAAAAAGTTATTGGCAGTATACCTTTTCCCGCCAGAGGTTAGGGTGCGTTGGGAAACACCCCCTACAGGGGATAAGGCGCTCACACGATTGTAAGAACAAGGGCTCTACCCTCTCTTGAGATGGCCGCCCTTAAGGATCCTGCTGATAAAAAGCAGGAGGGTATCCTAAAATGTATTTACACACATACTGGTGTTATACTGCGACCAGCAATCGCCTCAGCCTGGATGTGCAGTGCTGGGTGGCGTGGTCGGATTCCCTGACTGGAAATATTGATATCCTAGATAAGGACAGTATATTATTGCCTATAGAGCAATTAAAAGATGCTTTTCTATATATGCATGATGCACAGCGGAATATTTGCCGACTGGCATCAAGTATAAGTGTTTTGTATTCTAGTAAAGTGGTCAGGGATTCCAAACGGCATTTGGAAGTATTGCCTTAAAAAAGGGGATGTACCCTAGGTCGCCTCTCAAAATAAGACGCCGTATTATCAGGCGCAGTCCTGGTTGGCAAGCGGACAAAAGGGTTCCTCTTTTCTGCTCGTGACAGAGGGAGAGGAAAATGGCTGCAGAGATCAGCCAGTTCCCAGGAACAGAAACCCTTTTCCACCGCTGCCAAGCCCTCAGTATGACGCTAGGGCTTTACAAGTTCAGGCACGGTGGGGGCCCGTTCTCAGTGAATTTCAGTGCGCAGTGGGCTCACTCGCAAGTAGACCCCTGGATCCTTCAGGTAATATTTCAGGGGTACAAATTGGAATTCGAGACGTATTCCCCTCGCCGTTTCCAAAAGTCTGTTTTACCGACGTCTCCCGCTGACAGGGAGGCAGTTTTGGAAGCCATTCACAAGCTGTATTCCCAGCAGGTGATAATAAAGGTACCCCTCCTGCAACAGGGAACGGGGTATTATTCCACACTATTGTGGTACCGAAGCCAGACGGCTCGGTGAGACCGATTTTAAAATCTAAAATCTTTGAACACTTACATACAGAGGTTCAAATTCAAAATTGAGTCACTCAGAGCAGTGATTGCAAACCTGGAAGAAGGGGACTATATGGTGTCTCGGGACATCAAGGATGCTTACCTTCATGTCAAAATTTACCCTTCTCACCAAAGGTATCTCAGGTTATGGTACAGAACTGTCACTATCAGTTCAGACGCTGCCGTAGGGATGGTCCACGGCACCCCGGGTCTTTACTGAAGTAATGACCGAAATGATGATATTCCTTCGAAGGAAGGGAATTTTAGTTATCCTTTACTTGGACGATTCCCTGATAAGGGTAAGATCCAGAGAACAGTTGGAGGTCGGTGTAGCACTATCTCAGGTAGTGTTGCGGCAGCACGAGTGGATTCTCAATATTCCAAAATCGCAGCTGGTTCCGACGACTTGTCTTCTGTTCCTAGGGATGATCCTGGACACAGTCCAGAAAGAAGGTGTTTCTCCCGGAGGAGAAAGCCAGGGAGTTATCCGAGCTAGTCAGGAACCTCCTAAAACCGAACCAAGTCTCAGTGCATCAATGCACAAGGGTTTTGGGTAAAAATGGTGGCTTCCTACGAAGCAATCCCATTCGGCAGATTCCACACAAGAACTTTCCAGTGGAACCTACTGGACAAATGGTCCGGGTCGCATCTTCAGATGCATCAGCGGATAACCCTGTCACCAAGGACAAGGGTGTCCCTCCTGTGGTGGTTGCAGAGTGCTCATCTTCTAGAGGGCCGCAGATTCGGCATTCAGGACTGGGTCCTGGTGACCACGGATGCCAGCCTGCGAGGCTGGGGAGCAGTCACACAGGGAAGGAATATCCAGGGCTTATGGTCAAGCCTGGAGACAAAAATATCCTGGAACTAAGGGCCATTTACAATGCCCTAAGTCAAGAAAAGCCTCTGCTTCAGGGTCAACCGGTATTGATCCAGTCGGACAACATCACGGCTGTCGCCCACGTAAACAGACAGGGCGGCACAAGAAGCAGGAGGGCAATGGCAGAAGCTGCAAGGATTCTCTGCTGGGCGGAAAATCATGTGATAGCACTGTCAGCAGTGTTCATTCAGGGAGTGGACAACTGGGAAGCAGACTTCCTCAGCATGACCTCCACCCGGGGGAGTGGGGACTTCACCCAGAAGTCTTCCAACTGATTGTAAACCGTTGGGAAAAACCAAAGGTGGACATGATGGCGTCCCGTCTTAACAAGAAACTGGACAGATATTGCGCAAGGTCAAGGGACCCTCAGGCAATAGCGGTGGACGCTCTGGTGACACCGTGGGTGTACCAGTCAGTGTATGTGTTCCCTCCTCTGCCTCTCATACCAAAAGTACTGAGAATCATAAGAAGGAGAGGAGTAAGAACGATACTCGTGGTTCCGGATTGGCCAAGAAGGACTTGGTACCCGGAACTTCAAGAGATGCTCACGGAAGACCCGTGGCCTCTACCTCTAAGAAAGGACCTGCTCCAGCAGGGGCCTTGTCTGTTCCAAGACTTACCGCGGCTGCGTTTGACGGCATGGCGGTTGAACGCCGGATCCTGAAGGAAAAAGGCATTCCAGATGAAGTCATCCCTACCCTGGTCAAAGCCAGGAAGGATGTAACCGCAAAACATTATCACCGCATTTGGCAAAAATATGTTGCGTGGTGTGAGGCCAAGAAGGCCCCTACAGAGGAATTTCAACTAGGTCGTTTCCTCCATTTCCTGCAGACAGGACTGTCTATGGGCCTAAAATTAGGGTCCATTAAGGTTCAAATTTCGGCCCTGTCGATTTTCTTCCAGAAAGAACTGGCTTCAGTACCTGAAGTTCAGACATTTGTAAAAGGGGTACTGCATATACAACCTCCTTTTGTGCCTCCAGTGGCACCTTGGGATCTCAATGTTGTTTTGAGGTTCCTTAAGTCACATTGGTTTGAACCACTCACCACTATGGACTTAAAATATCTCACATGGAAGGTGACGATGCGGTTAGCCCTGGTTTCAACCAGGCGTGTGTCAGAATTGGCGGCTTTTATCATATAAAAGCCCTTACTTAATGTTTCATTCTGACCAGGCAGAATTGAGGACTCGTCCTCAATTTCTCCCTAAGGTGGTTTCTGCTTTTCACATGAACCAACCTATTGTGGTGCCTGCGGCTACTAGGGACTTGGAGGACTCCAAGTTACTTGACGTTGTCAGGGCCCTGAAAATATATGTTTCCAGGACGGCTGGAGTCAGAAAGTCTGACTCGCTGTTTATCCTGTATGCACCCAACAAGCTGGGTGCTCCTGCTTCTAAGCAGACTATTGCTCGTTGGATTTGTAGTACAATTCAGCTTGCACATTCTGTGGCAGGCCTGCCACAGCCAAAATCTGTAAAAGCCCATTCCACAAGGAAAGTGGGCTCATCTTGGGCGGCTGCCCGAGGGGTCTCGGCTTTACAACTTTGCAGAGCAGCTACTTGGTCAGGGGCAAACACGTTTGCTAAATTCTACAAATTTGATACCCTGGCTGAGGAGGACCTGGAGTTCTCTCATTCGGTGCTGCAGAGTCATCCGCACTCTCCCGCCCGTTTGGGAGCTTTGGTATAATCCCCATGGTCCTTACGGAGTTCCCAGCATCCACTAGGACGTCAGAGAAAATAAGATTTTACTTACCGATAAATCTATTTCTCGTAGTCCGTAGTGGATGCTGGGCGCCCATCCCAAGTGCGGATTGTCTGCAATACTTGTACATAGTTATTGTTAACTAAATCGGGTTATTGTTGTTGTGAGCCATCTTTTCAGAGGCTCCTTCGTTGTTATCATACTGTTAACTGGGTTCAGATCACAAGTTGTACGGTGTGATTGGTGTGGCTGGTATGAGTCTTACCCGGGATTCAATATCCTTCCTTATTATGTACGCTCGTCCGGGCACAGTATCCTAACTGAGGCTTGGAGGAGGGTCATAGGGGGAGGAGCCAGTGCACACCAGCTAGTCCTAAAGCTTTCTTTAGATGTGCCCAGTCTCCTGCGGAGCCGCTATTCCCCATGGTCCTTACGGAGTTCCCAGCATCCACTACGGACTACGAGAAATAGATTTATCGGTAAGTAAAATCTTATTTTACCTCATTCTGACCATTTAGTTGACATACGTCAGGAATCCTGGGAAAATCCAGGAAAGAAATTCACGCCTCACAATAAGATGCTGGCTCGCTATCTCCTCGCTGCTGAGCTTAGTAAGAATTGGGAAACACCCCCGCCAGTGGATTCACAGGTGGTGCTGCTGGTGGTATCCTCAGCTCTGCCTGTAACTACCGTATCGTCTCTGAAAGAGCAGACGGATAAGCATGTGGAGGGTTGTTTAAAGATGATTTACACCCTAGCAGGAGCTGTGTATCGGCCCACTCTTGCAGCGACATGGGCTGGAGAGGCTATTGAAGCGTGGGCTCAGGAGGTGGGTGCGGAGCTGCCTTCCAACTTTTCTGATAATGCTAGACAATGTCTATCGTATATTGTCACAGCTTCTTATTACATTAAGTGGGCGGTCTGATGCCGGTATTCTGGCGGCCAAGGCTTCTACTACGTCCATTTTGGCTCACCGAATTCTTTGATTACGATCCTGGTCTGTGGATCTGGATTGTAAGAAAACCCTGGATGTGCTCACTTTTAAGGGAGACATTCTTTTTGGAGAAGACCTCAACAAGATAGTGGCTGACTTAGCTTCTGCTAAAACAGCGTGTCTACCTAGTACTGCTCCTTTGGTACCGAAGGCTAAGAGTACTTCCTTTCATCCTTCAGGGATAGCAAAAGGTCAGGCGTACCCGAAACAGGCTCGCACTTCCAAACCCACTAAGCCCAAACCTTAATGGGCCTGGGCTGCCCGTCAGCCTGCTTCCAAAACTGACAAGCCTGCTGCACAGGGGCGTCGGAATGGGGGGGGGGGGCAAGGGGGCAGCTCGCTCCCCCCAAAACATGAGAGAGGCGCCATCCAGTCCACCCGTCTGCCTGTGCAGCCGCCAGCTACAGCGCTGCCCGTGTCCGGCACTGCTACTATAACTTTACACAGCGGGCAGCGCTGCAGCGGCCTAACCCGTGCGCTCCGCCCCCACCTTCACTGTCACGGGCCGCAGAGCGCAGACACTGCAGGAAAGGAGGTGGGGGCGGAGCGCACGGGTTAGGCCGCTGTAGCGCTGCACGCTGTGTAAAGTTATAGTAGCAGTATGCTGCTGCTTACAGGGGCGGATTGGTCTGGCGGGACACCAGGCTAGTCCCAGCGGTCTCGATGCCCTCTCAGTTCTCTACTGGAGGAAACGACCCCCCAGTGACAGACAGCCAAGGAAAGGTAAAGTGTTTGACATTATAATTTATATAAGCTTGGTGGACATACATTCTATAAACGGTGAAGGGGGGTTGTGGGGATGAAGCACTAATTATTTAAGTAGTGGTGGGGGTAATAGGCAGGAACAGGGTGCTACTGTGCTCCTTGCCCTCCGGCTTCAGCCCAGCTAAGAACCCGGACACTGGGACGGTAGGAGGCAGTGGCACAGGCCACAGAGTGCAGTCAGCGGAGCTTTTCAGGAGACATGTCATGTGTGCGAAGACTTCAAGATCATATCCGGGAGGACATCTATCCCGCTCCACTTCTCTGCAGAGAGGTCTCCTGGGGCCAGTGACCTGTGTGTGTAGCCAGCACATGTCTCCTTCAACCTGGTGCAGCCTGCTGCTGGCACGGCCTGTCCTGTATTCTATCCATATCTCTTTCTTATCAGTCCGGTATTAGGGTGCTTCTTGGTAATTCTGTTTCATTTCTATGTTATTAAGGGCATAATGTGTAAGGGGCACTACTATGGGTATAATTGTGCAAGCGACACTACTACTGTGGGCATAATGTAATTTGTAAGGAGCGCTTATATTGTGTGGGCATAATGTGTAAGGGGAATTACTACATGGTGCATAATGTATGGGGCACGGCTACTGTGTGGGAATAACGTGTAAGGGCTACTACTGTGTGGGAATTATGTGTAAGGGCACTACTGTGTCAAGTAATGTAAATAACAGCCTAAGTGTGTGTGTTTAATTGGTGCCCTACCAGGCGTAATGTGTAACGTGTAATGGACTCTACCAGGCGTAATGTGTAACATGTGTATTGGGCTCTACCAGGCGTAATGTGTAATGGACTCTACCAGGCGTAATGTGTAACATGTGTATTTTGCTCTACCAGGCATAATGTGTAACGTGTATTGGGCTCTACCAGGCGTAATGTGTAACATGTATTATGGGCTCTACCAAGCGTAATGTGTAACATGTGTAATGTGTAACGTGTAATGGGCTCTACCAGGCGCAATGTGTAACGTGTAATGGGCTCTACCAGGCGCAATGTGTAACATGTGTATTGGGCTCTACCAGGCGTAATGTGTAACATGTGTAATGGGCTCTACCAGGCGTAATGTGTAACGTGTTTTGGGCTCTACCAGGCGCAATGTGTAACGTGTAATGGGCTCTACCAGGCGCAATGTGTAACATGTGTATTGGGCTCTACCAGGCGTAATGTGTAACGTGTAATGGACTCTACCAGGCGTAATGTGTAACATGTGTATTGGGCTCTACCAGGCGTAATGTGTAATGGACTCTACCAGGCGTAATGTGTAACATGTGTATTTTGCTCTACCAGGCATAATGTGTAACGTGTATTGGGCTCTACCAGGCGTAATGTGTAACATGTATTATGGGCTCTACCAAGCGTAATGTGTAACATGTGTAATGTGTAACGTGTAATGGGCTCTACCAGGCGCAATGTGTAACGTGTAATGGGCTCTACCAGGCGCAATGTGTAACATGTGTATTGGGCTCTACCAGGCGCAATGTGTAACATGTGTATTGGGCTCTACCAGGCGGAATGTGTAACATGTGTAATGGGCTCTACCAGGCGTAATGTGTAACGTGTTTTGGGCTCTACCAGGCGCAATGTGTAACGTGTAATGGGCTCTACCAGGCGCAATGTGTAACGTGTATTGGGCTCTACCAGGCGCAATGTGTAACATGTGTATTGGGCTCTACCAGGCGTAATGTGTAACGTGTAATGGACTCTACCAGGCGTAATGTGTAACATGTGTATTGGGCTCTACCAGGCGTAATGTGTAATGGACTCTACCAGGCGTAATGTGTAACATGTGTATTTTGCTCTACCAGGCATAATGTGTAACGTGTATTGGGCTCTACCAGGCGTAATGTGTAACATGTATTATGGGCTCTACCAAGCGTAATGTGTAACATGTGTAATGTGTAACATGTAATGGGCTCTACCAGGCGCAATGTGTAACGTGTAATGGGCTCTACCAGGCGCAATGTGTAACATGTGTATTGGGCTCTACCAGGCGCAATGTGTAACATGTGTATTGGGCTCTACCAGTCGTAATGTGTAACATGTGTAATGGGCTCTACCAGGCGTAATGTGTAACGTGTTTTGGGCTCTACCAGGCGCAATGTGTAACGTGTAATGGGCTCTACCAGGTGCAATGTGTAACGTGTATTGGGCTCTACCAGGCGCAATGTGTAACATGTGTATTGGGCTCTACCAGGCGTAATGTGTAACGTGTAATGGGCTCGACCAGGCGTAATGTGTACCGTGTATTGGGCTCTACCAGGCGCAATGTGTAACATGTGTATTGGGCTCTACCAGGCGTAATGTGTAACGTGTAATGGACTCTACCAGGCGTAATGTGTAACATGTGTAATGGACTCTACCAGGCGTAATGTGGAACATGTGTATTTTGCTCTACCAGGCATAATGTGTAACGTGTATTGGGCTCTACCAGGCGTAATGTGTAACATGTATTATGGGCTCTACCAAGCGTAATGTGTAACGTGTAATGTGTAACGTGTAATGGGCTCTACCAGGCGCAATGTGTAACGTGTAATGGGCTCTACCAGGTGCAATGTGTAACATGTGTATTGGGCTCTACCAGGCGTAATGTGTAACATGTGTATTGGGCTCTACCAGGCGTAATGTGTAACATGTGTAATGGGCTCTACCAGGCGTAATGTGTAACGTGTTTTGGGCTCTACCAGGCGCAATGTGTAACGTGTAATGGGCTCTACCAGGCGCAATGTGTAACGTGTATTGGGCTCTACCAGGCGCAATGTGTAACATGTGTATTGGGCTCTACCAGGCGTAATGTGTAACGTGTAATGGGCTCGACCATGCGTAATGTGTACCGTGTAATGGGCTCTACCAGGCGCAATGTGTAACATGTGTTATGGGCTCTACCAGGCATAATGTGTATAATGGGCTCTACCAGGCGTAATGTGTATAATGGGCTATATCTGGCGTAATAATTATAATGGGCTCTACCTGGCGTAATGTGTGTATGGGCTCTACCAGGCGTAATGTGTACAAGCAGCTCTACCAGGCGTAATGTGTATAAAGGGCTCTGCTTGGCATAATGTGTGTAATGGGCTCTACCAGGCATAATGTGTATAATGTGTATAATGGGCTCTACCAGTCGTAATGTGTATAATGGGCTATATCTGGCGTAATATGTATAATGAGCTCTACCTGGCATAATATGTATATAGGGGCTCTACCAGGTTTAATTTGTACAAGCGGCTCTACCAGGCGTAATGTGTATAATGAGCTCTACCTGGCATAATGTGTATAAGGGGCTCTACCAGGTGTAATGTTACAAGGGGCCACTCCCAGCTGCTCCATAGAGTTCCATACAGGTGCAAGAGACCTGTCTAAGGTGGCCAGGAGCTAGGGGCTCCAAACTGAGATTTTATCTTGCCCCCCCCAACCAAAAAAGTTCTGACACCCCTGCTGCTGCATGACGGGGCGGGTCACCCTCTGGGGGATTCCAGAGTGGGGGGGCTGACATCTAGGGTTTACCCAGGAATGGTTGAAGACCACTTCCGATGCCTTGATACAGGAAGTCGTCACTCAAGGTTATGCCATATGCTTCAAAAATCGTCCCCCTCATCGATTTTGCCTGACAGACGTCCCTTCGGATCAGAAGAAGGCTAAAACTCTTCTTTCGGTGGTACAGTCCCTCCTGGACAGGTGCCTCTGGTTCAGAGAGGCAAGGGGTACTATTCACCGCTGTTCCTAGTCCCGAAACCGAGTGGGTCCTCTCGGCCCATTCTCAACATCAAGTCCTTAAATATGTGAGCATCTTCAAGTTTTGTATGGAAACGCTCCGCTCTATTGTTCTGGCCTTGGAGCCCGGGGATTATATGGTCTCCCTGGACATAAAGGATGCTTACCTGCATATTCGTTTTGCAATGTCGCATCAGCAGTACCTGAGGTTTGCTGTTGGCAACCTCCATTACCGATTTCGGGCGTTACCTTTTGGTTTGACCACGGCCCCGCAAGTGTTCACCAAGGTCATGGCGGTAATGACGGCTGTACTCCGCCGTCAAGGGGTCAGGATCCTACCGTATCTGGACAACTTGTTGATCCTGGCGAATTCCCCAGAAATTCTCCTACGCCACATAGATATGATGATCCAGTTTCTGCAAGCCCACGGGTGGCTCATCAACTGGAAGAAATCTTCCCTGGTCCCTGCTCAGAGCATGGTGCACCTGGGGGCGTTGATGGACACTCACAACCAGCGGTTGTTCTTGTCTTAGGAGAATGTCCTGAAGCTTCAGGACAGGATTCGATGCTTTCTATCTCGTCCACAAGTATTGATACATTCAGCAATGCAAGTGCTAGGTCTCATGGTGCCTGCATTCGACATGGTGGCGTACGCTCAATTCCATTTCCGCCCTCTGCAGAAATTGATACTTGCCAAGTGGGATGGCCTACCTCACCGGATCAGGTCTCATATGATCTCCTTGTCTCCGGAGGTCCGTCTGTCACTAAGCTGGTGGCTGCAGGACCAACGATTGAGCAGTGGTCGTCCCTTCTGGATGTCCAACTGGGTCCTTCTGACGATGGATGCCAGTCTGAGAGGTTGGGGCGTGGTGTTAGAGCAACACTTCCTTCAGGGTCGGTGGACCAAGGAGGAGTCTCTCCTCCCGATAAACATTCTGGAACTGCAGGCAGTGTTCAATGCACTGAACTTGGCCCAGCAGTTGATACAGAACAGACCTGTTCAAGTACAGTCTGACAACGCCACCACGGTGGCGTACATAAATCGTCAAGGTGGCACTCGAAGCCGCGTGGCAATGAGGGAAGTATCAATGATTCTTCAGTGGGCAGAACGCCATCTGCCAGCCATATTGGCAGTGTTCATTCAGGGGGTCCTAAACTGGGAAGCGGACTTCCTCAGATGTCAAGACGTATACGCCGGAGAGTGGAGCCTCCATCCAGAAGTATTTCAACTCCTTGTGGACAAATGGGGCTTCCCAGATGTGGACCTGATGGCGTCTCGACACAACCACAATTTTCCGGTCTTCGGGACAAGGGATCCTCAAGCAGCGTTCGTGGACGCATTGGCAGTTCCATAGAACTTTCAGCTGCCATACGTGTTCCCTCAGTTGTCATTCCTGCCCAGAGTAATAAGGAAGTTCAAGCAAGAAGGAGGAATCCTACTTCTGATTGCTCCAGCGTGGCCCAGACGGCATTGCTTCTCAGACCTTCAGGGTCTAATGATAGAGCGTCCCCTTCTACTTCCGCAGTGCCCAGATCTCCTCGTTCAGGGCCCTTGTGTATATCAGGATTTGGCCCGGTTAGCTTTGACGGCGTGGCTCTTGAAGCTTCCGTTCTGAGGGCCAAAGGATTTTCTGAGACGGTCATTCAAACCATGTTGAAGGCCTGGAAACCGGCTTCTGCTATGGTTTATTACAGGATCTGGAATTCTTACTTTGCTTGGTGCACCACTAACAATCATGATGCTTACGAATTTAGTACGGCCAAACTTTTGGCCTTACTACAACAGGGCCTGGACTTGGGCCTTCATCTGGCCTCCATCAAGGTTCATATTTCTGCCTTGTCGGTTTGGTTGCAGAGGAAAATTGCGACTCTACCTGATGTTCATACATTCACTCAGGGTGTGTTGCAGATTCAACTTCCATACGTCCCGCATGTGGCTCCTTGGGACTTGTCGGTGGTTCTGAAGGCATTACAAGGGTCTCCGTTTGAGCCTCTTGAATCTACAGACCTTAAGTGGCTTTCTCTTAAGGTATTGTTTTTGCTGGCTATTGCCTCTGCTAGACGGGTGTCTGATTTGGGTGCCTTGTCTTGTAGGTCCCCATATCTGATTTTTCACCGTGAACGGGTGGTTCTTAGAACATGTCCCGGGTACCTACCTAAGGTGGTTTCTTCTTTCCACCTTAATCAGGAGATTGTGGTTCCGGCCTTTGCCTCTCCTGAGTTGTCTTCCAAAGAGCGGTCTTTGGATGTGGTACGTATCTATGTGAAGAGAACTGCCTCCATTCGGAAGTCTGATTCTCTCTTTGTACTGTTTGGTTTTCACAAATGTGGCTGTCCTGCTCACAAGCGGACCTTGGCCAGATGGATTAGAATGGTGATTGCACATGCTTATGTACAGGCTGGTCGTCCAGCTCCTGCGACTATCAATGATGATTCTACTCGGTCTGTTGGACCTTCTTGGGCGGCCCGCCGTGGTGCGACCCTTGAACAATTGTGCAAGGTGGCTACTTGGTCCTCAAGGAACAGGTTCATAAGGTTCTATGCCTTCGGTACTTCTGCCTCCCAGGATGCTTCCTTTGGACGACGGGTTCTTGTGCCTGCTACAGTGCATCCCCTTCCATGAGGAACTGCTTTAGGACATCCCCGATGTTATTCCCTGTGGAACCCAGTGTACCCCGCAGCAGAAAACGAGATTTATGGTAAGAACTTACAGTTGTTAAATCTCTTTCTGCGAGGTACACTGGGTTCCACAGGGCGCCCACCCTGACGCACTTGGCTTCTTTTGGTTGGTATGGCATTAGCCGCTGATACCTTCTCCTGTCGTGAGAGTGTGGTTTATGTGGCTACTAATGATTGTCGTCTTTTACCTGCTACTGCATTGGACTGGTTAACAAAAACTGAACTCCTGTGCACGGAGGCGGGGTTATAGAGGAGGCGTTGCTATGCATTCTGGGAACAGTCAAAGCTTTTAGCCTTTTGGTGGCTCGGATCAAGATCCTACTCTACACCCCGATGTTATTCCCTGTGGAACCCAGTGTACCTTGCAGAAAGATTTAACAACGGTAAAATCTTGTTTTTTTGCTTTTTTTAGGTAGAACGTCTGTCTGATATTAAAACAGAAGATATAGAGGAAGAAGAAGAGACGTATCTGAGAGGTGATCAGCAGTGTAAGGAGGAGGAAATTCCTACAGATATCAGCACAGGTGAGTAATAAACACTTATTACAGAAAAGAGTCACATATTCTCTTTGCTCAGCAATCTCTTATACTACGCCCTCCTCTCAGTACAAACTAATGAGGAATATGTATTATCCCAGTGGGGGAGTCAGGAGGCATCAGCCTCTATTATACTCCTGCTCTCCCCTCACATCATGTCACTGTGTGTTACCAGCCCAGAGATCTGACCAGTCTTCTCCCCACACTCTCTGGTCTATCTCATATATCAGGAGCCATCAGCCTCTATTATACTCCTGCTCTCCCCCTCACATCATGTCACTGTGTGTTACCAGCCCAGAGATCTGACCAGTCTTCTCCCCACACTCTCTGGTCTATCTCATACATCAGGAGCCATTAGCCTCTATTATACTCCTGCTCTCCCCCTCACATCATGTCACTGTGTTACCAGCCCAGAGATCTGACCAGTCTCCTCCCCACACTCTCTGGTGTATCTCATACATCAGGAGCCATCAGTCCCTATTATACTCCTGCTCTCCCCCTCACACCATGTCACTGTGTGGTACCTATGTTTTCTCCTGCAGGGTCCACAGTAGTATCCACAGGATATACATTGGGATTGGCACCAACTAAGCTTTCGGCCTCCCAGAATGCAACAGGTCAGTCTCCTATAGCCCCGCCTCCTGGCTCAGGGAATTCAGTTGTTTTGTTGGTGTGGCAGGAGCCGGACCACGATCTTTGGGCTGCGGATTTGGGCAGCCATAAGCTTGTTATTTAATTTATTTTTGTAGTCTTAGGTTTTCTGAGCAAGTTTTCTAAAAAGCGTCTTACACGCACCTTAGAAAGAGTCGCTTCATTAACTTCTTGCTGGGACATGACAACGCTTACCCACGGGTAAAGTGCTGTTTCGGTGGACGTCTGTGTAGGATGTACTAGCAAGTCCAGCTGACGTTACCAGGCTGTGGCCGGAGCACGGGAAGAAGGTACGGCATCAATTCCGCTTAACGGGGGAGACGTGAGAAACAGCCACACTGTTTTTGGGATGGAGACTACTGATGTGGCTGCCACCTCGGGTGCACCAGCGCTAGGCCCCAGGGATCATAAGGCAGGCACAGGTTCAAGTTGAACCACCATGGGCTTCTTTTGCACTGACATTATCCAATAGAGCTGAGCGGATAATGCCAGCTCGTATACCAGGAATAGGTTACCCTATTAACCCTTACATGCAACATTCCCCCTGGGTTTTATCACATCCAGTCCAGGAATCTGCAGCCTTTCAACAAAAACAGGCTGAAAGGCTTGTGAATAATAAATCACACAGACATGAATCTACATCTTCACAGTCTACACATGTTTCATAAGGAGACACTTGGGAGGATGAGGATTCCTCGCATTCTGGGTCTGCATACAGAGACGAGGATGAAGGTCCCAGCTCAGTGGATTTACCTGAGCTAATTAGTGCTATGAAAACCATTCTACCCTTAGTGGAGGCAACAGAGCCTTTGTTAAAATCCAAAGCTCCTGTGTTTAAACATGCCAAAACAGTCAGATCTGAATTTCTGGGGTCAGAACAGCTGATGGAGATTATGCAAGAGGCTTGGGTCACATCCAGTAAGAAGTTTAGAATTCCAAAGAAATGGAATTCTCATTATCCTCCTTCAGCTGGAGACTGTTTAAAAAGGGAGGTGGCTCCCAAAGTAGATACGCATGTCATTCGATTGGTGCGAAAATCTACATTACCTCTGCCTTCAACATCATTAAATGATGTTACTGAAAAAAAGATGTTTTAAAAAAAAAAAAATTCTCCTTGTCTGGGGCAATTGTAAGACCAACCATGACTTCAGCCTGGATGGCAAAAGCAGTGGCCGCGTCCTCGCATAAATATGGGATTACGTGGTGGTACCAATTGCAATTGACTAATAGCCCACAGACAAAATTAAAAGCTCAGACTTTATGGGAAAGAGACTTGAATAGGTCCTTTGTTGATGCAGATTGGGACAGTATATTTAGATCTTGTTTCAAAGTCTCCAAATGTGTAAATCACTCAGAAATGTTCTACAAGCTTATACAGAGGGCCTACTTCACCCCTGAAAGACAACACAGGATCTGTCCTTCACAATCTAAATCATGTTGGAGGAAATGCGGCTCTACGGGGGATATCTTTCATATCTTCTGGGCATGCCCTCATATACAACCACTATGGAGAGAAGTTTTAAATATGGCTAGCATAGTGTTAGGGCTCAACATCCCCCTGGACCCAGCTCTAGCGCTATTCCATTTATACGTTGATCGCCTCTCCGCAGGTGATCGCTACGTCTTGGGCCATATCCTGATAGCCACTAAAGCTGCTATAGCACAATTGTTGAAGTCTGAGAATATTCCTACCTTAGCGTTTATTAAAAATAAGATTCACAAACATTTCATTTTCGAAACAGCGGAAGCTAAATACTCTTCCTCGGCTAACTATCCACCTGAAATGGTTAGGATGGTCCGACTATAGGAGTAGAGAAGGTAGGCTGACCGTTTATAGCTCTCCAATTGATGTCTGTGCTTTACCCATCCTAGATTGACCTCTACAAGAATGTTATGCTATCAGGTATTTCCTAAGTATAATGTATTTTAGTCCTTATTGTTTTATTTGTTTTTTTCTTTCTCTTCCTCCATGTCTTTTCTCAGTGCTTTCTCCTCCTTATGTATCTGAACGCCTAATGTAGCCAATTGTATATTCATCCGACTGTGCGCTGTTTTCATTTTGCATATGGTAACCATTCCAGACTCCCCCTGTGTTTCCCCTACCTCTTTTTTCTCTATCGTCCTAGTGGATGCTGGGGTTCCTGAAAGGACCATGGGGAATAGCGGCTCCGCAGGAGACAGGGCACAAAAAGTAAAGCTTTAGGATCAGGTGGTGTGCACTGGCTCCTCCCCCCATGACCCTCCTCCAAGCCTCAGTTAGATTTTTGTGCCCGGCCGAGAAGGGTGCAATCTAGGTGGCTCTCCTAAAGAGCTGCTTAGAAAAGTTTAGCTTAGGTTTTTTATTTTACAGTGAGTCCTGCTGGCAACAGGATCACTGCAACGAGGGACTTAGGGGAGAAGAAGTGAACTCACCTGCGTGCAGGATGGATTGGCTTCTTTGGCTACTGGACATTAGCTCCAGAGGGACGATCACAGGTACAGCCTGGATGGTCACCGGAGCCTCGCCGCCGGCCCCCTTGCAGATGCTGAAACGAGAAGAGGTCCAGAATCGGCGGCAGAAGACTCCTCAGTCTTCTTAAGGTAGCGCACAGCACTGCAGCTGTGCGCCATTTCCTCTCAGCACACTTCACACGGCAGTCACTGAGGGTGCAGGGCGCTGGGAGGGGGGCGCCCTGGGAGGCAAATGAAAACCTTTTTTGGCTAAAAATACCTCACATATAGCCTCCGGGGGCTATATGGAGATATTTAACCCCTGCCAGAATCCATTAAAGAGCGGGAGACGAGCCCGCCGAAAAAGGGGCGGGGCCTATCTCCTCAGCACACAGCGCCATTTTCCCTCACAGAAAGGCTGGAGGAAAGGCTCCCAGGCTCTCCCCTGCACTGCACTACAGAAACAGGGTTAAACAGAGAGGGGGGGCACTAATTTGGCGTTAGAAATATATAAAAGATGCTATAAGGGAAAACACTTATATAAGGTTGTCCCTATATAATTATAGCGTTTTTGGTGTGTGCTGGCAAACTCTCCCTCTGTCTCTCCAAAGGGCTAGTGGGTCCTGTCCTCTATCAGAGCATTCCCTGTGTGTGTGCTGTGTGTCGGTACGTGTGTGTCGACATGTATGAGGACGATGTTGGTGAGGAGGCGGAGCAATTGCCTGTAATGGTGATGTCACTCTCTAGGGAGTCGACACCGGAATGGATGGCTTATTTAGGGAATTACGTGATAATGTCAACACGCTGCAAGGTCGGTTGACGACATGAGACGGCCGACAAACAATTAGTACCGGTCCAGACGTCTCAGAAACACCGTCAGGGGTTTTAAAACGCCCGTTTACTTTAACAGACACGGACACTGAATCCAGTGTCGACGGTGAATAAACAAACGTATTCCTTATTAGGGCCACACGTTAAGGGCAATGAAGGAGGTGTTACATATTTCTGATACTACAAGTACCACAAAAGAGGGTATTATGTGGGATGTGAAAAAACTACCGTAGTTTTTCCTGAATCAGATAAATTAAATGAAGTGTGTGATGATGCGTGGGTTCCCCCCGATAGAAAATTATGGGCGGTATACCCTTTCCCGCCAGAAGTTAGGGCGCGTTGGGAAATACCCCTTAGGGTGGATAAGGCGCTCACACGCTTATCAAAACAAGTGGCGGTACCGTCTATAGATAGGGCCGTCCTCAAGGAGCCAGCTGACAGGAGGCTGGAAAATATCATAAAAAGTATATACACACATACTGGTGTTATACTGCGACCAGCGATCGCCTCAGCCTGGATGTGCAGAGCTGGGGTGGCTTGGTCGGATTCCCTGACTAAAAATATTGATACCCTTGACAGGGACAGTATTTTATTGACTATAGAGCATTTAAAGGATGCATTTTCTATATATGCGAGATGCACAGAGGGATATTTGCACTCTGGCATCAAGAGTAAGTGCGATGTCCGTATCTGCCAGAAGATGTTTATGGACACGACAGTGGTCAGGTGATGCAGATTCCAAACGGCACAAAGGTGTATTGCCGTATAAAGGAAGAGGAGTTATTTGGGGTCGGTCCATCGGACCTGGTGGCCACGGCAACTGCTGGAAAATCCACCGTTTTTACCCTAAGTCACATCTCTGCAGAAAAAGACACCGTCTTTTCAGCCTCAGTCCTTTCGTCCCTATAAGAGTCATATCTGCCCAGGGATAGAGGAAAGGGAAGAAGACTGCAGCAGGCAGCCCATTCCCAGGAACAGAAGCGTTCCACCGCTTCTGCCAAGCTCTCAGCATGACGCTGGGACCGTACAGGACCCCTGGATCCTACATGTAGTATCCCAGGGGTACAGATTGGAATGACGAGACGTTTCCCCTTCGCAGGCTCCTGAAGTCTGGTTTACCAAGGTCTCCCTCCGACAAGGAGGCAGTATGGGAAACAATTCACAAGCTGTATTCCCAGCAGGTGATAATCAAATTACCCCTCCTACAACAAGAAAAGGGGTATTATTCCACATTATATTGTGGTACTGAAGCCAGAAGGCTAGGTGAGACCTATTCTAAATCTAAAAAAATTTGAACACTTACAAAGGTTCAAATCAAGATGGAGTCACTCAGAGCAGTGATAACGAACCAGGAAGAAGGGGACTATATAGTGTCCCGAGACATCAGGGATGCTTACCTCCATGTCCAAAATTTGCCCTTCTCACTAAGGGTACCTCAGGTTCGTGGTACAGAACTGTCACTATCAGTTTCAGACGCTGCCGTTTGGATTGTCCACGGCACCCCGGGTCTTTACCAAGGTAATGGCCGAAATGATGATTCTTCTTCGAAGAAAAGGCGTCTTAATTATCCCTTACTTGGACGATCTCCTGATAAGGGCAAAGTCCAGGGAACAGTTGGAGGTCGGAGTAGCACTATCTCGGATACTGCTACAACAGCACGGGTGGATTCTAAATATTCCAAAATCGCAGCTGATCCCGACGACAAGTCTGCTGTGCCTAGGGATGATTCTGGACACAGTCCAGAAAAAGGTGTTTCTCCCGGAAGAGAAAGCCAGGGAGTTATCCGAGCTAGTCAGGAACCTCCTAAAATCAGTGCATCATTGCACAAGGGTCCTGGTAAAGATGGTGACTTCCTACGAAGCAATTCCATTCGGCAGATTTCACGCAAAAAAATTTCAGTGGGATCTGCTGGACAAATGGTCCGGATCGCATCTTCAGATGCATCAGCGGATAACCCTATATCCAAGGACAAGGGTGTCTCTCCTGTGGTGGTTACAGAGTGCTCATCTTCTAGAGGGCCGCAGATTCGGCATTCAGGATTGGATGCTGGTGACCACGGAGGCCAGCCCGAGAGGCTGGGGAGCAGTCACACAAGGAAAAAATTTCCAGGGAGTGTGATCAAGTCTGGAGACTTTTCTCCACATAAATATACTGGAGCTAAGGGTAAATTTATAATACTCTAAGCTTAGCAAGACCTCTGCTTCAAGGTCAGCCGGTATTGATCCAGTGGGAAAAACATCACGGCAGTCGCCCACGTAAATAGACAGGGCGACACAAGAAGCAGGAGGGCAATGGCAAAAACTGCAAGGACTTTTCGCTGGGCGGAAAATCATGTGATAGCACTGTCAGCAGTGTTTCATTCCGGGAATGGAAACTGGGAAGCAGACTTCCTCAGCAGGCACGACCTCCACCCGGCAGAGTGGAAACTTCATCGGGAAGTTTTCCACATGATTGTAAACCGTTGGGAAATACCAAAGGTGGACATGATGGCGTCCCGTCTGAACAAAAAACGGGACAGGTATTGCGCCAGGTTAAGAGACCCTCAGGCAATAGCTGTGGACGTTCTGGTAACACCATGGATGTACCAGTCGGTGTATGTGTTCCATCCTCTGCTTCTCATACCTAAGGTACTGAGACTTATAAGACGTAGAGGAGTAAGAACTATACTCATGGCTCCGGATTGGCCAAGAAGGACTTGGTACCCGGAACTTCAAGAGATGCTCACAGAGGACTTATGGCCTCTGCCGCTAAGAAGGGACTTGTTTCAGCAAGTACCATGTCTGTTCCAAGACTTACCGCAGCTGCGTTTGACGGCATGGCGGTGGAACGCCGGATCCTAAGGGAAAAAGGCATTCCGGAAGAGGTCATTCCTACCCTGGTCAAAGCCAGAAAGGAGGTGACCGCACAACATTATCACCACATGTGGCAAAAATATGTTGCGTGGTGTGAGGCCAGAAAGGCCCCACGAAGAAATTTCAACTCGGTCGATTCCTGCATTTCCTGCAAACAGGAGTGTCTATGGGCCTCAAATTGGGGTCCATTAAGGTTCAAATTTCGGCCCTGTCGATTTTCTTCCAGAAAGAAGTGGCTTCAGTTCCTGAAGTCCAGAAGTTTGTCAAGGGAGTATTGCATATACAACCCCCTTTTGTGACTCCAATGGCACTGTGGGATCTCAACGTAGTTCTGGGATTCCTCAAATCACATTGGTTTAAAACCAGTCAAATCTGTGGATTTGAAGCATCTCACATGAAAAGTGACCATGCTCTTGGCCCTGGCCTGGACCAGGCGAGTGTCAAATTGGTGGTTTTTTTCTCAAAAAAACCCATATCTGGTTGTCCATTTGGACAGGGCAGAGCTGCGGACTCGTCCCCAGTTCTCTCCCTAAGGTGGTGTCAGTGTTTCACCTGAACCAGCTTATTTTGGTGCCTTGCGCCTACTAGGGACTTGGAGGACTCCAGGTTGCTAGATGTTGTCAGGGCCCTGTAAATATAGGTTCCAGGACGGCTGGAGTCAGGAAAACTGACTTGCTGTTATCCTGTATGCACCCAACAAACTGGGTGCTCTTGCTTCTAAGCAGACTATTGCTAGTTGGATGTGTAATACAATTCAGCTTGCACATTCTGTGGCAGGCCTGCCACAGCCAAAATATGTAAATGCCCATTCCACAAGGAAGGTGGGCTTATCTTGGGCGGCTGCCCGAGGGGTCTCGGCTTTACAACTTTGCCGAGCGGCTATTTAGTCAGGGGCAAACACGTTGGTAAAATCCTACAAATTTGATACCCTGGCTAAGGAGGACCTGGAGTTCTCTCATTCGGTGCTGCAGAGTCATCCGCACTCTCCCGCCCGTTTGGGAGCTTTGGTATTATCCCCATGGTCCTTTCAGGAACCCCAGCATCCACTAGGACGATAGAGAAAATAAGAATTTACTTACCGATAATTCTATTTCTCGGAGTCCGTAGTGGATGCTGGGCGCCCATCCCAAGTGCGGATTATCTGCAATACTTGTACATAGTTACAAAAATCGGGTTATTATTGTCGTGAGCCATCTTTTCAGAGGCTCCGCTGTTATCATACTGTTAACTGGGTTCAGATCACAGGTTGTACAGTGTGATTGGTGTGGCTGGTATGAGTCTTACCCGGGATTCAAAATCCTTCCTTATTGTGTACGCTCGTCCGGGCACAGTATCCTAACTGAGGCTTGGAGGAGGGTCATGGGGGGAGGAGCCAGTGCACACCACCTGATCCTAAAGCTTTACTTTTTGTGCCCTGTCTCCTGCGGAGCCGCTATTCCCCATGGTCCTTTCAGGAACCCCAGCATCCACTACGGACTCCGAGAAATAGAATTATCGGTAAGTAAATTCTTATTTTCTGTTCCCCATTTCTGTGTGTAAACTCTTCAATAAAAATTCAATGTTTAAAAAAAAAAACAGGAACATGACTGGCGAGGTGAGGGGAACTGGGAGTGTCACAGTGACGTCATTTATATCCATAGTAATAATACAAGAACATGACTGGGGAGGTGAGGGGAACTGGGAGTGTCACAGTGACATCACATATCTATAGTAATGTAACTCCTCTTTACCTGGGGGTACAGTGTATATGTGCAATGTGCCTCCACCCAAGCTATTTAGAGCCCAATACTCTAATCACTTAAGAAATAACCTACCCCTGTAGTGGTCGCCTATAACATTAGTATGTGATGTAACCAGATAGGACTATGCACATTTACCTATCGTACCTTTCCTTTGTGATTTCAGGCTCTTCCACAGATACGGAGACAGTTCCACTGGTAAGTATACTAGCTTTAATATGCAAGAAGTTATAGGCCACCTTATACAGTTATGTCATATAATACTCAAACCATGAACCGTTCTAATAATATACCCCACCTATACATAATAATATACCCCACCTATACATAATAATATACCCCGCCTATACATAATAATATACCCCACCTATACATAATAATAATAATATACCCCACCTATACATAATAATAATATACCCCACCTATACATAATAATAATATACCCCACCTATACATAATAATATACCCCACCTATACATAATAATATACCGCACCTATACATAATAATATACCGCACCTATACATAATAATATACCCCACCTATACATAATAATATACCCCACCTATACATAATAATATACCCCACCTATACATAAGGTAATGCATGCAATACAAAAAATACGATTCCACAAGAAAGTTGTGGGGCTGCGTTTGAAAAACCAACCAGGTTCTCTTACTATAATCGTGCACGGTTGGGACCCTTTCGTGTCTGTGTGTAAGTAGTACTCTGGGTTATATGGGTATCCACTTGGAGCAATTGTCCTCACGATTGTTGAGCAATCCCTACTTTACAGCAATGAATAGCATGGTTTCCATGGAAGATCTAATTGTAGAGCTCCTAGACAGCCTGAAACAGGAAGGTAGTATGTGGAGCTGTCCACCCTGGAATCACTGACACCCGTGGTCTACTCGTTACATATAGTGGGGTGATGATCTGTGTTACCTGTCCCAGTATAAGCATAGCCCCACTGTAGATCCGTGGGGGTGGCTCTAGAACATACAGAAGTCCCGGTTATTGGCACCTGTCTCTGATAGGTGAGGGGTGCTTAGTCTCCCCAGTGTACCATTTCCAAGTTTAGGTGACCCTGCGCCCTCTCCGAGCTGCTTTCATCATTATACACCACCGCACTCTATGACTGCTACCCTGCTGGTCATTATCTAATGGATATGGAGTCTCTAGAGGTGCTATTTATACTCCTCAGATCCACCGATGCTGCTGGTCCCTGTGCTACTGTGCTGGGGGCTGGTACTTTAATAGTTAAAGGCTGATAGGGGAGTATGCAGATTAGCAGGATTTATATGGGGGCATCCTGCACTTACAATGATAGTGTGCCCGGTTTGGACCTCCCCCCGACTCCACCTCCTCCAGCAACCGGGCTCTCCCCACGGGTTGGATGGGATGAGGGACACAGCTCTGCCGGGGGGGGGGGGGGGGGACTGTCTGCTACTGCTGGACTCCTGGTAGCTGCTGCCCGCACTGCGGTCTCCTCCCATGTACTAGCCTGCCCCGCCACCGCTCCGCCGCCTCCCAGCACTCTTCATGACAACCAAGTACCGGGACGTCCCTGCTCGGCGTCCACCAGGGGAAATTAACACAGCGCTTCTCACCCGCAGCGGGAGACATCCAATTCCTTTCCCCCACAGGGGCTCTCTCACTCGCAGGGAACCGCCTTCCTGTAAGCTCCCTCGTCTCAGCCGCCAGCCTTTTTCTCTCCCCTTAGTCACCCCACCAACAAAACCGCCACTACACACGCCCAGCCACCTCTCTCAGCACACGGGACCTCTGGAAGCTTCTCCGTGATCTCCCCCCGCGCACTGCACGCTTACCAGAGTCCCCTCACCTTCAGCAGGCACAGAATAATAACATGCATAAACACTATACATTATTGGATCACTAGAAAGATCCAAGTTATTATCACATATGTGGTATACATCAGTTGGCAGCATCTCTATTACCTTATAGAGCTACACATTCATTCATTGATTTGCCCCCTCATAGTGTCCCAAGGCATTTAAATCACTAGAGTACTACAGTAATAGTACAGGGACATGACTGGGGAGGTGAAGGGATCTGGGAGTGTCACAGTGACATCACTTCTATCTATCATAATAATACAGGGACATGACTGAGGAGGAGATGGGATCTGGGAGCGTCACAATAACGTCACTTCTATCTATAGTAATAATACAGTGACGTGACTGGGGTCTGAGGAGATCTGGGAATACAGTAACACCAGGGGATGTGTCTGGGTGATGACTGGAGAGGTGACTGCTGGGAATGGGACATTATACAGTAACACCAGGGGACGTGTCTGGGTGATGACTGGAGAGGTGACTGCTGGGAATGGGACATTATACAGTAACACCAGGGGATGTGTCTGGGTGATGACTGGAGAGGTGACTGCTGGGAATGGGACATTATACAGTAACACCAGGGGATGTGTCTGGGTGATGACTGGAGAGGTGACTGCTGGGAATGGGGCATTATACAGTAACACCAGGGGACGTGTCTGGGTGATGACTGGAGAGGTGACTGCTGGGAATGGGACATTATACAGTAACACCAGGGGATGTGTCTGGGTGATGACTGGAGAGGTGACTGCTGGGAATGGGACATTATACAGTAACACCAGGGGACGTGTCTGGGTGATGACTGGAGAAGTGACTGCTGGGAATGGGACATTATACAGTAACACCGGTGGACGTGTCTGGGTGATGACTGGAGAGGTGACTGCTGGGAATGGGGCATTATACAGTAACACCAGGGGATGTGTCTGGGTGATGTGACTGCTGGGAATGGGACATTATACAGTAACACCAGGGGATGTGTCTGGGTGATGACTGGAGAGGTGACTGCTGGGAATGGGACATTATACAGTAACACCAGGGGATGTGTCTGGGTGATGACTGGAGAGGTGACTCCTGGGAATGGGACATTATACAGTAACACCAGGGGATGTTTCTGGGTGATGACTGTATCACTGTGTGTGTCAGGTGCCTATAAGGTGTCAGGATGTCACTGTCTATGTCTCCATGCAGGAGGGGGAGTATATAGAGGAACACAGGGGTCTGTTCAAGGACGTGATGATGGAGAATCACCGGCCCCTCACATCACTGGGTAAGAGGAGACTGTCATGTATTGTACAGGGGAGAACAGGTATGGGGGCCCCTATATACACACACATCATCTGATAATCACATATATACACTGTACTCAGTCACTGTGTGTCTCCTACAGATGGACCCAGTAACAGAGATACCCCGGAGAGATGTCCCCGTCCTCTCTATTCCCAGGATTGTACAGAGGAGAATCACAGGATCCCACAGGAGGATCAGGTAGGTGGGATTTAGGGTCTCATCCAATATACCAAAGTGATTGTCACTATATGATCTGTAGAGGAGCTGTGTGTATTATACACTGATATTATACTGTTTCACCTCAGTTTAATCAAAAAGTATGAAAATGCCATTGTATTTTTTGGGTTATTTAGGTAGAACGTCTTTATCGTATAAAGGCAAAAGATATAGAGGGAGAAGAAGAGACGTATGTGACTGATATGAACGCAGACGATATAGAGGGAGAAGAAGAGACATATGTGACTGATATAAAGGCAGAAGATATAAGGAGAGAAGAAGAGACGTATGTGACTAATATAAAGGCAGAAGATATAGAGAGAGAGGAAGAGACGTATGTGACTGATATAAAGGCAGAAGATATAGAGGGAGAAGAAGAGACGTATGTGACTGATATAAAGGCAGAAGATACAGAAGGAGAAGAAGAGACGTATGTGACGGATATAAAGGCAGAAGATACAGAGGGAGAAGAAGAGACATACGTGACGGATATAAAGGCAGAAGATATAGAGGGAGAAGAAGAGACGTATGTGAGGGGTGATCTGCAGTGTAAGGAGGAGGAGATCCCTACAGATATCAGCACAGGTGAGTAATAAACACTTATTACAGAAGTCACATATTCTCATTGCTCAGTCACTACAGCAATCTCTTATCCTACACCCTCCTCTGCCATCAGCCCTGTTCTCAGTTGGGTATTTATAACACAAGGCTATCCACGACAAACATCACATGAAGAGAGTTATTACACACATCACTATAATGTTATTAAAAGTAACAAGCAGAAGTTTATTTTTAGGGATCATATATAAGTAGTAGTGTGGGTTTTTTTTGAGCGTCTAATTTGTATGGGATCTAAATTTCTCAGTTTAGCAACCTTTTATTAAATAACCTTCATTTTGTTAGATGATGCAGGTATTAAATAATTCCTTGTATATAGTAGACCTATTTGGCCATTTGTGGTCAGGTTTATATCATTACATTTAGCGAGGTGTAGTCCTGGTGTAAAGGACAGAGTGTGATTCCTGATTAGTTAAAAAAACAAATACCAAATACTGAGCAACATCACTAAACAGGTAATTTCAACTTTAAACTTGTCATTTATTTTGTACTGTCTAGACATGGCTACTAATAACAGATGCACGGACATAATTCTTATAGCTATGTGTGCAAATGCTAGGAGCTTAGGAGACAAATTTCCAGAGTTAATAGTGATAATGAGAAGGGATAACCTGGATATTGTGGCAATATCATGGTGCAATGAGGATCATGACTGGGACATAGCTATTCCAGGATACAATTTATTTAGGAAGGATAGAATGGTCAGTATAGGAGGAAGGGTAGCAATGTATGTTGAAAAAAAGCATAAAGGCTACTTCAATTAATAAAAAATATTTTAGACAAACCTGAGGCCCTTTGGGTCACCACAGAAACCGGGAAGAAGGACATTATTCGCATTGGGGTGATCTGTAGACCACCTAGCCAGGGGCAGGATTTGGACAGGAATCTATTTGTTATGCACACCAGTGCCTGCAGGAATGTACAGGTGTCAGAACTGTTATGCACTCCAGTGCCTGCAGGAATGTACTGGTGTTTGAACTGTTATGCACACCAGTGCCTGCAGGAATGTACTGGTGTCTGAACGGATAGGTATGCAAAACAAATGAACTCACAGACAGACTGGTAAATATGACATTACGTACACAGAAGGTGATAGGGTAACAAAATACACACAAAGTGAACAGAGAAGCCCAGAGGCTAAGGAACTGGGTGTCTCCCTAGTATTAGTAATGCTCAGATGGGAAAAGCAAGATGTTGTGTTTTAATACGTAGAGAACCCGAAATGCTGTTGCTAAGGGCAACAGCAAAACCCTAAAGGGTTACCAACGGGTGTGGCAGTAAACTCCTTGGTCAAAGATGGAATGATAGACACAAGGAGAGTCTCCACAATCCTAATTCTCACTTGCAGTGCACAGGTTCAGCTTACTGCCACTAAGCTGACACCTGACACCTTGCACAGTGAGACAGGATTTATGCAGGCAAGTCTTAGAATACAGCCGCAAACTTGCTAAGTTTACAGAGTAGTAAAAGAACCCCAGCAAGCTAAACGACTGACTCCAGTCTTACTGCTAGGTCTGGGTTGGCAGAGTGTAGTACCAAATCCCCAGGCCTATTTGCAGTAAGCAACAACAAATACAAAGCTACACAGTACTGGCTAACTTTCAGAAACTGACTAACCAACAAAGATTCAGCAGCATCTGCTTAACCTGAGAAGAGGCCTTATAAAGCAGGTGCTGTCCACGCCCCACTCAGACCTCACAGACTGTGAGCACAAAAACCAGCACCGGATCCCCTGCCGTGCACAGAGCCTGTAACCACTGCACAGCAAAAGACCCGAACCGGAGTATCAGCTGCGCTCAGGTTACTCCGCTAGCACTTGTCTCCCGGTTGCCATGACGACGTGGCAGCACAGGGCAGGAGACCCTAACAGTACCCCCCCTCTGACGAGGGGTCAAAGAACCCCTACTACCGAGTTTATCGGGGAACTGCGAGAAGAAAGAGCGTATCAGTCTGGAGGCATGAAGATCACAACTGCGCACCCACGACCGCTCCTCCGGGCCATACCCCTTCCAGTGCACCAAAAATGACAGCCGACCCCGAACCATCTTGGAGTCAAGAATCCTTTCAACAACAAACTCCCTCTGGCCACGTATCAGAAGAGGGGAAGGTCTTCCACTGGAAGAAGGATTACTAATCGCCCGTTTTAAAAGGGAACAATGAAATGTTTTATTGATACCCAAAGAACGGGGCAGATCTAACTGAAATGCCACCGGATTGATAACCCTGGTGATCTTATAAGGGCCGATGAACCGGGGGCCTAACTTATGAGATGGCTGTCTCAACTTCAAATTCTTGGTAGACAACCAGACGAAGTCTCCTAATTTGAAGCTGCAGGGTCTTTTCCGCTTATCAAAAACCCTTTTGGTCACTTATGACACAGACACAAGGGCTTTCTTCACTTTCCGCCAAATACCTCTAAGGACCGAAACCACAGAGGAACCACCAGGCGTGGAGTCCAGGGGGTCAAAAGAATTGGCCTTAGGATGATGCCCATACACACAAAGGAAGGGAGAGATCCCTGTAGCAGAGTGAGCCGCGTTGTTATAGGCAAACTCCGCCATGGACAGATGAGCAACCCAGTCAGTCTGACACTTGGAGACATAACACCTGAGGAACTGCTCCAAGGACTGGTTCACCCTTTCAGTCTGTCCATTAGACTGCGGATGGTAGCCTGACGACAAGCTGACAGAAATCGAGATCGGAACAAAATGCCCTCCAGAATTTGGCCACAAACTGGGATCCGCAGTCAGAGACCACATCAAGTGGCAACCCGTGGAGACGCACAACATGCAGCATAAATAATTCAGACAGGCGTCTGGCCGATGGCAGCCCAACCAGTGGAACGAAGTGCGCCATCTTCGAAAACCTGTCAACGACAACCCAGATGGCTGTCATCCCCGAGGATTTGGGCAAGTCCACCACAAAATCCATTGAAATGTGGGTCCATGGCTTAGATGGGATAGAGAGTGGATGTAATGGGCCAACAGGAACCCCTCTAGGAGTCTTATTTCGGGCACAGATGTCACATGCCCGAACCCACTGATCCACATCCTTAGCCACCGAGGGCCACCACACCGCCCTAGATAGCAACTCCCGAGTTCTGGCCTGACAGGATATTTCCCATCACCCTCAGGCCCTGAAGTTTTCCGGCTTTTCTGGGCATGATACTACCACATGACCTTTATTCCCACAGTACAAACACAACCCCTGCTGTCTCCTCCGCGTCTTCTCACGCGAGGAGAGGCGGGTAGCCCCAATCTGCATAGGCTCCTCGGAAAATTCCTCAGAGTCTGAGGTTCCCTTGGGAAAGAAGGAAACCTCAGTCTCCCTTTCAAGCCTACGCTCTCTCAGCCGTCTATCCACCCGGATGGATAACTGCATGAGCTGATCCAAGCTATCAGGCAAGGGATATTGTACCAGTTGGTCCTTTATCTGGTTAGAAAGACCTCTTCGGTACTGGTGTCTCAGGGCTGGGTCATTCCACTGGGTATCATGGGCCAACCTCCGAAACTCCGTACAGTAAACCTCAACTGGCCTTCGCCCCCTTGCTTAAGGATCGAAATCTGAGCCTCGGCTGAGGCCGTCTTGTCAGGGTCATCATACAACATGCCCAGTGCCGTAAAAAAAGCATCAACACTTTTAAGCGACGGACAGTCAGGCTGCAACCCATATGCCCAGACCTGTGGGTCTCCTTGTAGCAAGGAAATCACTATGCCCACCCGCTGAATCTCCGACCCAGAAGACTGAGGCCTAAGCCGGAAGTATAGCTTGCAGCTCTCCTTGAAACAAAAGAACTGCGAGTGATCTCCAGAAAAACGATCCAGGAGATTTACTTTCGGCTCCTTAACCCCTGAAGGTGCTGCTGAATATGTTATGCACACCAGTGCCTGCAGGAATGTACAGGTGTCAGAACTGTTATGCACTCCAGTGCCTGCAGGAATGTACTGGTGTTTGAACGGTTATGCACACCAGTGCCTGCAGGAATGTACTGGTGTCTGAACGGATAGGTATGCAAAACAAATGAACTCACAGACAGACTGGGAAATATGACATTACGTACACAGAAGGTGATAGGGTAACAAAATACACACAAAGTGAACAGAGAAGCCCAGAGGCTAAGGAACTGGGTGTCTCACTAGTATTAGTAATGCTCAGATGGGAAAAGCAAGATGTTGTGTTTTAATACGTAGAGAACTCGAAATGCTGTTGCTAAGGGCAACAGCAAAACCCTAAAGGGTTACCAACGGGTGTGGCAGTAAACTCCTTGGTCAGAGATGGAATGATAGACACAAGGAGAGTCTCCACAATCCTAATTCTCACTTGCAGTGCACAGGTTCAGCTTACTGCCACTAAGCTGACACCTGAACACCTTGCACAGTGAGACAGGATTTAGGCAGGCAAGTCTTAGAATACAGCCGCAAACTTGCTAAGTTCACAGAGTAGTAAAAGAACCCCAGCAAGCTAAACGACTGACTCCAGTCTTACTGCTAGGTCTGGGTTGGCAGAGTGTAGTACCAAATCCCCAGGCCTATTTGCAGTAAGCAACAACAAATACAAAGCTACACAGTACTGGCTAACTTTCAGGAACTGACTAACCAACAAAGATTCAGCAGCATCTGCTTAACCTGAGAAGAGGGTTTATAAAGCAGGTGCTGTCCACGCCCCACTCAGACCTCACAGACTGTGAGCACAAAAACCAGCACCGGATCCCCTGCCGTGCACAGAGCCTGTAACCACTGCACAGCAAAAGACCCGAACCGGAGTATCAGCTGCGCTCAGGTTACTCCGCTAGCACTTGTCTCCCGGTTGCCATGACGACGTGGCAGCACAGGGCAGGAGACCCTAACACTATTGTTGGACATCACTAAAATGGCTTTACAGGGAGAAGTCATAATCATGGGAGACTTTTAGTTTAACTGATGCAAATTGGGTGGGGGTCTTTTGCAAGTTCAGCTACAAGTGGCAAATTTCTATATTCCTTACAGGGAGCATCTCTCAATAAAAGCAGATATTTCCCTTCTGCATAGAAGAGCGGTCGGGAAAGAAAGAAGTAAACCTCCTTTCTCTTTCATCCACTAGGGGACACTGGAGTCTTATACAGTAGGGGTGTGAAGCTTGCAACCGGAGGTGTGGCACAATCTAAAAATTAGCATTGTCTGCACAGCCGGCTCCTCCCCCTTCACATCCCTCAGTTTGAAAAATTGTGCCAAGGAGGTACAAGCACAAGAAGGGAGCTCCTCCTCCATTTCAGTACTGAGACTGAGTTACCCTAATGTAAAGAGGGACGAAAGTCTTCAAAATAGAGAGACAATGATCCCTACTAAAGGGGATCTGCATCTCTCCTCAGAAAATCCGGAGCGCAGAGTCAGCAGTGAGTACTGGTTGTAAAGGGCCCTAGTTACAGTTACACTTACGGTAACCATAGCTTCTTCATGGATCCAGGAGGCGGACCGCACACAACGCTGTTACCTTCTGGCTCTAAGCCCTGGGACGCAGCTTCCCCCGCCGCCCCCCCACCCTCCTTCCCCTGGCGCTGTGACAGAACAATCGGTCTAATACTCCCGCTTCATGTCAGCTGCCCCGACCGCCCCTCCTTCCTCTACAGACAGAGGGCTGAGGGAGACACAGCGTGGCTGTCAGCGGCAGCATATACCGCCGCCTCTTAAACACACAGCGGGGTGCTTGAAAAGAGCGTCCCCTCCCGCCGCCTGCTGAAACTACATATCTCTCACGGCTAGCAGCCGCAGCTTCCCCTGCACTCGCTGAGACCCGGGCTATATCCCCCGCACGCTTCCTCCCGCCGTCGGTGCTAGTACGAGGGCTTCTCATATGCTGCTGCCTAGTAACTTAAGCCCTGTAGGCTAGCAGCGCAGCTCCTCCGCCGCTTCCCTTCTTTTATAGACAGTAGAGGCTATTCCATTTGGGCGTTAGATGATGTTTGATGAGTTAGATAAGTGGATTTCGCAGGCAACTGCAGTGACATCTACCTTTCTACCTACTTCTTACTCGAGCACCACGTCACACGTTAGAGGAGGTTGCTCGGGACCAGTGTTTAAATTCATTCGATCGCTTTAGTACCGAGCCAGAAGAGGTTTTGGAGCAACAGACTCGTGGAACCAGAGGTAGAGGTCGTTTATAGTCGACACCAGAAAAGCAGAACAGACCTGCTGACAAACCCGTGGCATGACGGTTTCCCTGCTCACTTGGGGTCCCCCTTGGGGGGGCAGAGTTGGAAGGTTTTCGGGACGCCTGGGCCAAAACATCACCAGACATCTGGGTCAACAATATATTTCCCAGGGTTACAGGATAGTTATAAGAGCGTCCACACAGTCCATTTATTTGCAGCGCGAGGGCCTAGCTGCCCGTTGTGAGCAGGAGCGTTACAGGAGGCAACTTCAAAGACTCTTGCATACAAAGGATTAAGTCGCCAGTCCCGGATCCTCAATGAGGAACGGGATTTTATTCAAAACTTTTGGTAGTGCAAAATACCTTCATATCCCGATTTGGACCCCTCACCAAGCTTACTTAAGATTTGCACCGGTGTGGGATCACTACCGAATCAGGGCCCTGCCATTCGGTCTATCATCAGCCCCAAGAATCTTTATAAAGATCATAGCAATAGTGGTGACAGGATTGAAACAGGGGTCACGATCATACCTTATCTAGACGATCTACTGATCAAGGCCTCATCTCAGAAACAGCTGATAAAGGATGCTCAGACATCTCATCAATTTCTCATTCAACATGGGTGGATTGTGAACTTCCAGAAATCCAACCTCATGCCAACTTAACGGATTCATTTCCTCGGTCTCATCTTGGACACGATACAATTAAGAGTATTCCTACCAGAGAACTAGATCCAGGATCCACAGAGGTTAGTGGCTCAGGTACTAAGGACACAGACGAGTTCTCTACACCTTTGTGCTACGTCTCGAGAAGAGGGTGGCGTCATTCGCAGCTCTCCGGTACGGAGGACTTAATTCCTGACCATTCCAGATGAAACTCATTGCTCAGGGAGCAGGTTTGCACTGGCTTCTACAACGAAGAATCCAGCTTCCACCACGCATACGAACCTACTTGATTTGGTGGTCGTTGCACAAGAATCTCGCAGCAGGCAAGAGATTCGGCATTTGGGATTGCAGGAACCTGACAACGGACGCCAGTCTCAGAAGTTGGGGTGCCGTCCTAATGGAACAAATTCCCAACGGTTTGCAGATTCAAGATGGAATAAATCCAGTCAGTTATTGTGGGTTTAGAACATGGAGGGGTCATGGTATCCATGGACATAAAGGATGGACGTTACAGGAGAACCCATAAACATTCTCGAACTGAGAGCAGTTTACAATGTGCTTCTCTTAGCCGCAGACCTAGTCATGGGTCAACACTTAAAGATACAGTCGGACAATGTCACGACGACGGCTTACATAAACCATCAAGGAGGAACAAAGAGCAGGATGGCATTAAAGGAAGCCACAAAGATTTTGTTGTGGGCAGAAAGGCGAAACATCATCCTCTCGGCAGTGTACATTCCAGGTGTGGAAAACTGGGAAGCAGATTATCTCAGCCGCCAGGACATGCATCCGGGAGAGTGGTACCTACATCCACGGATTTTCGACATAGTGGTGAGGAGATGGGGTCTACCTCAAGTCGACCTAATGGCGTCTCGGCGAAACCATCAGCTGCCGCGATATGTGTCCAGGACAAAAGATCCAGCAGCAGAAGGAGTGGACGCTTTAACACTTCCTTGGTGGGGTGTACTACTGGTGACCGGCGGTCTCTTGACCGCCGGTCACCTTACTGACGCCGGGATCCTGGCAGAATACCGACGCCGGGATCCTGGCAGGGAGGGTCGAGTGCAGCACGCGGTCGCCACAGGTTCTATTCCCACTCTATGGGTGTCGTGGACACCCACAAGTGGAAATAGTCCCTGTTGGCCGGCATGCCGACCGTCGGGATAGTGAGCCATTGGGCTCACGGAGGAGGTCATGTGACTGTCGGTCAGGTGACCGGTGGTCACATGAATACCACCCCCTTGGTGTTACAGGAGGGTTTACAATTTTCCACCTTTCCCACTCTGAAACGGTTGAAACGGGAACGAGTGTGGCCATTTCTAATCGCACTAGATTGGCTCCGCAGGAGTTGGTACTCAGACCTGCGAGGGTTACTAGTGGAAGATCCTTGGCGGTTACCTCAGAGGGAGGACCTGCTTTCTCAGGGACTGTTCCAACACCCAGACCTGCACAGGCTACATTTAACGGCGTGGCTATTGAAACCCGGATCTTAAGAAACAGAGGCATACCAAGAGCGGCCATTCCTACGATATTTGCCGCTAGGAAGCCGGTCACAGCCATGCACTACTACAGGATTTTTTAGGAGGTACATGGACTGGTGTTAAGAACGTGGGTGGAATTCGATGAACTTCCACTTATCCAGACTTCTACTTTTCCTTCAGGCCGGTCTAGATGTAGGACTGAGGCTGGGCTCTCTGAAGGTTAAAATTTCGGCGCTCTCCATCCTATTTCAACAAGCAGTTAGCATTCTTGCCAGATGTTCAAACCTTTTTACAGGGGGTTCTGAGGATACAACCCCCTTTTCGTCCTACCACTGCGCTATGGGACTTAAATTTGGTGTTGGAATTTTTGAGATCTCCAACTTTTGAGCCGTTAGCAAGAACAGACCTGAAATATCTCTTTTGGAAGGTCACATTATTGCTTGCCTTGGTTTCGGACAGGCGGGTTTCTGAGTTGGGAGCCTTATCGTGTAAGAGTCCTTTGAATGTTTCATGAGGATAGGGCAGAACTCTGTACAAGAGCAGATTTCCTTCCTAAGGTTGGTTTCGGGGTTTCACGTAAACCAGCCAATTGTGGTCCCATCTTTTCAGGGTCTCGGAGATGGGGAAGTGTCCTTGGATGTTGTTCGAGCTTTACGGGTATATGTACAAGTTACGTCGTCCTTCAGAAAGTCAGACCATTGTTTGTTCTTTATGATGGGTCAAAGAAGGTTTGGCCAGCATCTAAGCAGCCTTTGTCTAGATGGATTCAACTTGCCATTTGGCAAGCTTATATTTCCTGTGGCAAACAGGTTCCGGTTCAGATGGGTGCTCATACACCAGATCAGTGGGTGCCTCATAGGCAGCTGCCAGAGGTGTTTCCACTACTCAACTTTGCAGAGCGGCGACGTGGTCCTCAGCCCACACATTCGCAAAATTTTACAAGTTTGATACCTTTGCGTCCGGACACTCTAAGTTTGGACGTTTAGTTTTGCAGGCCACCGACAGCACTCCCTCCCTTGGGGATAACTTGGGGATGTCCTCTACTGTGTAGGACTCCAGTATCCTCTAGTGGATGAAAGAGAAAAGAGGATTTTGGTACTTACCGATAAATCAATTTCTCTGAATCCTCTGTAAATGCTGATTTACTTACAGGACTAAAAGCAATACTTAAAACCACACTTGGGGGCGTGGCCTAGCTGGCATCAGGAAAGGTCGGGTTCCTGGGTAGCTCCAGCTGGCAAAATCTAATAAACTAATTCCTACCCTGAACCTGAGGGCCCATCTGCAGGAATATCAACCCCTCAACCTGCCACACCACCCTGCACCCGGAGGTCGAAGCTGCGGAATCGGGGGGGCCCTGTGGAGCCCCCTGTGGATTGCGGCCTACCTCCGTCTCAGAAGCCGGGGCCTCGATTTTAGAGCAGACCCGGCGACTCATCGGACCCGGTACAGCGGCTCTACAGACTTCCTCCCCCACCTGAGTGGCACCCCCTGGCAACTAGCAGCCTGCCTACCGAGCGCTGGCCCTCGCGGGAGACCGAGAAACGGGCGGCCTGCGGGAGGTGGAGGCCAGGCAGCGTGTGGCTGGCGGCCGGCGGCCATCTTGTGGTTGGCGCCGCCCGGACCCCGAACCAGGCCTCACTGACTCCTGGATCCACCAGGCGCCTATCTTCTAGCCCCCACCTTACAGATCCCCCCACATGCAAGATCTCCTACCTCGCTGATGAGGACTGACGGCCGGGGGACCTCCGGAGGGATCAGGCCTCACTAACAAGCGGCGGCCATCTTGCGACTGGCACAGTACCCAGACAAGCGGCGGCCATCTTGCGATTGGCATAGTCCTCGCTTCATGGCTGGTGAAAGCTATGACTCCAGCTCCCTCTTGTGGCGACTTTTAGATTAGGCATCCTGCAGCCATTATACAGCTAATCCAACTGTTTTACCTATTCTCATATCTCCTGTTCGGTGGCTGGAGAGGAACCATTATATTGCGCCTTACAACAACAGGTGTGATACTTTATCGGCCCGACCGCAACCTGCCGCACCCGTAAATTACAGACTCATTACGGTGGATACCTGGCTCCCGCTACCTCACCCTGAGCCTTTTGACATATACATCACGCCGCTGCGGGACTCTGCGGTGCCACACTCTGACGCCTCTACAACGTTGCTGCCGGCAACCCTGATCCGCAACATCCTGACATGCCTGCTATCCTCATAGCAATGTAACTTTCCAGTACCCTCCCAACGCTGATGTGACCCTCACTACATCACTCACTGCAGATATTGCCTCTACTCTACATACTTAATTCTAGCGACCTCATATGGAAAAGTTCCTGGTATCCACCCCAATGTCCTCGACTGGTCCTATTTTAGGCGCACGCGAAGACACGTCCCGCAGAAATTCATCTGACTCCGATTGCTCCACCACCCGATCTCGGTCCCAAAGAAAACGTACTGGCGCCTCAACTACCAAACAGCCTAAAATGAAACCCACTGACATCGCTGCGGTTCTTGGACCTCTACTAGACGAAAAACTGGCGGGCATCAAAGAAGCCATTGATTCCACCTTAGCCCAGCTGACTCACCACAGTAACCGTTTAGATGAAGTCGAGCAGAGGGTCTCAACATTGGAAGACGATCTACAAACCGCACAGTCTACCATAAAGACCCAAACCACAGAAATCAAAGGTCTCACTGAAAAACTCGATGACTTGGAGAATCGGAGCCGTCGAAACAACCTGCGGGTGGTGGGCATCCCAGAATCGGTGAGAGGCCACGCACTGCTAGACCTTCTATCCAACTGGCTACCCGACAAATTAGGTATGGATCTTCAGGGCTCACCATTGGCCATTGAAAGGGCACACAGGATTGGCCCTGAACGCAGAGAATCTGCGGGACGCCCTAGACCTGTTATCCTACGGATCTTAAATTACGCGGATAAAGCTAAGCTCTTGGACCACTACCGACAGTCAGCGAACCTCCTCTATAAGGGAGAAAGGTTGCTCATCTTCCAGGACTTCTCCACTCATGTCGCCAACAAGCGCAGAGAGTTCGCTCCGATATGCAAGCGACTGTTTGAAGAAAACGTCAAGTTCTCATTGTTATACCCTGCCCGTCTTCGGGTCTTTGTCAATGGAAAACCGTGCTTTTTTGATGATCCGATGGCGGCAAAGACCCATTTTGCACACCCTGACACTTGACTGTCCACTCTTACTTAAAGCTTGCTTATTTTCACAACTGCTTTCATCTGTAGGTCACACAGTGTTTGGGATATGATCAAGGCATGCTATTCACGCATGCTGGAGGTTTTGCCTCCCATTGTTTCCTATCTGTTAGTTTGATATTTTTGTATGTTTGTATGTCTGTTTGTTTTGCCTGCTGGGATAATGTGTCTCGATCCTCCATAGGTTGGCCCCTCCTTGCTCATTGGGACGGGGGGGGGCACCGTTTTACCTGTACAATTTTGATATCCTGTTCTCCACCTATAGGGATAGGATAGCATGGCTGATCACGCTGTTTCCCAGACCTCAACCCCGGTGACAACCCCACTTCTAGACTTTAATATAGTTTCTTGGAATGTGGAGGGTCTAAATAGCCCCATTAAGCGCAAGAAGGTAGTTACTCATCTCTCTCGCTTGTCCCCTCAAGTAGTGTTCCTACAGGAAACACACTGGGAGCATAACTCCCCTATGTCATTAAGAGCCCCTTGGATTGGGGAATGCGTGTCTGCTCCTTACACCAATAAAACCAGAGGTGTGGCCATCCTCTTTCATGAGAATCTTCAATTCTCCATTCGTAAAAAGTATATCGACCCTGAGGGCAGATTTATATTTTTAGATGTCTCAATCGACAATGTAATATATACCTTTTTAAATGTATATGCACCTACTGGATCTAACAATCTCTTTTTTGCAGATATTCTTCAAAGAGTTTTATCCTGGGGTGGCCAAAACTTAATCCTAGGGGGAGACTTCAACACGGTCGTTGATCCATCCATGGATAGGTCGGGGGTAAGTACCAAAAGACCCGGGCCCTCCTCTAATCTGCTTTCCTCGTTTTGCTCTCAACTCACCCTATTAGACCCCTGGCGTCTGCATAACCCCCTTCAACGAGATTATTCTTTCTATTCCCACCCACACTCTACTCACTCTCGCATTGACTATCTATTTTTATCCAAACACCTCTTTTCTAAAGTTACCCACACCTCAATTAAAGATATCATCATTTCGGACCACGCCCCTATTGCCCTGTCCCTACATCTATCTCTACCTCAGAACATATCTAAATGTTGGAGATTCCCGGCATATCTCACACACTCAGAGGACTTCTTATTACATCTTAAACACACCTGGCAGAATTATACTACTGACAACCTAGATCAAGAATCTAACACTCCACTCTTTTGGGGGGCCTCTAAAGCAGTCCTCCGTGGCCATATCATCTCCTACGTCAATTCTAAGCGCAAGAAATTTAACATAAAATTACAGGAACTTAGTGCGGCTCTCACACTTGCATATCGCACATACAAACAAAGCGATAGCCCTACCCACAAGGAGGCGTACCTCATGGCAAAACAAATCTATGATACCTTTCTCACCGAACAGGCCCAAATCAGCTACGACTATGGCAGGAACAGGTTTCATAGGTGGGGGAATAAATCCGGTAAGCTCCTGGCCAACTTGGTTCGGGGCCCCCGAAATAAAACATGGGTTGACTCGTTGCACAGCTCTGGAAGTGTTCTTTCTGATCCCACTGACATCTGCTCGGCTTTTATGTGTTTCTATAAGTCCCTATATACTGCCGACGTTGATAATGCAACTGATGGTCAACTGTTCCTAGATGAGGCGCAGTTACCGAAGCTGGACTTAGAAGAGAGGGAAGCGTTGGATACACCCATAACTGAGGAGGAGGTGCGGGCCACCATTAAGTCCCTCCCCAATGGAAAGAGCCCTGGCCCTGACGGTTTCAGCGCTGAATTTTACAAGGTGCTAGCTGCCGACATACTCCCCATATTAACACGATTATATAACCATATACTAACAACAGGGGAAACTCCCCTTCGTTTTAATGAAGCCAAACTCATAGTGCTAGCAAAACCTGGTAAAGATCCTACTCAGGTTGGATCATACCGCCCCATCTCACTCCTTAATCAAGATTTTAAAATCTTAACTAAAATCATGGCTAACAGGTTGCAAGCATACTTACCCCATCTCATCTCACCTGCACAGATGGGATTTGTCAAAGGTAGACAATCCACACGAGGAGTGCGGGCGGCCCTAACAGCGATATCTTACACCCGCCTTAACCAGGCCAAAAATAACATCATTATAAATTTAGACGCAGAAAAGGCATTTGATAAAATTGCCTGGCCTCACCTATCTCGAGTGCTCGCCCACCAGGGGTTTGGCACAATGTTTTGCAACCTGATACAGACATTATATACCAACCCAGTGGCGCAAGTCTTAGTAAATAATGTGACATCTTCATTCTTCACGTTGGGAAGAGGCACTAGGCAAGGATGCCCCCTATCTCCCCTCCTTTTTGATTTGGCACTGGAACCCCTTATACGCCATATTCTGTCACACAAGAACTACAAGGGCATTGCTGTGGGAACACAGGAATTAAGGGCGGTGGCATTCGCAGACGACCTCCTCCTTTTTATGTCAGATCCTCACCGTACAATCCCGCAGCTAATTGCCATGACTGATCGCTTCTCCTCTTTCGCAGGGTTTACAATCAATTATAGTAAGTCAGAGGCGTTGGCCATATATGGACAGGCGAAACTGGGTTGGGGGACCACCTTTCCCTTTAAATGGGCGAATACACATATTACCTTTCTAGGCGTTGCACTCCCTGCTCAACCAGGCCACCTATATAGGCTTAATATCACTCCAGTCCTACATAAGATTAGAACCGAACTTGGCCTATGGCAATCCCTCCCCCTTAATATGCTAGGGAGATGTAACTTATTTAAGATGGCCAGCTTCCCAAAGCTCCTCTATGTTTTACAGATGACCCCCCTATTATTATCTAAACCAGACCTATCCTCGCTGAACACTTCTATCTCCAAATACATCTGGGCTGGTAAACGCCCAAGAATTAGCATGAAAAAATTAACCCAGACGGTACCTAGAGGTGGAATCAATCTACCTGATATTAAACAATACAATCTTGCGTGCCTCCTACGCATTGCTATGGATTGGCTTGGAAACAATAATTATTACACAGATTCTAGACTAGATTCTCAACTATGTGCTCCCTTATCCCTCAGTTATCTTTTACATGCCAAGCCCTCCAAATTAGCCTTACATATTACTACTAATTTACTACTACTCCCCATAATGCAGGCGTGGAAAATGGCAAGGAAATCTCTCAAACTTCAATATTTATACTCACTTTCACTGCCCCTTATCGGCAACTTAGAGTTTCAGGAGGGGGGAGCTTTACAACCTTTCACCACCTGGCACTCTCTTGGCGTCCGCAACCTGCGCAACCTGCTTAACTCCTCCCGCGCCCCGCTGTCTTTCGTGGAGGCGCGAGAGAAATATGGTCTACTTCCTCACCACGAGTTTGCCTACTTCCAAGCAATACACTATCTTAAAACTGTATTATCCAAATTGACAGGGATCGACTTTCTTAACTCTCTAGACACACTAATCCAGTCGACCTGCTACTCCATATCAACCATTTATTCACGTATCCGTCTTGAACTTATCCCAGACACAGACCTTCCGGAGCTGTCCCAGTGGTCCTCCCACATCCCAACGGCCACCCCTGAATCCCTCTTAAATCACTTTCAGTTGACCTTGAAGCTTATTCCTGCAAGCTCTTACCAAGAAATGGCCTATAAAATGCTCCATAGGGCATACATTTCACCTAAACGCCGATCACTGATGGGCATCTCAGATGATAGTAAATGCACCAAATGCCTAATGGAGGGGGCCGACCTCTTCCATTGCTTTTGGGAATGCGCTCTGGTGTCACAGTTTTGGCATGAGGTACATCACTACGGAACTACGTCCTTAGGCATATCCTTTAGTTGCACTACCTCCTGGGCGCTGTTCGGATGTCTGACTGATCAACCTGACATCCCCAGGGCTAACAAAAAACTGCTTATGATACTATCAGCAGCTGGCAGGAAGGCAATCCTACAACAGTGGATTCACAACATACCTCCTAATATTTCGATGGTGACCTCTAGACTATTTTTTCTATTCACCATGGACTGGCTGGAGACCACCGTCCATAAGGAGAGGCTCACCCCTGCTTTGTTTCATTGTTGGAACACTTACATTTTGACACTCCCCCTACATACTAAACAAGCCATAGACAAATGCTTTCAATCCACCTCATGGTACCTCCTCCACGCTATAGACCACCCTAACCCCTTAAACATCTGACTTATCCTTTCTCTTCTTCTCTGGACCCTTCTCTACCCCCTTCTATATTCAACCGTATGCCGGGCTGCTTGGAAATATAGACCCCCGATCTGGGAAGATTGTGCTGTGGATGGATCGACGACCCGTGTCCCATAGTAGGCATTACATGTTGGTTTATTTTCTTATGTTTTAGGTACTTTATACAAGTTTAGGGATTTCCCTTTTTTTTTTTTCAAGATACCCTGGCTTTACTAGTGGAGAATCGATTTCTGATAGATTTTGTTCCATTTATAATTTGCTCCGCTTTGATAATTAAAACACGCTATAAATTCCCTGATATCACTAGTTCTACACATGTTCCCTTTCTTGGAAGGGTATAAAAGTTATTATAAGAGGAAAAGTTTGAAAATATGTTTGGATCTCTACCTGGGATTATATGAGACTGAATAGTGTATGATTCCTTGTCTCCTGATAGGAGGATTTTGCACGACGTATTTTATGTTATACATTGTTAACCATATACTATATTTCATGTCTCGAAATGCTGCTTATTTACTCTGTACGATGTGAGATTGCAATAAAAATAGTTTGAAAAAAAAAAAAAAAACCACACTTAATACACTTTAAAATCGAGCCACTGCGGCCGCTGTATGCAATCCTTAACCTACGTACTTATTACTCAGTTTGTGTACAAAGTTCCGTACCGTGTACGCACTTTGCATACTAACGCCGCGACGGACGTACAAAGTACATGCGGTGCATACACACACAACGACACGCCGTGAGCACTATGCAGTTTCACGTGTGTCTGTAATACACTCACAAATCTAGCAGAGAAAGAGACATGACACCAATTGTATTTAGGAAGTTGGGATCCTACCCACCAACATATCATTGATAAAAGGGGGTTACAACAAAGATACAATTACAATAAAAGAAAAGAGGCTACAGTCAATGGTACATACGTTTGGTTTCGCCTGCGCTTCCCGGTCCGGTCCTCAGTCATCAAGATAGATGACCTTCAGAATTGAGAGAGTGACCTGGCATGCAGCTGGCTTTTTATACATTTGTCCAAAACCTAACACAATGGAAACTGTAATCTCTTTGTCCATTAGACACAAGGATGGTCATTTACAGTACAGGAGAGGTCATAGGTCGGTTTGAATAGGTGGGCGATGTCTGGTCCAGGTGCACTTGCAGATATTCTCCTCTGGGTTCCCGCCGCATATCAAGAGTACAGTAAATACAGTTAATATTAATATTCTGCTCCTGGGCATAACTATTCGCAGGAGCGTGCGATCTTCTGCAAACTAACACTGAAATATTGCTCTTAAAATACCCTACAGCTGGATACCAAACACCACCTTATAACCTAGTTCTGTCCCCTCCTATCCTGTAAAGGTGAATCCCTTTGTTGCTGTAACATTTAAACAAGTATAAATCGCTGGTGCGGTGCATGTGGGCTATGTCCACATTGTGCACTGTTTGGATTAAATATGTAATGTGTTTTTATGGCTTTTCCATGCGATTACAAACACTACCGTAATTACTCATACCACGTGCTAATATGCAGGACCGTGGGAGCGATCATATGCAAATTGTGAATATGTGCACGCACGGCAGAACAAGTATGTGCACGGAGGCCATCTGTGTGTAGTTTGTACGTGATGTATGTACTGAAATATTTTTGACTTCGACAGTCCACCCTTTGGCAGTCATCAATAACTGCCACACTTTACTACTAAACAGAAAATATTAACTACACAATATATACAAGTTTGGATGATCGTGGGAGAGTTGTAGGTGAGAAATGTATAACATAGCAGGATAGTAAAAAGCATGTATGTATGAATCAATGTCTGAGGGGCATGTATCATCGTGCCGTATATGTTCTAAATAAGCTTTGAGGTATTGCGAAGTATACATTAAATCCTTCTCATCCCGTATTAAGGGTCTGTAAATGGGCAAACAAACACTGCGAGCTCTTTTTGGCTTCTTATTCCAACAAATGGGGTGCACATTTAGTTGATGATACATGGAGGGGGAACATATGTGAATGCTACTATATATGGATAACACCTGTCGACTATGTGTGCCATTACCTGGAGGTTGCAGAGATGAAGATAGGATGGATAGATATATATATATATATATATATTAGAGATGTCCACCGGACATTTTTCGGGTTTTTTGTTTTTGTTTTGGGTTCGGTTCCGCGGCCGTGTTTTGGATTTGGATGCGTTTTGGCAAAACCTCACCGAAAACTTTTTGTCGGATTCGGGTGTGTTTTGGATTCGGGTGTTTTTTTCAAAAAACCCTAAAAAACAGCTTAAATCATAGAATTTGGGGGTCATTTTGATCCCATACTATTATTAACCTCAATTACCATAATTTCCACTCATTTCCAGTCTATTCTGAACACCTCACACCTCACAATATTATTTTTAGTCCTTCAATTTGCACCGAGGTCGCTGGATGGCTAAGCTAAGCGACACAAGTGGCCGACACAAACACCTGGCCCATCTAGCAGTGGCACTGCAGTGTCAGGCAGGATGGCACTTCAAAAAAATTGTCCCCAAACAGCACATGATGCAAAGAAAAAAAGAGGCGCACCAAGGTCGCTGTGTGACTAAGCTAAGCGACACAAGTGGCCAACACAAACACCTTGCCCATCTAGGAGTGGCACTGCAGTGTCAGGCAGGATGGCACTTCAAAAAAATTGTCCCCAAACAGCACATGATGCAAAGAAAAAAAGAGGCACACCAAGGTCGCTGTGTGACTAAGCTAAGCGACACAAGTGGCCGACACAAACACCTGGCCCATCTAGGAGTGGCACTGCAGTGTCAGGCAGGATGGCACTTCAAAAAAATTGTCCCCAAACAGCACATGATGCAAAGAAAAAAAGAGGCGCACCAAGTTCGCTGTGTGACTAAGCTAAGCGACACAAGTGGCCGACACAAACACCTGGCCCATCTAGCAGTGGCACTGCAGTGTCAGGCAGGATGGCACTTCAAAAAAATTGTCCCCAAACAGCACATGATGCAAAGAAAAAAAGAGGCGCACCAAGGTCGCTGTGTGACTAAGCTAAGTGACACAAGTGGCCGACACAAACACCTGGCCCATCTAGGAGTGGCACTGCAGTTTTCTAGCGAGAGGATGAGTGCTTCCATCCTCATGTGAATCTGAACCACTAGCCATGAACATAGGCCAGGGCCTCAGCCGTTCCTTGCCACTCCGTGTCGTAAATGGCATATTGGCAAGTTTACGCTTCTCATCAGACGCTTTCAATTTAGATTTTTGGGTAATTTTACTGAACTTTTGTTTTTTGGATTTTACATGCTCTCTACTATGACATTGGGCATCGGCCTTGGCAGACGACGTTGATGGCATTTCATCGTCTCGGCCATGACTAGTGGCAGAGGCTTCAGCATGAGGTGGAAGTGGATCTTGATCTTTCCCTATTTTACCCTCCACATTTTTGTTCTCCATTTTTTAATGTGTGGAATTATATGCCAGTATCAATAGCAATGGCCTACTACTATATATACTGCGCACAACTAAAAGGCACCACAGGTATAGAATGTAAATGGATAGTATACTTAATGACGACACAGGTAGGTACAGCAGTGGCCTTCCGTATCGTACTGCTATATTATATAGTATACTGGTGGTCACTGTGTCAGCAAACTGCAAAACTAAAATGCACCACAGGTATAGAATGTAGATGGATAGTATACTTAATGACGACACAGAGGTAGGTACAGCAGTGGCCTTCCGTATCGTACTGCTATATATAGTATGCTGGTGGACACTGTGTCAGCAAACTGCAAAACTAAAATGCACCACAGGTATAGAATGTAGATGGATAGTATACTTAATGACGACACAGAGGTAGGCACAGCAGTGGCCTTCCGTATCGTACTGCTATATTATATAGTATACTGGTGGTCACTGTATCGGCAAACTGCAAAACTAAAATGCACCACAGGTATAGAATGTAGATGGATAGTATACTTAATGACGACACACAGGTAGGCACAGCAGTGGCCTTCCGTATCGTACTGCTATATATAGTATACTGGTGGTCGCTGTGTCAGCAAACTGCAAAACTAAAATGCACCACAGGTATAGAACGTAGATGGATAGTATACTTAATGACGACACAGAGGTAGGCACAGCAGTGGCCTTCCGTATCGTACTGCTATATATAGTATACTGGTGGTCACTGTGTCAGCAAACTGCAAAACTAAAATGCACCACAGGTATAGAATGTAGATGGATAGTATACTTAATGACGACACAGAGGTAGGCACAGCAGTGGCCTTCCGTATCGTACTGCTATATTATATAGTATACTGGTGGTCACTGTGTCAGCAAACTGCAAAACTAAAATGCAACACAGGTATAGAATGTAGATGGATAGTATACTTAATGACACAGAGGTAGGCACAGCAGTGGCCTTCCGTACCGTACTGCTATATATACTGGTGGTGACTGTGTCAGCAAAACTAAAATGCACCACAGGTATAGAATGTAGATGGATAGTATACTTAATGACGACACAGAGGTAGGCACAGCAGTGGCCTTCCGTATCGTACTGCTATATATAGTATACTGGTGGTCACTGTATCAGCAAACTGCAAAACTAAAATGCACCACAGGTATAGAATGTAGATGGATAGTATACTTAATGACGACACAGAGGTAGGCACAGCAGTGGCCTTCCGTATCGTACTGCTATATATAGTATACTGGTGGTCGCTGTGTCAGCAAACTGCAAAACTAAAATGCACCACAGGTATAGAACGTAGATGGATAGTATACTTAATGACGACACAGAGGTAGGCACAGCAGTGGCCTTCCGTATCGTACTGCTATATATAGTATACTGGTGGTCACTGTGTCAGCAAACTGCAAAACTAAAATGCACCACAGGTATAGAATGTAGATGGATAGTATACTTAATGACGACACAGAGGTAGGCACAGCAGTGGCCTTCCGTATCGTACTGCTATATTATATAGTATACTGGTGGTCACTGTGTCAGCAAACTGCAAAACTAAAATGCAACACAGGTATAGAATGTAGATGGATAGTATACTTAATGACACAGAGGTAGGCACAGCAGTGGCCTTCCGTACCGTACTGCTATATATACTGGTGGTGACTGTGTCAGCAAACTGCAAAACTAAAATGCACCACAGGTATAGAATGTAGATGGATAGTATACTTAATGACGACACAGAGGTAGGCACAGCAGTGGCCTTCCGTATCGTACTGCTATATATAGTATACTGGTGGTCACTGTGTCAGCAAACTGCAAAACTAAAATGCACCACAGGTATAGAATGTAGATGGATAGTATACTTAATGACGACACAGAGGTAGGCACAGCAGTGGCCTTCCGTATCGTACTGCTATATTATATAGTATACTGGTGGTCACTGTGTCAGCAAACTGCAAAACTAAAATGCACCACAGGTATAGAATGTAGATGGATAGTATACTTAATGACGACACAGAGGTAGGCACAGCAGTGGCCTTCCGTATCGTACTGCTATATTATATAGTATACTGGTGGTCACTGTGTCAGCAAACTGCAAAACTAAAATGCACCACAGGTATAGAATGTAGATGGATAGTATACTTAATGACGACACAGAGGTAGGTACAGCAGTGGCCTTCCGTATCGTACTGCTATATATAGTATACTGGTGGTCACTGTGTCAGCAAACTGCAAAACTAAAATGCACCACAGGTATAGAATGTAGATGGATAGTATACTTAATGACGACACAGAGGTAGGCACAGCAGTGGCCTTCCGTATCGTACTGCTATATATAGTATACTGGTGGTCACTGTGTCAGCAAACTGCAAAACTAAAATGCACCACAGGTATAGAATGTAGATGGATAGTATACTTAATGATGACACAGAGGTAGGCACAGCAGTGGCCTTCCGTATCGTACTGCTATATATAGTATACTGGTGGTCACTGTGTCAGCAAACTGCAAAACTAAAATGCACCACAGGTATAGAATGTAGATGGATAGTATACTTAATGACGACACAGAGGTAGGCACAGCAGTGGCCTTCCGTATCGTACTGCTATATTATATAGTATACTGGTGGTCACTGTGTCAGCAAACTGCAAAACTAAAATGCACCACAGGTATAGAATGTAGATGGATAGTATACTTAATGACGACACAGAGGTAGGCACAGCAGTGGCCTTCCGTATCGTACTGCTATATTATATAGTATACTGGTGGTCACTGTGTCAGCAAACTGCAAAACTAAAATGCACCACAGGTATAGAATGTAGATGGATAGTATACTTAATGACGACACAGAGGTAGGTACAGCAGTGGCCTTCCGTATCGTACTGCTATATATAGTATACTGGTGGTCACTGTGTCAGCAAACTGCAAAACTAAAATGCACCACAGGTATAGAATGTAGATGGATAGTATACTTAATGACGACACAGAGGTAGGCACAGCAGTGGCCTTCCGTATCGTACTGCTATATATAGTATACTGGTGGTCACTGTGTCAGCAAACTGCAAAACTAAAATGCACCACAGGTATAGAATGTAGATGGATAGTATACTTAATGATGACACAGAGGTAGGCACAGCAGTGGCCTTCCGTATCGTACTGCTATATATACTGGTGGTCACTGTGTCAGCAAACTGCAAAACTAAAATGCACCACAGGTATAGAATGTAGATGGATAGGGTGGTATTCATGTGACCGCCGGTCAGCTGACCGACAGTCACATGACCTCCTCCACCAGCCCTACGGGTCACTGTCCCGATGGTCGGCATGCCGACCAACAGGGACTATTTCCACTCATGGGTGTCCACGACACCCATAGAGTGGGAATAGAACCCGTGGCGACCGTAGGTCGCCACCGAGCCCGCAGCGTGGCGAGCGCAGCGAGCCCGCAAGGGGCTTGCTGCACTCGCCCCTCCCCGCCGAGATCCCGGCGTCTATATGCTGCCGGGATCCCGGCGTCGGTAAGCTGACCAGCGGTCAGGAGACCACCGGTCAGCCGTAGTACACCCGATGGATACTATACTTAATGACGACACAGAGGTAGGCACAGCAGTGGCCTTCCGTATCGTACTGCTATATATACTGGTGGTCACTGTGTCAGCAAACTGCAAAACTAAAATGCACCACAGGTATAGAATGTAGATGGATAGTATACTTAATGACGACACAGAGGTAGGCACAGCAGTGGCCTTCCGTATCGTACTGCTATATATATAGTATACTGGTGGTCACTGGTCAGCAAAACTCTGCACTGTACTCCTCCTATATAATATTAATTATACTGGTGGTCCCCAGTCCCCACAATAAAGCAGCACACTGAGCACAGATATGGAGTGTTTTTCAGGCAGACAACGTATACTGGTGGTCACTGTCAGCAAAACTCTGCACTGTACTCCTGCTATATAAGCTGCTCCCCAGTTCCCACAATTAAGCAGTGTGAGCACTCAGCACAGATATATTATGCAGCACACTGAGCACAGATATGGAGCGTTTTTTTTTCAGGCAGAGAACGGATAAAACTGGTGGTCACTGACCAGCAAAACTCTGCACTGTACTCCTCCTATATTATACAGCTGCTCCCCAGTCCTCCCCACAATTAAGCAATAAAGCAATCAAGTTCAACAATAAACGGAGAGGACGCCAGCCACGTCCTCTCCCTATCATCTCCAACGCACGAGTGAAAATGGCGGCGACGCGCGGCTGCTTATATAGAATCCGAATCTCGCAAGAATCCGACAGCGGGATGATGACGTTCGGGCGCGCTCGGGTTAGCCGAGCAAGGCGGGAAGGTTCGAACCTGCCTCGGACCCGTGTAAAAAGGGTGAAATTCGGGGGGGTTCAGTTTCCGAGAAACCGAACCTGCTCATCACTAATATATATATATTGTACACACACATTCACATAAACATTTTGGGTAGGGTTGACGTCTTTTCCGGTTGGATGTATCTGGGCAGAGGGGGAGACGGAGAAAAACGGGTGAAAGAAACAGGCCATGAAATTCATTTTTACAATTTTTATCATATCACAGTTTCTATTGCAGGGTCATAAATTAAATCTGCTGCTGTAACCGCTCTCGCTCCTTAGACTCATCAAATTTGTGCTGCGCTTGCGCTGCGTCAGAATTCGAACACACCTGAATATCAGACCAATAATTATGATGACTCCCAGGATACAAAGGAGAAACTTCCCCACACTCATAATGACATTCTGAGCCCACTCTCCTAACCCTGAGAACCATTTGTGTGGGTTCAACCATGAGACCCAGCCGGTCAGTTCATTACCCACAGTCGCTAAGGTAAGGTTGTGCTTCCTCCTGAACTCCCACTTCAACTGTAAGATCTCGTCCATCTTCTGATCGATGATCTCCGTGGGGTTGTCAGTGCTATTCGTGATATTCGTGCAACACTTCACGCCATATTGAGTTGCCAGGGTAACACAGTACCCACCTGTCACGGCTGTAACATAATTAAGGACCATCCTGTGCTGGATCAGTTCCTTCTTGTAGGCTTGTAACTCCCTTCCCGTGTACCTAAAGGTGTCATCATACATCTCTGTGATATTGTCTATCAAGTTCGCTAGCACATGGATGTATCTAAATAGTTCCTCTAGCAGTACGGGTGATATCTAATGCGAGAAGGAACTGAATCCCGGTGGATTCATGGATCAAATCAGAGGCTGCGTGCTCTGCCCTATCTAGGAGGTGTCTCTTGATGATGTGTTCATAGTGGGTATGAGTATAAGGAGTCTGAGCACCTCGGTGAACGTCTTTCATCTTATCATGGGTTATGGTCATGACCTCTGGTAGTACTCTCCCAATATAACACAATCCCTCGGAGTAAGCCACTTGTACGCCTTCCTCCCACATATGAAATAGGCATCCTCTGGGAGAACATAGGGGACAAAATACAACATCACCATATTGCAAACTTTCCATGTAAAGAAACCAATCCCTAGTTCTCTCATTTGCTCAGTACAAGTATCGGGCTGGATGATATGGGCGCAATACCCCTGCAATATTTTTCCAACCCACATGGACTTGCTTCCACTGGTATACCTATACCGAAAATACCTCCCACTGTTGGCTATCTTGCGTACAAGTTCAGAGTCGATAGGAATCCTATCAGCTCTGTGTGAAAAGGTCATTGTCTGGTTATTCCACGTCACTTCCCAATTTCCTGGTTTTCAGTAATTGGAAATATTAAAACACAACAGGGATCTATCTACGTTGTACTGGTGGAGCTTCAAGCTAGGGGGCCTAGATATATTGAATTTCTTGTCCACCGGTCTCCTACCCCGTAATTCGAGTACCTCATCTATTGCTAAAGGGTACGGCACTTATCCTGAGTTACTCTGCCCTTGAGGTACTTGTGAGCACACCCAACATTCTGTCTGGTTTAAGACCTTACCCACTAATTGTTACAATCCTGAGCACTCATGTTTTGTTATTGTTATAAATTACCTTTGCTTCAGTTTGTGGAACTACAGGTCACAGCTAGCTCCTGCATTGTTGTCTCCCAGTGCCTTTGCTCCTGCACTCAGCAACTGACTTCACAGGTGTCTGGATTCTGTAATTACAGCTCGTTACCTGAAAACTACTATTCAGCTTGTCAGCCTGCTCAGTCTGCACTGCAGCTGCATGTTATATCTATTACTGGGGGCCTGTCTGGTGCTCACAACTGATTGGTCCAGCCTGTTCTTTTAAGCCTCTCAATCCCAAGAGGCTTTGCCAGTTATAGCTACTCCATGTGGTGTTCTGCTCTCTGGTTCCTCTCTGGTCTCAGTTCATCTGTCCAGTGGGTATTGCCTTGTTCCAGAATTGAATTCCAGCTTCAACATCTTGCTGACGACTTTAGTCTGCCGACTGCCGTTACCCTGTCTCCAAGTGTCTGCACCCCAGTCTGTCCGTGTGCCGCTACCTCCTGTGTCACCCCTGGAGTACCTGCTGCTGTTCCATCTCCATGGCCCCAGCGTACCATCTGGCCGTGTGCACCCTGCCACCTTCTCCAGTTCCTGTTTGTTCCTGTGTATCCCTGCGGTTGGTCATATACAACACCTCTACCATAACTCTAGTCCAGTTCAGGTATCAAGTGACCCAGAAAGGGGGCCGCGACCTGCACGTCGGAAGCCGTGAAGCCCATATCCCCTGGTGAAAACCTCCCGGCGTGTTAGACTCCGCGCCTCTGTTCTGGGTAACGTCAACCACTTGGTACCTGATCCCGAATTCCGGATTCTGCACCAGTTCCTGACATTATAACTGGCCACCACTTCCTGGGCATGGACCCGTCACAGCAAAATCCGGCTCAAATCTTGGCTGGTCAAATACAAAATTTTACTCAGCAACTGCAAGATCTAAAGCTCCGAGTTTCCACCCAGGAAGAAACTAGCAGGTCATTGGTTGTAACCAGAGCTCCTGGGCCTGAACCAAAGCTGCATCTTCCAGATCGGTTTACAGGTGCCCGGAAACAGTTCCAGAATTTCCATGATAGCTGCAAGCTTTATTTCAGACTCCGATTACATTATCGTCTGGTTCTGAGGCTCAGCGAGTAGGTATCATCATCTCCCTCCTGCAGTGGGAACCCCAGTCCTGTGCGTTCGGATTAAAAACGGAGAATCCCACCTTGCACACAGTGGATGCCTTTTTTAGCGCCCTAGGAATTCTTTATGATGACCCGGACCGAGCAGCTTCTGCAGAGGCTCACTTACGAGCCCTGAGACAAGGGAAAAACACGGCCGAGGTATACTGCACTGAGTTTCGCAGATGGGCAGGTGATAGTGGTTGGAATGACCCAGCCCTCCGAAGTCAGTTCCGCTTAGGCCTCACTGAGCAAATTAAAGACTACCTTGTCCAGTATCCTACTCCTGAAACCCCTGACAAGCTCATGCAGTCAGCAATTCGAGTAGATCGTCGGATCAGGGAACGGAGGATGGAGAAAGGTGGAGGGTCACCATCTCCCTCAGCAGTAGCCTTGGAAGAAGCCGAAGATTCCAGTGAACCCATGCAGATTGGGGCCTTTCGTCTTTCTGCTCAGGAAAAATCTCGTAGGCGATCGATGGGCCTATGCTTATATTGTGGAGCAAAGGGTCATTTTGCTAATATTTGCACCCTGAAGTCGGGAAAAGACAAGACCCAGGGGTAAAAGGGGAGTTACTCCTGGGTCTGGCTGGAATCTCTCCAAAAAATTCAGTCTTGCTTCCAGTTCAAATTAGTCTATCTACTCAGCAAGTTGCAGTCAAGGCTTTTGTTGATTGTGGTACAGCTGCCAACTTTATGGATATCTCTTTCGCCTGGTCCTGGAACATTCCTATACTAAAGATGAAGCCTTCTGTGACTATATGTGGCCTTGACGGTAACCCCCTCCTCAGTGGGCAAGTGTCTCAGCAAACTCCTCCTGTTCATTTAACTACTGGTCTTCTGCATTCGGAGAAGATTATTTTCCTCCTTGTCAATTGCCCCCTGGCCTCCATAGTCCTAGGGCTTCCATGGTTGAAATCCCATAATCCATCCATCTACTGGAAGACAGGAGAACTCTTACAGTGGGGAACAGAATGTACAGGAAGATGTCTGTCCTTGCTAGTGTGATGCTCTCAAGTTATACCAGAGGGGATACCGACTCCATATCATTCATTTGCGGATGTCTTCTCCAAGAAAGAGGCGGATACTCTTCCCCCCCATCGACCTTACGACTGTGCCATCAGTCTGGTATCCGAAGATAAATTACCTAAGGGTAGGTTATATGCTCTTTCTTTGCCAGAAACTAAAGCCATGGAGGACTATATTCAGGAGAACCTACGCAAAGGGTTTATTCGTCCCTCAAAATCACCAGTAGGAGCAGGATTCTTCTTTGTGGCAAAAAAGGACGGCTCCTTACGTCCATGTATTGATTATAGAGGACTCAACAAAATCACTGTTAAGAATTCTTATCCTTTGCCTTTGATTTCCGTGTTGTTTGATCAACTCCGGATAGCGAAAATCTTCTCTAAAATTGATCTTCGGGGGGCATATAACCTCATACGAATTAAGGCCGGTGACGAGTGGAAGACGTCCTTCAACACTCATTCTGGGCATTATTAATACCTTGTTATGTCATTTGGATTGTCAAATGCTCCTGCCGTCTTCCAAGATTTTATCAATGATGTGCTCCGAGAATTCCTGGGAAAATTTGTTGTGGTCTACTTGGATGACATCCTGATATATTCACGGTGACTTGAGCAGCATTGAGTCCATGTCCAGATGGTGTTGCAAAAGCTCTGTGAGCACCATCTATACGCCAAGTTAGAAAAATGTGAATTCGAAGTGAAGGAAGTCGCTTTCTTAGGCTACATCATCTCTCCCAAGGGGTTCTCCATGGATCCCAGTAAGCTTCAAGCAATTCAAGATTTGGCACAACCTACTAACCTTAAAGCTATACAACGCTTTCTTGGGTTCGCTAATTATTACAGGAGATTTATTCGTTAATTTTCAGACATTGTTGCACCTATTGTTGCTTTGACCAAGAAAGGTGCGGATCCGTCACATTGGTCACCTTCAGCTCTACAAGCTTTTCTCAAGTTAAAAAAAGCCTTTATATCTGCACCTGTTCTTAGTCATCCAAACCCTGACCTGCCTTTTGTTATGAAAGTGGATACTTCTGAAGTGGGAGTGGGAGCAGTCCTATCGCAGAAAGATCCAGTGGATTCTAAACTTCACCCGTGCTCTTTTCTGTCTCGAAAGTTCTCTCTTGCCGAAGCCAACTATGATGTTGGAAATCGTGAACTGCTTGCTATCAAGTGGGCTCTAGAAGAATGGAGGCATTGGTTGGAAGGGGCGAGACACGTGATTACAATCCTCACTGACCATAAAAACCTATCCTATATTGAATCAGCCAAGAGACTGAATCCAAGACAGGCACGATGGGCATTATTCTTCACTAGATTCAACTATGTGATCTCCTATCGGCAAGGATCGAAGAATCTTAAAGCAGATGCCTTGTCACGAAGCTTCCTTCCAATTCAAAATTCATCCTGCTCTTCTGAACCAATTATTCCTGTTTCCAATATCCATGCTGGTCTTGCTCAAGATTTAGTCTCCCAGATTCAAGCCAAACAGTCTCTTGCACCCATGGGGACTCCCTCAAGACTCCTCTTTGTCCCTAAAGAGCACAGGAAAGCAGTTTTATCTGAATTTTATGTAAAAAGAGTCTTTGGGCATCCAGGGATTTCTAAGACTCTGGATTTATTGTCTCACTCAGTTTGGTGGCCTTCTATGTATCAAGATGTTAGAGAGTTAATTCTTGCTTGTGAGATCTGTGCTCAACATAAAACTTCTCGTAAAGCTCCCATGGGACATCTTACGCCTCTTACGGTTCCCTCAAGACCTTGGACCCATATTTCTATGGACTTTGTGGTTGATCTTCCTAAGTCATCGGGGTACAATACCATTTGGGTTGTGGCAGACAGGTTCAGTAAGATGGCTCACTTTGTTCCTCTTCGCAAGCTCCCCAGTGCCAGGGAATTGGCAACCTTGTTTATCCAACATATCTTTAAATTACATGGATTACCACAGGACATCGTCTCCGACAGAGGAACTCAGTTTATTGCTCAATTCTGGCGAGCTTTATGTTCAGCCTTGGATATTAATCTTAGTCTGTCCTCTGGTTATCATCCACAATCCAATGGACAGACTGAGCGAGTTAACCAGTCTCTTGAACAGTATCGCCGTTGTTATGTTTCCAAGTACCATAACGATTGGGTGGACCATCTGGCATTTGCAGAATTTGCATATAATAATTCCAGTCACTCTTCTTCATCCATGTCACCCTTCTTTTGTCTCTCTGGGTTCCATCCTAGGTCTAACGCTTTTGACATCCTGCAGCAACAGACTTCTTCCCTTGATCCTGTAGCTTGTCTGAGGAAAATTTGGAGGAGAGTACGTCTGGCACTCAACCAAGTCTCTGTTCGTTCCAAACAATTTGCTGACAGACGACAAAGACCTTGTACTTTTAAAGTGGGTGACATGGTGTGGCTGTCCACTCGAAATATCAAGTTACGCCAGCCCTCTCAAAAATTTGGGCCTAGGTTCATTGGTCCATTCCGGATTATTAGACAGATTAATCCAGTAGCCTTTCGACTCCTTTTACCAAAATCACTTAAGATCAATAACACTTTCCACTGTTCCTTGTTGAAACAAGCATTTGTGTCCCAGAGATTTAGAAGATCTCCTTCCAGAAGGCCTGCCGCTGTGTTAGTCCAAGGTCACAAGGAGTTTGTTGTGGAAAAGATTCTGGATTCCAAGTTCAGGAGGGGTCAAGTTAATTTCCTCGTGCATTGGAAGGGTTACGGTCCGGAAGAGAGAACCTGGGTACCAGAGCGGTTTCTTCATGCACCCAGACTTAAGAGGTCTTTCTTCTGTGAATTTCCGGATAAGCCTGGTTCTAGGGGTTCCTAACCCCTCTTCAAGGGGGGGGGGGTACTGTTACAATCCTGAGCACTCATGTTTTGTTATTGTTATAAATTACCTTTTGCTTCAGTTTGTGGAACTACAGGTCACCGCTCCTGCATAGTTGTCTCCCAGTGCCTTAGCTCCTGCACTCAGCAACTGACTTCACAGGTGTCTGGGTTCTGTAATTACAGCTCGTTACCTGAAAACTACTATTTAGCTTGTCAGCCTGCTCAGTCTGCACTGCAGCTGCATGTTATATCTATTGCTGGGGGCCTGTCTGGTGCTCACAACTGATTGGTCCAGCCTGTTCTTTTAAGCCTCTCAATCCCAAGAGGCTTTGCCAGTTATAGCTACTCCATGTGGTGTTCTGCTCTCTGGTTCCTCTCTGGTCTCAGTTCATCTGTCCAGTGGGTATTGCCTTGTTCCAGTATTAAATTCCAGCTTCAACATCTTGCTGACGACTTTAGTCTGCCGACTGCCGTTGCCCCGTCTCCAAGTGTCTGCACCCCAGTCTGTCTTTGTGCCGCTACCTCCTGTGTCACCCCTAGAGTACCTGCTGCTGTTCCATCTCCACGGCCCTAGCGTACCATCTGGCCGTGTGCACCCTGCCACCTTCTCCAGTTCCTGTTTGTTCCTGTGTATCCCTGCAGTTTGTCATATACAACACCTCTACCATAACTCTAGTCCAGTTCAGGTATCAATTGACCCAGACAGGGGCCCGCGACCTGCACGTCGGAAGCCGCGAAGCCCATATCCCCTTGCGGGGTTCCCTGGTGAAAACCTCCCGGTGTGTTAGACTCCGCACCTCTGTTCTGGGTAACGTCAACCACTTGGTACCTGATCCTGAATTCCGGATTCTGCACCAGTTCCTGACACTAATGAGTGGTAATCACTCAACAGATGTCGGTCCATATCGATATTAATGTTGGACTGACATCTCTGGATGCACCCGACTTCGACTATGTTCTCACAATTCCTACAAATACAATATCATCAGACAATAACCCTTCACATTGCCTCCGAGCTCCATGACTACCAGAGCCCTTACTGATACCAACCTTTACTCGAGTGATGTGCTGCTCCTGAGATCCTACAAATTCGTACTCGCCATCAGAACGCATTCCAGATCCTTGCTCGACCTCTCTGGGACCCTCACCAAAACAAAGTGTCCTGATCAAAAACAGAATTACTAGCAGAACCCGAAACGCAGTCTCTTGTGATAGATCCATTTCGTTACGGGAAAGAAGGAAAATAAGAAGGAGAAAAGAAAAGAAAATGCAGGGGGGAGGTGAAAAAAGAAAATGGTACGACAACCGTCCTTAATCTTGTTGCTCTCCGTGCTCAGGTGCCTTTCAACAGTCCTGCCTCTCAACTTTCCTGGAACAAACACTCCAGTGATACGAGGTTCTCTACACTCTGCTCTTTGTTACGAGTCTTCTCCGGGTCAGCGACCTTCTTGCAGTGGGACGAGTGGACCCAAGTCTCTCTTTCGGGGACCTTTAATGCTGTAGTGCTGGTTAACAAGACTTGGTATGGTCCTTCCCACCTGTCAATGAGGCAACCTGAGCGTAGAAAATTTTGTATCATATAATCCCCAGGCTCAGTGTCATGACAATTACTGTTCGGTAGGTCAGGAATCGCCAGCTTTAGATTTCTTTGTTGATTTCTCAGCTGCTGGCTCATCCTAACCAAATATTTCACAGTCATATCATTATTGCATTTCAAATCATCCTGGGGTCTATCATTACATGAGGTTGTCGACCAAAAAGAATTTCAAGGGGTGATAAGTTAAGCGATGACCTGGGAGTGGTTCTGATGCTGTATAACACTAGTGGCAAAGCTTCTGGCCACAGCAATCCAGTTTCAGCCATCACTTTGCTCAGCTTGTTCTTAATAGTGCTGTTCACTCTCTCTACCTTTGCACTCGCCTGTGGGCGGTACGGAGTATGCAGCTTGCTATTAATTCCCATCAGTTTGCACATGACCTGAAAGACTTCACCTGTAAAATGGGTACCCCTATCGCTTTCAATCATTCTAGGAATACCATATCTACACACAAATTCCTGCACAATTTTCTGGAACGTAGCAGTATTTGTGGCAGCAGGGAACGCTTCTACCCAGTTGGAAAATACATCGATACATACTAACACATATTTCAAATTCCTACAGGGTGGTAACTGTATGAAGTCGATTTGTATTACCTGGGATATGGGATGGCTCTGTTGGTATTGTCTTTCCAATATTCTTCCTCAAGCAAGTAAAACATGTCATTGCTCTCTTACCTGCATGAGCAGAGAATCCTGGTGCACATAGACCAGTTAGTCTTATTTATTTATTAGCAGTTTCTTATATAGTGCAGCATATTCTGTTGCGCTTTACAATTAGAACAACAGTTCTAGAACAAAACTGGGTAAAAACAGACAGACTTAGAGGTAGGAAGGCCCTGCTCGCAAGCTTACAATCTATGGGAAAATAGGCATTCATACACAAGGATAGATGCTACCTGTTGCATAATGGTCCACCAGATTGCTAGGTTCTTAATGAGTTGTATGATATGATCACCCAGCAATGTTGGAAGACAAAATGTGAGGTTATGTGGACTGTACAGAGGGGATTATGTGGACTGTACAGAGGGGATGTAACTGGATAGGGAAGCATTGAAGGTTATGTGTGTGGGTCTGAAATTTGGTAGGCTTGTCTGAAGAGATGAGTTTTCAGAGAACGTTTAAAGGTTTGGAGACTAGAGGAGAGTCTTATTGTGCGTGGGAGTGCATTACACAGAGTGGGTGAAGCCCGGGTAAAGTCCTGTAATTTTGTGTGGAAACAGGTAATATATATGGTTGAGAGATGCAGAACTTGTGCAGAGCGGAGAGGTCTGGTAGGGAGATATTTTGAGATGAGTGAGGAGATGTATGATTGTGCAGTTTGGTTAATAGCCTTGTATGTCAGTAAAGGTATTTTATATTTGACACGGTAGAATACCGGTAACCAATGGAGGGACTGACAGAGTGGATCAGCAGATGAAGAACGTCTGGCGAGGAAGATTAGCCTCGCAGCTGCATTTAAAATGGATTGTAGTGGTGAGAGCCTATGTTTGGGAAGGCCAGTAAGGAGACTATCACAATAATCAATGTGGGAGATGATGAGTGCATGGATTAGAGTTTTTCTCTGTGTCTTGTGTAAGATAAGGGCATGTTTTGGATATGTTTTTTAGGTGCATGTAACATGATTTAGAGACAGATTGAATGTGTGGAACAAAGGACAGTTCAGAGTCGAGGGCGACACCTAGGAAACGAGCTTGTGGGGTAGGATGGATAGTTGCATTGTCAACAGTTATGGAGATATCAGGTTGGTAACTACTTTTAGCTGGTGAGAAAATAATTAATTGTGTTTTGGAAATGTTGAGTTTGAGGTGGCGAGATGACATCAAAGATGAAATGGCAGACAGGCATCCAGTGACATGAGCCAATACAGATGGTGACAAATCTGGGGAGGATAGGTAGATTTGAGTGTCATCAGCGTACAAATGATACTGAAATCCAAAGGAGCTAATTAGTTTACCAAAAGAGGAGGTATAGATTGAGAAAAGCAGAGGACCTAAGACTGAGCCTTGCGGTACTCCAACTGATAGAGGTAGAGAAGAGGAGGTAGAATCAGAGAAGTGAACACTGAAAGAGCGATTAGATAGGTAGGATGAAAACCAAGTGAGGGCTGTGTCCTGAAGACCTAGGGACTCTAGTGTTTGTATGAGAAGAGAGTGGTCAACAGTGTCATAAGCAGCAGAGAGATCTAGAAGAATGAGTAGTGTGTAATGGCCTTTAGATCTAGTGGTGACCAGATCATTCACTACTTTGGTCAGCGCCGTCTCTGTGGAGTGTTGGGCATGAAAGCCTGACTGAAGTGGGTCCAATAAGTAGTGGAAGTTAAGAATGTGTGTAAGGCGAGTATAGGCAAGTCTCTTAAGCAGCTTGGAGGGACTGGGTAGCTGAGAAATGGGATGGTAGTTAGAGAGTGTGTTTGGGTCAGAGTTGTGTTTGTTTAGAATGGGAGTAATCACTGCATGCTTAAACAGAGAAGGAAAGATACCAGTAGAGAGAGAGAGAAATTACAGATTTTAGTTAAGGTTGGGATAAGCACAGGAGACAAAGTTTTACTGACCTGTGAGGGTATAGGATCAAGAGGAGAGGTAGTGGAGTAGGAGGATGGAAAGAGTGTTGATACTTCATCTTCACTTGTGGGATCAAATGAAGAGAAAGTGCCAGAGGGTTCAGGTCTTACATCTATAGTGGGGAAAGTATTGGAAGGTATTCTAAGGGATAGTATTCAGAAGTTCAATAAGGTCATTAAAAGGAATCAACATGGATTTGTGAAGGACAGATCATGTCAAACCAACTTGGCTTTTATGAAACCGTAAGTGCGAACCTTGATCAGGGTAAGGAGGTGGATGTAATCTTTTTAGACTTTGCCAAAGCTTTCGACACAGTACCACACACGCGACTTATCTATAAGCTACAAGAAATGGGGCAAGGTAGCACAATATGCACTTGGGTCAGAAATTGGTTAGATATTCGGTAGCAGTGCTTTGTGGTTAATAGATTATTTTCAAATTGGACTGAAGTGCTAAGTGGTGTGCCACAAGGGTCTGTACTAGGACCACTATTGTTCAACATTTTCATTAACAACCTAACAGAAGGTCTAGGGAGCATGGTGTCAATTTTTGCAGACGATAACAAATTGTGTAAGGTTTTAAATAACGGAGTGGGATGCTGAGCCTTCAGAACGACTTGGTTAAACTAGAAGCATGGGCAGCCAAATCGAGAATGAGCTTCAACACAGACAAGTGTAAGGTAATGCACTGTGGTAACAAGAACAAAAGTAACACCTACATACTAAATAAGGCAATTTTGGGGGATTCTGTACTGGAAAAAGACTTAGGTGTCCTCATAGATAGCAAACTAAGCAGCAGTACCCAAAGTAGGACTGCAGCAAAGAAAGCTAAAAAGATATTAGCATGCATAAAACGGGGAATTGATGCAAGGGACGAGAGTATTATGCTCCCATTATATAAATCACCAGTGAGGCCACATCTTGAATACTGTGTAGAATTTTGGGCACCATACTACAAAAAGGATATTCTGGAGCTAGAATAGGTTCAGAGGCGGGCGACCAAACTAATTAAGGGCATGGAGACTCTGGAGTACGAGGAAAGGCTTGCTAGGCTAGGCATGTTTATACTGGAAAAGAGGAGACTAAGAGGGGACATGATCAACATTTGCAAATATATAAGGGGACAATACACGGAGCTTGCGCGGGACCTGTGTTTGGTAAGATCAGCACAGAGGACACATGGACACTTGCTTAGGTTAGAGGAGAGGAGATTCCGCACAAAGCCGGGAAATGTTTTTTTCATAGTAAGGACAATACGTGTTTGGAATTCCCTGCCTTAGAGTTATAATGGCGGACACAGTCAACACCTTTAAGTATGGGTTGGATAAATTCCCAATGGATAAGGATATCCAGGGTTAGGGTGCATAGATAGTCACGCACTACAGTTATTAAAAAAAAGGAATAAACACAACGGCTGACATCAGCATCAGACAAAACATAGGCCAAAAATAATACTGCACAGGAAACCACAAATAGGTTGAACTCGATGGACAAATTCTTTTTTCTTACGTCCTAGAGGATGCTGGGGTCCATAATACCATGGACTGGTCCACCAGGAGCCATTGGCACTTTAAGAGTTTAATAGTGTGGGCTGGCTCCTCCCCTTATGCCCCTCCTACCAGACTTAATTTCGAAAATGTGCCCGGAGGAGCTCTACAAAGTTTTTTTAGTAAACGTTTTTCTTAGAGTTTTTATTTTACCGGGAGGCTTCTGGCAACAGCCTCCCTGCATCGAGGGACTGAGGGGGGAAGTAGTGTCCACCCTGCGGGGTCTAAGCCACTGTCTCCGCTGACAGGACACTGAGCTCCAGAGGGGATAGATCGCTCCCCGCCACAGGGGAACGATCACCCCAGCAGCATGCCGCCGCCCCCTTGCAGAGCTGAAGTGTGGCAAGTGAGTTACCATCCCCCCTAACAAACGGTGGGTCGGTGTGAAGATGGCGGCTACAGGGTAGGTACTGCGCTCCCGGACAGCTCAGCGGTAACTATGTTCGGCACTGTGAGGGGCGCTCTGAGCCAGCGCCTAACTCTACACTGACCATTCCAGCCTTTCGGCATCTGCGGATCTCAGCCAGCACACAAAACCTCAGGCCAGTATAATCTATGAAGAGCTGGAAGACCACCCCATTAAGGGGTGGAGCTTCTCAGAGCAGACCCAGCAGCGTTTCAGCGCCATTTTCCTGCCTGCAAGTGGAAGATCAGTCCCTCCAGTGCAACTCCAGCTATCTGTACGGTACCGGGGGGTTGTAGAAGGGAGGGGAGGCTGTGTAAGACTGTGTCCCCTATTAAGGGACACAGTCAGCGCTGGTTTAGGGTCTCCCTATACCTGTAATAGCGCTGTGTGTGGGTTGGCTCCAATCTCTTTGTCTCTCTGCTATTCTTGGGGGGGAATTCTGTCTGCCCAGTACCCTGTGTGTGTATGTGGGGTGTATTAGCAGACATGTCTAGAGACTGTTTCATATGCTGCAGAGGATTTATCTTCTCAGGAAGATCCCATCCCATGTAATCAGGATTGCACTGTTGTAGCGCAGATCCCAGCTAGAGAACCAGAGTGGTTAGCCTCTCTTAGCGGGACTATTTCTCAAATTTCTGAGAGGGTTACAAGAACTGAGCATGTCACTCAGGTATTGCAATCCTTTATGGTTGTATGGTCTGATACTGCTCCCTCAGGGTCCCCTGCGGTACATTCTCACAAACGTGCGCTTTCCAAGATTATGCAGGATGACACGGGCACCGATTCTGACACTGCAGACGGTGACGGGGATGTGTCGAGGTGGACGGTGTCACTTGCTAAGGGGGTGCAGTTGATGAATGAGGACGTATGGGATGTGTTGCATATTTCTGACACAGCTCCTGAGCAGGTAGAGGAGGCCTTTTTCACGGACAGTAAGAAGGCCCCTCTCACTTTTCCAGCATCCAAGGAATTAAATGCTATATTTGAAAAGGCCTGGGAAAATCCGGAGAAGAAATTCCAGATCCCTAAGAAGGGTCTTGGTTGCTTTTCCATTCCCAGAGGATGATAGAAAGAAATTGGAGTCTCCACCTATAGTGGACGTCTCTGTTTCCAGGCTGTCAAAACAAGTGGTTTTACCAGTCCCGGGATCTACCGCATTGAAGGACCCGGCTGATCGCAAGGTGGATGCTACGCTCAAATCCATATATACGGCTTCAGGGGCTATACTGCAGCCTACTATTGCCTGTGCATGGATTTCTAAAGCTATAGCCAGGTGGTCAATCACTCTGCAGGAGGACTTGACTACGATGGATAAAGGTGACGTTGATTTATTCTTACGTAACATTCAGGATTCTGCAGGGTTCCTGGTAGATTCCATGAAAGACCTGGGTTTCATGGTTGCGGGGATCTCTTCCATGTCCGTCTCGACTCGCAGGGGTCTCTGGCTACGCCAATGGTCTGCAGACGCGGAATCCAGGAAATGCGTGGAGGGCCTACCCTACACAGGTCAGGCTTTATTTGGGGAGGCGCTGGATGCATGGATTGCCACGGCTACGGCGGGTAAGTCTCCTTTTCTCCCCTCAGCTGCACCGGCTACAGAGAAACCTTTTACACCAGCCATGTCACAGTCCTTTTGGCCCGCGAGGCCTAGAAAGAACAAGCCTTCTCACACCTTCTTCAGAGGTGGTTGTTCTAAAGGAAAAAAGCCTGCTCCCGCAGGTTCCCAAGACCAGAAGCCTGCATCTGGTACCCCCAAGTCCTCCGCATGACGGTGGACCGCACAGCCTGGAGTAAGGTCAGGTGGGAGCAAGACTCTGGCATTTCAGCCACATCTGGGTGTTGTCTGGTCTGGACCCTTGCATACAGGATATAGTGTCCAGGGGGTACAGACTGGAGTTTCAAACTTTCCCACCTCACCGTTTCTTCAAAGCAGGCTTACCGGCTTTGCCGGCATACAGAGCAATTCTTCTGGAAACTATCTGAAAACTGCTAGTGTCCAAGGTCATTGTTCCAGTTCCGCCTCATCAGTGGTACAAGGGTTACTATTTGAACCTTTTTGTTGTACCGAAGCCGGATGGTTCTGTACCGCAAATTCTGAACTTAAAGTCTTTGGACGCTTATCTCAGGGAGTTCACGTTCAAGATGGAGTCTCTGAGAGCTGTCATCTCAGGAATGACGAAGGGGGAATTCCTGGTGTCCCTGGACATCAAGGATGCATACCTCCACATTCCCATTTGGGCGCCGCATCAGGCTTATCTCAGGTTTGGACTGTTAGACGATCACTATCAGTTTCAACCGAGGGTCTTCACCAAGGTGATGGCAGAGATGATGGTTCTGCTCCGCAAGCAGGGGGTGAACATAATTCCGTATCTGGACGATCTCCTGATCAAGGCGTCATCCAGGGAGAAGTTGTTAAGATCCATTGCTCTCACGACACAACTGCTCAAGGAGCACGGGTGGATCCTGAACCTTCTAAAGTCTCATCTGGAGCCGACAAGGAGGCTTTCCTGGGAATGATCCTCGACACGGAGGTGCAGAGGGGGTTTCTACCGGTGGAGAAAGCATTGGTGATTCAAACAATAGTCCAGGATGTCTTGGAGCCTTCCCGGGTATCGGTTCATCAGTGCATCCACCTTCTGGGGAAGATGGTTGCCTCCTACGAGGCTCTGCAGTACGGAAGGTTTCATGCTCGATCCTTTCAGCTGGATCTCTTGGACCAGTGGTCGGGATCTCACCTACATATGCACCAGAGGATACGTCTGTCACCAAGAGCCAGGATTTCGCTCCTGTGGTGGCTACAACTACCACACCTTCTGGAAGGCTGAAGGTTCGGGGTTCAGGACTGGATCCTTCTAACCACGGATACAAGTCTAAGAGGTTGGGGAGCATTCGCTCAGGGAGAAACCTTCCAAGGAAGGTGGTCGTATCAAGAATTCCTTCTCCCAATAAACATCCTGGAGCTAAGGGCCGCGTACAATGGCCTTCTTCAAGCAGCACACCTACAGGCTCGAGTTGTTCAGGTTCAGTCGGACAACGTGACCACAGTGGTCTACATAAACTGAAAAGGCAGAACGAAGAGCAGGGCTGCAATGTCAGAGGTGTCAAGAATCCTCCTCTGGGCAGAAAGGCATGCAGTGGTGATGTCAGCAATCTTCATTCCGGGAGTAGACAACTGGGAAGCAGACTTCCTTAGCAGACACAATCTCCATCCAGGAGAGTGGGGCCTCCACCCGGAGGTGTTCGAGGAGGTAACCGGTTGGTGGGTGGTTCCTCACATAGACATAATGGCCTCCCGCCTCAACAAGAAGCTGCAGAGGTACTGTTCCAGGTCGAGAGACCCGCAGGCAGTGGCGGTGGACGCACTGGTAACACCGTGGGTGTTCACGTCAGTGTATGTGTTCCCTCCACTTCCTCTGATTCCAAGAGTTCTTCAACTTGTAAGAAGAACAAAGGTTCTGGCAATCCTCATTGCTCCGGACTGGCCAAGGAGGGCTTGGTACGCGGATCTGCTGGAGCTTCTGCTGGAAGATACACGGCCCTTACCTCTTCGGGAGGATCTGCTGCTGCAGGTGCCGTTCGCTTATCAAGACTTACTACGTTTGACGGCATGGCGGTTGAGCGCCAGATCTTAGCTGGGAAGGGTATCCCGAGTGAGGTGATTCCTACTATGATACATGCTAGGAAGGGGTAACATCTAAACATTACCATCGAATTTGGAAAAAATGTGTCTTTGTGTGAATCCAAGAAATTTCCTGCGGTGGAGTTTTAACTAGGACGTTTGCTCCTTTTCCTGCAAGCAGGTGTAGATATGGGCCTGAGATTGGGCTCCATCAAGGTTCATATCTCGGCTTTATCCATTTTCTTCCAAAAGCAATTGGCTGTCCTCCCTGAGGTTCAGACCTTTTTGAAAGGGGTTCTGCACATCCAGCCTCCCTTTGTGGCGCCAATGGCACCCTGGGATCTTGATGTGGTATTACAGTTCCTGCAATCTGATTGGTTTGAGCCTCTACAGGAGGCTGAAATCAAGTTTCTCACATGGAAGGCGGTCACTTTGTTGGCCGTAGCTTCTGCTTGACGCTTGTCGAAATTGGGGGCTTTGTCCTGTAAAAGTCTCTATCTGATCTTCCATTAAGATAGGGCGGAACTCAGGACTCGTCCGCAGTTCCTGCCTAAGGTTGTATCAGCTTTTCATATCAACCAACCTATTGTGGTGCCAGTGGCTACTGACACCTCAATTGCTTCAAAGGCCTTGGATGTTGTGAGGGCTTTGAAGATTTATGTGAGGAGGATGGCTAGTCATAGGAAAACTGACTCTCTGTCCTCTATGATCCCAAGAAAATTGGGTGTCCTACTTCTAAGCAGTCGATTTCACGCTGTATCAGGTTCACCATCCAGCATGCATATTCTACGGCAGGATTGCAGTGTCTAAAATATAAAGGTCCACTCTACTCGTAAGATGGGCTCTTCCTGGACGGCTGCCCGGGGTGTCTCGGCTATACAGCTTTGCCGAGCAGCTACTTGGTCTGGGTCAAACACGTTTGCTAAGTTTTACAATTCGATACCTTGGCCTATGATGACCTCAAGTTTGGTCAAGCAGTTTTGCATGACCCTCCATGCTCTCCCTCCCGATCTGGGAGCTTTGGTACATCCCCATGGTACTAATATGGACCCCAGCATCCTCTAGGACGTAAGAGAAAATAGGATTTTAATTACCAACCGGTAAATCCTTTTCTCGTAATCCGTAGAGGATGCGGGGCGCCCGCCCAGCGCTTTGTTTTCCTGCTTTGGTTTTCTAGTTCAGTACGGCCTGGTTCCTAGGTAAGTTCTGCGTTATTTACTGTTTCAGTTGTTGCTGAGTTTTCCGGCATGTTGGCCGGATTTGCCTGTTCTGTGAGCTGGTATGAATCTCACCATTATCTGTGTATTTCCTTCTCTCGAAGTATGTCGTCTCCTCGGGCACAGTTTCTAGACTGAGTCTGGTAGGAGGGGTATAGAGGGAGGAGCCAGCCCACACTATTAAACTCTTAAAGTGCCAATGGCTCCTGGTGGACCCGTCTATACCCCATGGTACTAATATGGACCCCAGCATTCTATACGGACTACGAGAAAAGGATTTACCGGTAGGTAATTCAAATCTTGTTTTTTCAACCTTAGATACTATGTTACTATGTAATAGAAAAGGAAACTATAGGTCAGTAAGACAATTCAGTAGGAAACAAGGTCAGTAAGACAATACAGAAATAAACTATAGGTCAGTAAGACAATACAGAAGAAACTATAGGTTATTAAGACAATACAGTAGGAAACTATAGATCAGTAAGATAATACAGTATGAAACTATAGGTCAGTAAGACAATACAGTAAGAAACTATAGGCCAGTAACACAATACAGTAGGAAACTATAGGTCAGTAAAACAATACAGTAGGAAACTATAGGTCAGAAAGACAATACAGTAGGAAACTATAGGTCAGTAAGACAATAGAGTAAGAAACTATAGGTCAGTAAGACAATACAGTAAGAAACAATAGGTCAGTAAGACAATACAGTAGGAAACATCTAAAAAGCCTTTTTAAGCGAGTTCCTCCTAACACCGCAAACTGCTCAGTGCACAGACATTTGTGCGCAAATTAAAAAAACCTATGGAGAATTATCACCAATAACTTTTTGCGGCTAATTGGATAGAGATTTTTTGCGATGAACTGAATCCCCCCCCATAAAGTGTTTATACATACAGTGTGATGTTACATTGAGATTACCGCTGGAGGAAACTCTGCCACAATATTATTAAATGTGGAATTTATCCCATCCTCGTATGGGTGTAATATATTAATATATTCTTACTGAACAGGATTACCAGCACTGAATCAGTTAACACCCAATATAATATACATGCCGATGTTTAACTACAAAAACCACTTGTTTTTTTATTACTTTATTCACCTTTATACATTAACCTTTGTGTTTTATATATCACTGATTTATCTTACATACTTCACTTAATAAACAAACAGGACAGCACTTTCTCTTCTTTGCTGTTTTATTATTGCAAAGCCCATGTCACCTCTAGTAATCCCACCTGAGCGTCCATGTCACCTCTAGTAATCCCACATGAGCGTCTGTGTCACCCCTAGTAATTTCACACAAGCATCTATATCACCTCTAGTAATCCCACATGAGCGTCCATGTCACCTCTAGTAATCCCACACGAGTGTCCATGTCACCTCTAGTAATCGCACATGAGCGTCCATATCACCTCTAGTAATCCCACACAAGCGTCCGTGTCACCTCTAGTAATCCCACACGAGCGTCCGTGTCACCTCTAGTAATCTCACACGAGCATCCATGTCACCTCTAGTAATCCCACATGAGCGTCCATGTCACCTCTAGTAATCCCACATGAGCATCCATGTCACCTCTAGTAATCCCACATGAGCGTCCATGTCACCTCTAGTAATCCCACATGAGCATCCATGTCACCTCTAGTAATCCCACATGAGCGTCCATGTCACCTCTAGTAATCCCACATGAGCATCCATGTCACCTCTAGTAATCTCACACGAGCATCCATGTCACCTCTAGTAATCCCACATGAGCATCCATGTCACCTCTAATAATCCCACACGAGCGTCCATGTCACTTCTAGTAATCCCACATGAGCATCCGTGTCACCTCTAGTAATCCCACATGAGCGTCCATGTCACTTCTAGTAATCCCACATGAGCGTTCAGTATTGATCAAGCTCCAGTTTAAGCATCCTAGCCGTTTTTTGTTTTTTAATAATCATAAAAGCAATGATTACAGGTAAAAAATTTCAGTTATAGAATTATATATTGTATCCTGTAACACCCTGGGTCTTGTCTACTCCTTTTATATATTAATGTATTTTATTTCCAGCAGATGGACACACAAGCAGGAATATCTCAGAAGGACATCTAATGTTATCCCCAGATTGTGAAATAAAAGATAATGACAGTAGACAGGATTCTCCAGCTGCTAACCCCATTACCCCAATTATACATCCAGCTCTATCAGCTGATCCCTCTGATCCTGGGAAATGTTCTCCTGATCACTCTGATATTGGTGCATCTGATACAGCTCTGAGAGTAGATACAGTGTTTCCCTGTTCTATAGATGCCAGATGTTTTGCACAGAACACAAAGCGTATTACCAATCAGCCAGTTAAGGCAGGTGAAAAGCCATTTCCATGTTCTGTGTGTGGGAAATGTTTTACATATAAATCGGCTCTTGTTACACATCAGAGAAGTCACACAGGTGAGCGGTCATTTCCATGTTCTGAGTGTGGCAAATATTTTACATATAAATCAAATCTTGTTAGACATGAGAGAAGTCACACAGGTGAGAAGCCATATTCCTGTTCTGAGTGTGGGAAATGTTTTACACAGAAAACAGCTCTTATTGGACATGAGAGAAGTCACACAGGTGAAAAGCCATATTCCTGTTCTGAGTGTAGAAAATGTTTTGTACGGAAATCACGTCTTGTTGCACATCAGAGAACTCACACAGGTGAGAAACCATTTCCATGTTCTGAGTGTGGGAAATGTTTTGCCCAGAAATCAGCTCTTATTGGACATGAGAGAAGTCACACAGGTGAGAAGCCATATTCCTGTTCTGAGTGTAGGAAATGTTTTGCAACTAAATCATTTCTTGTTATACACCAGAGAAGTCACACAGGTGAGAAGCCGTATTCCTGTTCTGAGTGTGGGAAATGTTTTGCACAGAGATCACATTTTGTTATTCATCAGTATGCTCACACAGGTGAGAGGCCATTTTCCTGTTCTGAGTGTGGGAAATGTTTCGCACATAAATCAGTTCTTGCTACACATCAGAGAAGTCACACAGGTGAGAAGCCATATTCCTGTTCTGAGTGTAGGAAATGTTTTCCACAGAAATCACTTCTTGTTATACATCAGAGTAGTCACACAGGTGAGAAGCCACTTCCATGTTCTGAGTGTGGGAAATTGTTTTCATTGAAATCAAATCTTATTAGACATCAGAGAAGTCACATAGGTGAGAAGCCATATTCCTGTTCTGAGTGTAGGAAATGTTTTGCACGGAAATCATCTCTTGTTATACATCAGAGAAGTCACACAGGTGAGAAGCCGTATTCCTGTTCTGAGTGTGGGAAATGTTTTGCACACAAATCACATTTTGTTATTCATCAGCATGCTCACACAGGTGAGATGCCATTTTCCTGTTCTATGTGTGGGAAATGTTTCGCACAGAAATCAGCTCTTGTTACACATCAGAGAAGTCACACAGGTGAGAGGCCATTTTCCTGTTCTGAGTGTGGGAAATGTTTTGTACGGAAATCAGCTCTTGTTACACATCAGAGAAGTCACACAGGTGAGAAGCCGTATTCCTGTTCTGAGTGTAAGAAATGTTTTGCACGGAAATCAGATCTTGTTCCACATCAGAGAAGTCATACAGGTGAGAAGCCGTATTCCTGTTTTGAGTGTGGGAAATGTTTTGCATATAAATCAAATCTTGTTACACATCAGAGGAGTCACACAGATGAGAAGCCATTTTCCTGTGGTGAGAGAAATAAATCTGCTCTTGTTGAACATATTAGACATTACCCAAGTACGGAACCATTTAAATCTTCTGGAGTATAATTATCACTGTCATGCAATGTTCGTTAAGAGTGAATCCTATCTCCTATGCTTTATAAAATATACATGCTACCACTGGGTGATGTAATCAGACGTCATGGCCTGGTCTACCACTGCTATGCAGATGACCTGCTCTTTGCTCCATGTACTGAGAACCTAATACCAATCCTAAATAGTTGTCTAGCTGAGCGCCAGGGGTGGATGATGCCAGCCCAGCATTACATGGTCCAAGGTACCAGAAGCAGCTTCTGCCTCCTTACTGCTCTGCTTGCTTGCTTCTACAGATGAAAGACTGTTACCAGCAGTACCAAGAATCTCCTGTAATTCAGTAATTCATTTAAGGGTTGAACGTTTAGCTTTGCAGCCCTGACCATGGAACTCACTGCCTTGCACAGTCCAAGAGACCACCACTCTAGAGACCTTCACAAACAGACTAATGACTGTTACTCACGCTTTTCATTAATGTACCTCTATTTACTTCCTAAATAATACATCCCAAATGCTTAGGTCTTTTTTTCTGCTGTTTATTTTGTATCTTGTGCTTTGTATAATTGTGAGTGTCTAATACCAGTTTGCACAATCTGTATTGCTGCACGACAATATGGCGGCCATTGGAACGTGTTTTCACTTCTAGTTTGCCTAACTTGTTGCAGACACTCATCTTGATCAGGAGTGTCGAGTGTTTTCTGATACAAGATCCTATCCATATATACCCTGTACATTATCATGTGCATTAGAGTCACCCGGGTTCCATCTGCAGTGGTTTGTTGTATGTTACGTCTATATGGTGCGGATACTCCTCTGTATGATTTCATAATAAAAGCTTTTGTTTGCATCTAATTATTGCATTAAATCTTTTATTTTTTATTCTGTTTTATATTCCCGTCTGAGTAATTACGCCATAATGTCTAATCTTGGAGTGGACACCAGAAGATGTAAAGAAACCGTGTAAGTTTTCCATCATTCTGTTTCGTGTAAGCATACAGGTAAGTGATGGCACGGTGGTCACTGTCCGTCACATTCCGGTGGTGTAATGGAAGTGGGACTGTCTTGGCTTATTCTAGTCTACTGCAGAAATAAAAAACTCAGCCTTTATCCTGCTTAAAAAAATTGCAAAGCCCATAAATCAAGCTTGGTTGGACAAGACAGAGGCCACATTAATGGTGGCACATCATATAGGCTGAGGACCCATGCTTCTGGGATATATGGCATAACTCCCTCTTCACCCACAAAAACCTTCCCTTCACCATTCACAATGTCCACCATTGCCCCTTCAGAAGGGACACAACTTTCCTTTGCTTTTTCCACCTCCTCCTTCACAGAGTCCAGGACCACCTGCATGACCATTTCATGTTTATCTGGAGGCCTGGCATCTGGGAGGTTCATGGCCTGAGATGACCACAGAAACACCAGGTAGTGGGCAAGAAGAATCCACAGCCTCCTGAGGAACTGGAGAGTCCAAGGATCCACCCCACATGAGGCAGAGAAGGGTCAACCACAGGGTCTGGCTCACCAATTTCCTTCCTAAGAGCTGCTGTTTACCCAGTTTGGTACCTGTGGGCTCCCACTCCAATTTCCCTTGAGAGTTCTTACCCTCACTAATCCCTTCTGAACCTACCAGTTCCTTCCCCTTCCAACCACTCCTCCTTTTTAAGCTTTTCACCACCTGCTGTGTGAGTTCCATCCAAACACTCCTCTCCTTGTCTCATTAGTGTAGCAACCCCCTTCTCCCCCCACCACACTGCTATACTGCAGTCAAGCTGTGAGACTTGCTGCTAGCAGTACTCACTACTCAGCACACACACTCACATCATGATTACACAGCTGTGCCAGAGACACTGTCTCACTGACAACCAGGATGAGACACTCCCAGAAAGGCATGTATGTATGAGTACGGAGAGAGTGGGTGCAGTGGGGCTGCATGACTGACAACCAGGATGAGACACTCCCAGAAAGGCATGTATGTATGAGTACGGAGAGAGTGGGCGCAGTGGGGCTGCATCACTGACAACCAGGACGAGACACTCCCAGAAAGGCATGTGTGTATGAGTACGGAGAGAGTGGGCGCAGTGGGGCTGCATCACTGACCAGGACGAGACACTCCCAGAAAGGCATGTATGTATGAGTACAGAGAGAGTGGGCGCAGTGGGGCTGCATGACTGACAACCAGGACGAGACACTCCAGAAAGGCATGTATGTATGAGTACGGAGAGAGTGGGCGCAGTGGGGTTGCATCACTGACAGCCAGGACGAGACACTCCCAGAAAGGCATGTATGTATGAGTACGGAGAGAGTGGGCGCAGTGGGGCTGCATGACTGACAGCTGAGCCTGTCACGTCAGTGAGGTGACTAAATGCAAGATATAGGGGGAGATGTACTAAGCCTGAAAAGTGATACATTTCACAGTGATAAACTACCAGCCAATCAGCTCCTAACTACCATGTCACTGGCTGTGTTTGAAAAATGACAGTTAGGAGTCGATTGGCTGGTACTTTATCACCGTGATATTTATCACTTTTCAAGGCTTAGTACATCTGGCCCATAATCACCTAGCTAAATCAGGCGCTAATGCAATGTTACATGTATTAAATGAGCACCAAATATATTGATTATTAGATAGCGGCTCCTATGCGGCAACTGGATGCCTTAGACGATATAGATGGTTTAAGTTTCAATAGAGACATAAAAGAGCGCTGATGGTATATAAATAAAAATATTTCTAATAGTTATTAGAGTTCAACACAATAAAAACAGTTATGCCAATAATAAAAGCCAGCCTGTGACATGACAGCTAGGATCTGATTGGCTGGTTCTTTATCACCTTCCACTTTATCACTTCACCGAGCTTAATAAATCTGCCCCTAAGTTTCTTAACAGAAGGATAAGAAAACAGCAATGGAAAAAAAGGGGGGAGGGAAGAAGAAAAAAAAGGAAGCTATAGGATAAAATAGAATAACATACAGATATTGATTCATATATTATTCAGCTCAATGTTTTCGTTGAGACCTAGAGGGAACAAAGTATCTATCATACAAATCCAGTATGCTTCCCTCTTACAGAGGAGGTTATATCTATCCCCACCTCAGAATGTCTGTTTTATATGTTCAACTCCCTGTATGGACAGAACCCCACAATCACCTCCATGGAGTGAGCAAACATGTCTAGGTACACTGTGTTTACAGGGAGCCGGACGCCGGGTATAATCCCCGTACCACGCTCACGTCCCTTTAATTGGTAAATGGTCCCCTCCATGTGCTAGTTGCGCCTCTATCCAAGCTGGAGTCAGATCTCTGTGTATTAGCAGGGAGCTACTGCAGGAGCCGGACGCCGGGTCTGATTCCCGTACGTTTGACGTACGTTTCGCAATCGGCTTGTTCACATCTGACTGATGTGAACAAGCCGATTGCGAAACATACGTCATCATCCGTCACCCTTCTACTAGCGGGACGAGGACGCGCAACTGAAACAGAGGTACGGGATTCCTACCCGACCCGGCGTCCGGCTCCTGCAGTAGCTACCTGCTAATACACAGAGATCTGACTCCAGCTTGGATCGAGGCGCAACTAGCACACGGAGGGGACCATTTACCAATTAAAGGGACGTGAGAGTGGTACGGGGATTATACCCGGCGTCCGGCTCCCGCTCCCTGTAAATACAAATATTGACTCCTCCTTGGATCGAGTTGTATTGAGCATATAGAGGGACAGGAACTCTATCATCTGATGCCCCTTGGAATCTCTCCTTTGCCCAAACCATCAGAAGAATTGATCTTTCAAAAGGCACATCCAGTGGCAAAAAACAGGTATTCAGGGCGCTCTCTCATCCACTGTATAACACCTGGAGGCCCCCCTGCAATGCACCTATGCAACAGGGGAGGAGGGTGTTAGACGTGGACAGCAGAAGCAGCCCGCACTGCTCTTTCCTTCCAGTTCCAGGTGGACGGTCCTTCCCCGCTCTCATCGTTCCCATTCACTGCCCATAGTGGCACATGGGACGAAAGTAGAAAGGGAATCCGTTCTCCCACACCTGGGACTCTTTTACACTTTAGCTCAAAATCCTTCAGGAAGTACTATATGGTCATATATGTGATTTATTACTACAGTGGTCTGGTTAGGATAGAGCATAATACGCTTAAATCGAACTCTGTAGCCAATGTGCCTATATAAAGCTGGAAGTTATCAATCAAGGATAATTGAGTTAGATTTGGCGTGTTGATATTTAATTCAAACAAGCCAGAGAATAACTGCAACTGTTGATTATTTGTCAAAGATACTTCTTGTACCAAAGACATTAATTTCTAAGATCCAGAAAATAACTGCAAATGCTGATTATTTGTCACTGATACCTCTTGTACCAAAGAGACTAATTTCCAAGGAGAGTAATTCCTATAGTTCCGCACAATATTAATATTAGCAATACAATCCTTACCATCCATAGGAAAGAATTATTATGGTATTTCAGGTCTTAATTCTGTCAGAACACAAAATTGCTCTCTGTGTTCACACATATATATTTTGATACCAGATACATGTGGGCTATAATAACAAATTGGCATAACATTTACCACAGAGGTTGATATATGTGTTTATACATTTTCTATGCACCCTTAGCCCCCTTTTTTTGTGACACGGATGTATAAGTTATCCAGACATACATATTTAGAATATTCTCACAGATAGGTGCTCCTTAACCGAGAATATTTGAGAGAGTTTATCTAATATCTGGTTTCCCATATGCATTGTTCTGATACCAGATGCATGTGGGCCGTGATAAAGCCTATATATTTATCCTATTTAAAACACTCTAAAAGGTTAAATGAACACAGTACGCAATTGGCATATGGAATACCGTAAGAGTACGCACTTAGCGTAACAAACGCTTAGCCGTGGACGAGACGCACGAGCGGCACGTTCGCTCATAGCTTAAAGCGTAAAGGCAAGCACGCTATAGGCTGCCGACTAACGTAATGATACGCTATCAGCGTAGCGGACGCTCGAGACCACGAGGAGATCACAAGCGGCGCTGACGCTCACAGAATTAAACCTTAATAACTATACCACAAGTTATGTACTTATACTGTAAACCTTTGTGCAGTGATAAGGTGTAAATGCAACGCAGTGTAACCTTGTTAGTTTCAAAGCTGTATGAGCGTATGTGACGCTCAGAGAACACTTTAGCAATATAATAAACACTCAAATACCGGTCTAAGGTTCTAACACCTTTAAGGGAGAGAATGAACGTTCAATTGCAAAAGAATACACAATACAAGTTATACACTACCAAACTAACATAAAATACCTAACCGAATTACTACACATAAGATACAATAGCGGCACAATTACATTTAAGGGGAAGGAGAGAGAGAGAATGGCTTACAACATATCTAGGAGACAAATATGGCTGCAGAGCACTTACGCACAAGGGGAAACAATCGCATGCGCCTTCCTGGATATCCAGCTCCCGATTATCAGTGATGAGAACCGTTGAGAAGAGTAGAGTGGAGCTGGCCCAGGTCGGCTTGTCTTTATATACACTACACACAATACAGTACAATGGTCCCTACATTCTGATTGTTCATTGGACACAGGAATTCGTCTCCGCATTATAACAAAAGGTCATAGGTTGGTTCATACAGGTGGGCTGTGACTATTTCAAACTAACTGCTCAGGTGGGAGGGAAACTCAGGTTTCCCGCCGCATGGGTAATAAACTGCAAATATAGTAAATGTCCATAAACTTCTTATAGTCATAACTATACGCACGAGCGAGTAATCCGTTTCAAACCAACACCGGAATATTGCTAATTATATTCTCTTCCGATGGATACTAAACACCACTGTGTAACCCCTGTCTGACCCTTCGTATCAAACAAAGAGGGATCTCTTTGTCTCTGAACATGCTACATTAACTAAACTTTCAGATTCTATCAAAGGGACCATTATCTACAAAATACATTATATGACTAAAATATGTAACGATCGAGTCGCCCGCTAGACGCACACAAACTCTACCGTAAATGCGCATATCATGCACCTGCGGGTGCACGCGACTGAGAGTATACGCACGCACGGGAGGGCTCATGCACGTGCAGCGGGCACTCGCATGAGGTGCATATATGGCAATGTGTGGCGAGATATTTTTCTGACTTTGACAGCCGCAATGACAAATTGGTAGTAACTTGTCATATAGATTCACATGTGTGTTTATACATTCCTTTTTTTGCACCTCTAGTTCCCTATGTGACATAGATAAGTGCTTTTTGGACATGAATATTTGAGACAGTTCATCTAATATCTGGTCTCCTATATGCACTGTCTTGTCAGCCACACATTGTTGCAGAATGGTGGATGCAAATTGTATCAAACTACATAAACACTGTTACAGCAGTCTTGAACAGTAGACTGGTGCAAAGGGTGACCTAATGTTACAAAACTTTGAAACTATTTATTTGGCTCTTTTCTCCTTTTACTTCCTGGAATCAACATGGGAATTATTTGGTAAGGTACATATAGATGATCTCTATAAATATATGAACTCCTCTTTTAGAGGATTATTTGGACTATAATATTATAGAAAGTATCATTTAAGGGAGATTATCGGTAGCTAAATTGCACTGATTAATTCTAACAACATTTCACTTAGGCTTATTTAATTGATTATACTTGTCTTGCCTATCATAATAATCAATGTATGTAAATACCAAATTTTGGCCCAGTAACATAATAATTACTGGACGTTGATACCATCTTTGAGGTTCTAGTCTTATAGGCAATTCTTTCTTATTAATTCTTGCACTTTCAGGCTATCAGATTAAACATTATGCCTGTTTATGGTTCTCATTTTTAATTATATAAATACAAGTTAATATGTTTTAAATATAGAACAATTATTTCAAAAGAGTGCGCCACACACTAAGCCCCTTTTTTAGTGATAGGCCCACTAGTGGCTAACACTAATAATCTCTAGAAAAAAAATGTCAGAGGGGGAGACAGGGTGGGTGGCGCTAGTGCTGTAGCGGGGGCTGCCAGAGGCACTGTCTATGGGTAATACTGTCCCCAAGCAGCGCTGAGGTGGAAGAGGGGGGGGGGGGCACAGGGTGGCGAGCAGTAGTGGGGAAGACAGGGTGGGTGGCAGGGGCAGACAGGGCGGTTGGCAGTAGTGAGGAGAAGACAGGGTGGATGGCAGAAGTGGGGGGAGACAAGGTGGTGGCTGTAGGGGGAGGAGACAGGGCAGGTGGCAGTAGTGGGGGGGAGACAGGGCGGATGGCCGCAGTACTGTACCAGGGGCTGCTGGAGGCAGTAAAGAGGTGTATGTGTTCCACACAGAACCAGTTGATAATTAGACTTAATGATGATTATGCTTCCTTATTTCTAATTAATCCCTTGTATGTGTTACTGTTATTTGCTGTGTCAGCCTTTATGTGTGTTCTGTGTAATAATCCTGAAAGTAGTGCTGCTACCAATCTCATACCATTTAGTAACTTGGAAAAGATGAGATATGAGGTGCACTCTGGAAGCTTATAGGGGGTTACTCAGAGATGAACGCAGATGTGACATCACGCAGCCTCTGGAAAATGGTTCCAGCCCGCCTGTATTCACCTCTCAGGGATGCGGCCACAATGTGTGTCTGCACGGCTTCTACACGTGCATTTTGCCAACACCAGCAAACTGCCTTCGGGTCACTATTAAAGATATGAAATAAAGTTGTTTAAAAACAAAAGATTTCCATTGAGTCTTTTTATGTGTCTGTGTATTGTCTTATTTCCAGATAATTGTCGCTATGGTGACAGAAAATTTTTCCTGTTACTGTGTCATTTGTAGTGTTACTTTTGTGTCCACATAATATCAGTGTTACTGTGTATAAATATCCCGTCTGGTGTATAAAGGTGAGTACACACGCTGCCATTGTGACTGTGCAATTTCCCTTGAACTGGCCGGAGCCCAGAACCACCAATAGTGACTGTAAGTACCTGTGATTGTGGCTATGTCTGATTGTGACAGCTCATTGGAATAGTGGGATGATATTACAGGGGGGGGGGGTGTCATGGCTGGGTTAGGGTGTGCACCCGGACTAGTACTGGACACTGCATCTGGTCTTGAGCACTGTGGACAGAACTGGGTTGGCTTAAGAATTGGTCTGATTCATGCATGGCAGTCAGGCAGTATGTACTGTGATGGTAGGTGACCGCCTGTGGGTACTGTAACACTGATGGGAGCCACCAGTGCAATGTGTAGCCAGGTATCACCTATAGAGAGAGTCACGTGAGGACTGGTGAGTAACGGAATGCTGGGAGGAACAGCAATGCAGGAGAGGCTCGGGTCACTGGCTGGAACCAGTGTGGTAGCTGTGAGGACTGGTGAGTAACGGAGTGCTGGGAGGAACAGCAATGCAGAGAGGCTCAGGTCACTGGCTGGAACCAGTGTGGTAGCTGTGAGGACTGGTGAGTAACGGAATGCTGGGAGGAACAGCAATGCAGAGAGGCTCGGGTCACTGGCTGGAACCAGTGTGGTAGCTGTGAGGACTGGTAAGTAACGGAATGCTGG